>NC_140165.1:113905720-114313220 GCF_963971535.1 Notolepis coatsorum
GCACCAGCTGCAAAACATGCAGACGGCCGTCACACAACAAGAGAACAAGCCCTGTAACTACACGTATCTGGGTGGCCACATCTGCAAAACGACTACCCGATCGAATGACCACCCTGCAATTTAATATGTTTCTGTTGATTGTTTTACTTATCGCTAATATTATGGTATGTTTTACTGCTTAATAATATATATGCCACCGTTTGTATATTGGACCTGACCTGGCAACAAGTATGTTGATATTTCATGCCAACAAAGCCTACCCGAATTGAACTGAATTGAATAGAGAGAGAGAGAGAGAGAGAGAGAGAGAGAGAGAGAGAGAGAGAGAGAGAGAGAGAGAGAGAGAGAGAGAGAGAGAGAGCTATCTCTCTTGGCAGAACTCCCAGAATGAGCTATCTTTAGCAGTTTTTGTTTTGAAAACTTGAGAGTCTTATCCACAGAGGACAGAAAGGCACAGTTATGTGTATATGTGGAGAGTGTCGTGTAAAGAAATCAGGAAAAAGGGAGATGGAGAGAAAAATTTGACCAGAGGTCGAAAACATGCAATTAAAATCGATTAGTGGCCGCTACTGTTAAAAAAGGAGTCGCCCCAGTGTAACACACCTCACCGTGTTCGTTTTAGCCGTCCTTCCCAGACCTCGTCAACACAGTCCGCTCAACTTTTCCCTCCCGCAAAAACTCTGACGGATATTTATATAACAAGCTCAACGCTTACCTTTTTTTGTCGACAACCGTCAGAATTTCTACGGGAGAGGTCCGGAGCTGGCCGTGTGAGGGGGCCCGGCAGGGCGGTCTACAGGTCAAGGGTCACCAAATGTTGTGGAAAGGTTGTTTGACACAGCAGGAGACGATATTTCCAATTGTAACAAATAGGTAATTTATTTAAGAAAAGAAGTTCGTTAACAGCAAGAGCTATGGGTCAAAGATGATCGCCACAGCTTGAACAAAAAACACTCTCCCTTGGAACCCTTTGCCTGTCCCTAAATCCCCTCTCAGTCCTGCCCCCATGACAGATATGATGACGTGTCACATCATGTCAGATCTGACATGACGTACATTAAGATGATACGTAGATTTAACATTGGAGAGAGAGAGAACATGAGGAGAGATAAGCAAGATATGATATCCACACACGATATGATGTAAAACATTAAGAACATGAAGAGAGAGTGAGATATGTGTGTTTGTGTGTGTGTGTGTGTATGTGTGTGTGTGTCTGTGTGTGTGTGCGTCTGTGTACAGACGTGTGTGTATTGTATGTGTGTATTGTGACACAGGGAATGTGTGTGTGTGTCGGTGTGTATGTCTGTGCGACTGTGTGTGTCTGTGTGTGTGTGCTGTGTCTGTGTGTGTGCTGTGTATGTGTGTAAGAGAGAAAAGACACAAGATTAGAACACACGATATGATGTACTGAAATGTCCATCTGCTATCTTGAGGCTGTTTTAAGATTGAAGATTGAAGATTTAAGATCAGCCAGACTGTCGCCCTAGTGTCTTTGAGCCCTGCTAGTTGACCTATATTAAACTAGTCAAGACTAACCCCTTTCCTACCTCCACCCTCGTATACACATTTTCCCCAACAGTCCCCCATTTTCAATTCATCATAAATCATAAAGCTCAACTCGTTATTATTTTGCGCAGACCGCAGAAACACGGGAACGTCTTGATTATATTTAAAAGGCTTTATGTTAAACGAAACAAGTGGAATTTCGAAGCTGTAAGCAGAATACAAGTCATATGAATATAGTGTTCTTCCCCCTTTTTACTGTATAAGAAAGAATAGAAAACGCATTGCAATGACACTGTCAGAGTATGATATCTTCAAACATTCTAGAACATTTGTCGTCACAGATCATGTCCTAATAGAACATAGGCTATGGCATGGATCGTGATATTGTGTTGACTGTAATTATTACTGTACCGGTACCACCCATTGTGACAACAGCCTTGTGAGTCCCGCACACAAACATGATGGAATTCAAGTTCATGTATTGAAAGGCAGGCTACATCATACATGCAGTGAGATTCATTGTTCTTGTATATGTTCTCTATTATTGTTATATATATAGGCTACCCAATACTGACATCAAAATAGATTGTAGTATGCCTCTAGAAATCATATGCAGCAGGTAGAAAATTGACGGGAGATCCATCGCGATTTGGAATAAAATTGAGGAGAACTTTAATCCCTGGGTATTAATCAAACAACACGGGAAAAGGCAGTCATATTCCAGCGCGGTCTTTATTAGCCGACAACAAAATAGATGCCTCTAAAAATCATATAGCCAATCGAACACAACTAATAAAGGCATTCATATTACAGCACGGTTATAATGACACACAACCAACGCCAAACAGTGGTCAACGAACGGTCTTTATTAGTATTTTGAGCTGTCCAGGCAGAATTGCAGCAATGGTCTTAGGGAGCCGTTGATATCTGACATCACCGTTTACAAGTCCGCCTTTTATTTATCCCATAATACGCGATAGTGTCTTCTTGGTTCGACAGCAGTGAACAATCTTCGTGGAGTTTCTCAGAGTTCCGCTCGGGTCCGTCCATTATTTCACATCCCATGGGGGGTGTTTCCTCATTTTCATGACCATATATGGATAATCATGCGCGAGCATTGACGGTAGAACAAAGTGGTATTCATCAACACGGAGGAGCATAGAGCCTGATGAATCCCGACTTCCCTGTGCGTACACTAGTTCTACATTCTGTGCTTACGTGTGGAAATAGGTCATGTTCTACGCACACATTGATGAATGAGGGCCCTGAGGAGGAGGGTGATTCACCTACAGTTAGAGGAGTTCTATTTACATTTTACATTTAAGTTAGTCATTTAGCTTTTATCAAATGTGACTTACAAATTGTGTACAACAAGTCAGCAGGAGGGGTACACCTCTGGTGGCTAAGGGTAAGTGGTACTGTATTGTTCGTCTAGCATTGCAAGTTTTTTATGGAAACTTTACACCTACTGTATATAAAAATGGCAAACAATCAATATTCTATTTCAAACACCATGAGCCGGCTGGGTGTTCAGGACAACATGAGTCTACATTCCTCTATTTATCCAACATTGTGTGTCTCTCTCTGCCTTTATCCTCCCACCCCCATCCTTCTCTCTTTCTTTCTTATTTTCTCTCTCTGTCTCTTCTTTCTCTCTAGGCGACTCAAGGGACCTGCTTGTTATCCTACAGTTTCTCAGTGGAGTGCCCTTCCCCCGAGAGCCATGCCTTCCTGCAACAAGCCAGAGAGGCCTTTGAGGTTGGCCTGCTCACTAAAAGCGAGGCGGAGCCGGTCACCAGCCAACAGGAGCTTCACACCTTCCTCAAGGCTGCTTATTCCCTGACCGTCACCCACAAGTGGCTGGGCAGCACCCCGGTGGATGTCTTGCTACAGGCCACACAGGCCTGCCAAAAAGGTCTAGCTCTCTTCTACGACTACTTCCACGCCAACAGCCAAGAACGAGATGGCCTCTGTGTCGAGATCATGCGCCTGGTAACCCGGGTCAAGCTTCTGCTGCGGGTGGAACCATTCCCTAATTCCGACAAGGGGTCCTTTATCCCCGATAGCTACAGAGATGTGAAAGAGGCAGCAGGGGAATTTACCCTAGGTGCTTTCGCCCGGATCATGGGGAAGTTCCGGAAGTATCTTGCCTCGGTGTGCGAAGCCACCGACACAAACTGTAAGCATGAGCAAAGAGAGCAAGCGCCACCGAGGCTCTGTATAAACGCATTGGGAACAACCATCGGTACGCTCAATACAGAGTGTGCCACTGAAGACCGCAAAGGTCCAAAGGACACACTGAATAGAGATGAGAAAGCGCAGAAGCCATCTGCTCCTCCATGTCCACTTCAAAAGCAGGAGCGCTGTACCGCTCTCAGCACTACTGATGGCCTGGGGTCTTCGTGGCAGAACTTCTCATCGAGTGGTTCGGCGTCTCCTCGCCCTAGCGCCAGTGGCCGTACAGGGGGCAGTGTTTGCACAGAGGAAAATAGAGACAGTGTGTGTGATCAAAGCTGCCTGACCACCACAGAGGTCAGTGAGGACGACTCCAACCGTGGAGAGGAACACACTGATGAAAACGGGAAGCAAACCAGAGGCAGTCACAAAGCTAGTGTCAGTTCTCAAGCAGTCCCTGGAGCCTCGAAACATGTGGCTTCCTCTTCTAGCGCAGGAAGTGATCCCAAGCAGTTTGAAGTAATAGAAGGAGAAATGGAGACTGTAGGAACGGAGGAGGGCTGGGTCACTGATGCTGTTGCTGATGGTGGGCCACTGAACACGTCAGGGACTGTCGGGGCCATACAGTCCCTTTCCCAACTTAGTCTTGGAGAGTCCTTCAGCTCTCTCTGCGACAGCTTCGGCTCTCAATCGTCATGGGAGAAAATCTCCTCTGACCCACAATTCCCTGCTAATAATAGCAACCCACAGTTAACGGTCAGATCAGAACTAGGGAGAAAGCTGCCGGGGTCCAATGAGGCCCGCTGTTTCTCCCTAATGGAGACAATCAATTCTTCATCCAGCAACTCAGCTGCTGATCACAAGCACCCAGGAGGCCTTACATCTGGAGGGGAGATCGAATTACTGTCCAAACGACAGCCTCTTTGCACATTTGATGTGGATCCAAATGCGGAGACCGAGACAGAATCCCTTCCCGTTAGACCTGAGAATGTTGCCAAGGACCTTCATACACCCGTGCAATCTGTTCCACAGTGTACCTCCCCCGAAACCTCCCCAGAGAGTTCATTTCAGATGGTAGAGGAAGGAGAGATCGGATGTTCAGATACTAAGTTCGGCTCAACAGAGAAGCTGAATGGTCCCGACGAGAAGAACCCCTCGTGCTACAGTTGCCTGAAGCACAGCATTGTGGGTAGGGTCGCCCCCGAGGGACAGTATGTGTTGACAAGGCAGGACTACGACGCCCTCTTTGCCGGGGTTTGTCACGGATGTCTGTTGAAGAGGTTGCAGAGTGACACGACTGAATTCAAACTCAGGAAATACGGAAATGCCCACAGTAAGTTCCTGCCCTTAAAGGAATTGATTGATTTAACAATCAATAACTTTATTAACAGATTGCAGAATGGGTACAATACAGTACGGCTCAATACAAAACAACTGCTAAGAGGATGCAGACCAGAAAAAAACGTTTGTCTTGTTTACATCGGGGTCCCCCATTTTCAATTCATCAGGACATTTATGACATACAAGACATACAGATATACAGAACTGTGTAGTAAAAAGAGATCATAAAAAATATATACATCCGAAGGGGAAGAAACTGTACATTGGGGGGGGGGGGGGGATTTGGACATTTACAGGGGCCAGTTTCTAATTGCAGCCACCTGTAGGTGCTCTTTGAGAGCGGTTTTGAAGGAGGGTAGGGATTCGCATTCCTTCACGGTTGTGGGTAGGGCGTTCCACATTATTGTGGCATAATTGCAAAACGTGTTTAGTCCCTTGTTTGAGCAGAATCTGGGTTGAACATGATTTGTGGAACTCCCTCTGGTGTTGTGGTCGTGAAATTCACTGACCTTTGGGAACTATTTCGGTATGTACATGGGTACCTTAGTGGTGTTGTGTATCTTGTAGACCAGGCCCATTGCAAGTTGCTGTACTCTGTTGTCTACTCTAAGCCATCCTAGGTTGTCAAAATGGGCAGGGGTGAGGTGGGTTTTATAAGTAAGGCCAAGCAGTAGTCTGACCAGTTTGTTTTGTGATGTTTGTAGCCTTGTTTTTAGGGCCTTTGAGGTGCTTTGGTACCATGAGGTGCAAGCATAGTCGTAGTACCCTTGAATGAGTGCTCCTGTTAGAGTCTTCAAGGTATTCTTGTTTACCAGAGAGGAGATCCGGTACAATAATCTTGTTTGTTGGTTGACTTTTTTGATTACATTGGTTGCCATTTTGTCACAGGAAAGATTTGCCTCATGGCGGCTGGGTGGCGCAGCGGTCTAAGCCAGGGGCGGGGCTAGGGGGTGGCTACTTGGGCTCAAGCCCAGAATGTTTTCTGAAAAGCCCTGAATCTATTTAATTTTTTTTTTTTTTTTTTTTTTTTTTTTTTACAATTCATCATTGTTACATGAAAATATGTTTGCACCAGATTTAGCAGAAGCTAATTTCCATCTGTGGTCTATCCAGCTGCTAACTATTTGAGTGAGTTAAGTCTTGGTGTCATGGTAGACTCAGACCTAAGCTTTAAATCACAATCAACAAGTTGACAAAAACGTAATTCTTCCACCTTAGAAACATAGAAAAAGTACGGCCATTTATAAATCAAAAGGACGCTGAAAACCAGATCCATGCCTTTATCTCAAGCCAACTCGACTACTGTAATGCACTCCTTACCGGCCTCCCGAAAAAATACGATGATAACTATTTTATTGCAATGCACTATTGCATTATTTTATTCTATTTTACTAACTATTTTATTGCACTGCACTATTTTACTGTGTATCAGTGAATCATAGACGCCTGGCCATAAGAGCATTCGGAGCATCTCTGCTCTCCCACTATTGAACTTGGGGGAGCAACGGTATGCTCTTGCTCCACCACTTTTTGATCATATGAAAAATATGATATATCCCCCCCAATATATAAATCTAACCATAACTACGTTATGGTTAACTGAGTTTTATAGTGAAAAGAGCAGCTTTATTGGTCAAGATTGAAAGCTCTATATTGCAGGAAATTGCACGTACAGGTTAATTAAATTAAAAAAAAATCTGCCGTGGAGGGGATCGTGCCAAACCACCCCTTGCCTGCAAAGAAATAAAAAAAAAAAAAAAAAAAAAAGGGGGGGGCACCTATCTGGGCTAAGCCCCGGATCTCCTATAATCCTAAATCCGCCCCTGGTCTAAGCGAGACACCGGTATCGAATCCGGCTGTCAGCGTTGCCTCCGGCTTGGGCCGGCCGTCATACTGACTCAATTGGCAGAGTCAGCGGGAGGGGAGTCGATGAGTGGTAATCTGGTCATTGTAAACAGCGACTCCTACAGGTCAGTCAGGGCGCCTGCACAGCAAGGACAGGAGATGTCGAGGGTAGTGTGAGCCTCCCACACGTTACACCTCGCCAATGAGAGTCCGCGCTGGCAGGTGAAAAGAAGTGGCTGGCTGACTCCGCATGTATCGGAGGGGACATGCGATAGATTCTTCAACCCTCCCTACGACCGACCAGTGGGGGGCACATGCGAGCAACGATCAAGACAAGGGAGAGGGGAATTGGCACGACTAAATTGGGATGGGAGAAAAACAAAAAAAGAAGGAGAAAAAGTGGATAAAAAAAGGAAAGATTTGCCTCTAGGATGGAACCCAGGTAGGTAATTTCAACTTTCCCTGTGACAATTATGTCACCCACTGTAACAGAGAAGCCGTTGGCCTTGCTGAGTTTGCTATTTGATCCAAAGAGAATGGATTCTATTCTACCCAGGTGTAATGATAGTTTGTTACTGAACACGCCGACATGCCCACACTCACCACACCTGGTTACGTGGCAGAGTGGCACGGCCTCTGACACAGCTTGTTGACACTGAGGATCCCGATTAACAAAGCTATCTGCACATCGTTTCTGGCGCATAATGAGGTGATTTGAAGCCACACACAATGCATGGTATCCTGAATTTCCCCAAGCGGATTAATAAAGAAACACCTGCCTTGATGGTATTGATTGAAGGGGTGCTATAAGCTTGTGTAGCAGGGTGGATTATCCCTGCTTCGTGGGAACGGTTGCTGGCAGTCAGGAGGTAGCTGGACACAGTCGAACTCTGTCTGACTGCACCCTCGTCTTTGGGCCTGGGGCGTCGACTGGAGGCTGGTAGTGTGAGTGGATGGGGCCCGGGATTTACCAACCTGGTCTGGTACTCTGGTCTTCCTTCCCTGCCGCAGGGCGGTCAGCAGTACTCCCCAACACGCTCCCACTCCTCCCAGTTGCTCCTTAGACCCTCCCACACCTCGTGACTGAATTGTAATCAAATACTCTGAGTTCCCCCCGCAAGCAGTACCCTCCCTCAACGACCCTAGAAACCTTACAATGAAAAGGGGAGAGTGGGGTAGGAAGAGGTTAATCATATATACGTTACCCACACCAAAAGAGTTAATGCTGGGCGCAGGAATGGACACGCACACAGAACCCCATTCAAGTCTTTATATTAATTATACTGTCAGTTACAATTATTTAATAGGAGTGGTCTACTGGACCGAAGTCCTACTATAGCTCCTGTGTGTAACTCAATACCTCATAAACACGTATATTATACACCCACCTCTGGGTTAATATCAGGGATAATATACTTCACTGTGTTTGACTCATCACCCACGTCTGGGTCTACACCCTGTATAATACCTCAACAGGCTTTGATTATACGGCCAGAATAATACCGCCAAAGGCTTTAATTATAATGCACCAGGTCTGTAACTTCCCCACAGGGAAGGGTTAATTGAATGGGAAAATATTAATAAACACACATGTTATCACGCTCAAAGAAAAGGAAATAAAACAAAAGTGTGGACCCACAATTACCAAAACAAAAGCCCTATGCTAATGCCGGCATGTAATGTTTGGGGTCTGTGATCAGCAACGTTAATTTCGCCCGCAGGCTGCACCACACTGTGTATGATGTAAGGATCCGGAGCATAGCGTTTATACTCATCGAAAATGGCCGCCTCGCCGCGCCACTGTTGTCCGTGAGGCAAGATGGCGTTGAACGCTCTCGGCGCGTACACCAGCAGGCGGAGCTGTAGCAGAGAGGCAGTGCTGGCTGAGCTTGGGCTGGGCGATGACGACCTCTGCTGGGGGAAAAGAACTCCCGTGTCCTGCAGGCAGCCAGGAGCAGGTCTGAGTGAAGTCCTCCGGAGCAGGCTGAATGCAGGCAGCCGGGTGTAGGTCTGGTCGAAGTCAGCCGGAGCAGAATGGTGGTTGGCCCACGCTCGTCCCGGTGCGCGCACTCTATACCGCACACTGTAACTGCTATAACTCGTAGTTAAAGACTTGGATAATTGTTTAACCGCATGTTACCTATACCGCACACTGTAACTACTGTAACTCGATTGCTAGTGCTTGGCTCTGCACTTATTGTTCATAGTACTGCTGGTACTGCTAGGATATCGTGTCCACTAGCCAGTACTGGTTATCACCCGTTGTCCTCTCCCGGGGCACTCCGGCATAACGTCAGCAACGGGGCTATCCAGAGCCCCCGTTAGCTGTGACTTCTCGTTGTCAAGTTCACTGCCGAAGAGAGCAACTTCCGCTGGACTCCTCCCTTTATCATCTCCCAACTCTCTCCGCCACTCTCTGCCTGCTACCGCCCCCTGCTGGTCCCGCCTGCCAGTCACAAGGGGAGATGCATTGTAGAATATGATTCAGTACTGTCATAATAATAATAATAGTAATAATATTATTCCAATGCTCTTCAGAAGGGGACGCTTGTATCATTGTTCGTGTGAATATCAATGACACTAGTTAGAATGTCTTTGTGTACAAAAGTGATATAAGACACAGTCAGCAGTTCTGAATAATATACCATATTTTCCAGACTGCTACATTGCTTGGATACGCAGTAATCGGCGATCCTCTCATTCATACTTATGCATTTGAGGGAGGATCGTGCAGAAATGAGGCAGAGAGTGCGAACCGCACTATTAATTACATTATCATTATAAATATATATATAATACTAAAGCTTGCGCAATTTGCGGTGGCCAGTTTAGCCAGGAATCTCTAGGTGCAAAGTGTTGCTTGTTCTGACAGATGGCAATGGTCCTTTTTGTTTTGTTTACTGTCATATTGCCAGACACAACAATGGTTAAAACTCTGACCACGGCCTGCACCGTCAATCTCCGACCAGTGTCTTTGACTGACTATCCTGCTATTGGCCATGTCTGATCTGAAAACGGATTTGAAAACGTACATTAAACTGAGACACAAGTGATTACAACACCCCCTTCAAACATTGTGCATGGGTGTGTAGTACAATTTTTGCAGCTCTACATACCAGCTACTATCTATCTAGGTCGTCCTCGGACGGGCCCACCATCGGTGCTTCCAGTCATCCCGATCCTCCATGCATCTGGCTAGCTCGCCAGTGCTTTCTGCTCCCGCATCTCTCCTGAGTACGTCCACATATGTTAATGTGGGACGTCCTCGTGATCGATGCCCGTGTGTTGGGTCCCACAGCACAAGTTTGCTGGTTGGCAGCTCATAGTGTCTCTGGCAGTGACCTGCCAGCCTCATTCTCCTGACTGCCACTTTCTCGCTCACCCTTAGCTCATCCCTGTTGATGTTAAGCACCACACACATCATTCTGGTGTAGCACCCATCCAGGGACTTCTGCATGGTGGGCTTCAGGGTCCAGCGTTCACTGCCATACAGAAGGACAGACTCAAGTGTTGCATGAAAGAGGTTGAGCTTGATTTGACATTGAAAGGAGGGAGAAACACTGATTCGCTCACCTGATTTGCGGTGCGGCTGTGGTTAGCACTGTTGCCTCACAACAAGAAGGTCGTGGACCAGCAGGGGGCCTTTCTGTGTGGAGTTTGCATGTTCTCTCCCTGCATTTGTGTGAGTTTCCTCCAGGTACTCCGGTTTCCTTCCACTCCAAAAGACATGCATGCTAGGTATATCCTGCCATGGCCCTTGACCAAGCATTACAACAGGAGTCGGCCCCCGAGCACTGCACTATGTGTGGCTGCCCACTGCTCCTGAAACAGTTAGGGTGGGTCAAATGCAGAGGACATTACCCACATCCAAAAACTAAAGCACTAAAACTTGATTTATATAGAATAAAGCTCATGTTGGGTATAACAAAAGTAACAAAAAAATCCAGTGGGTCCACAAAATCAGCCTCCCATTCATTGTCCATGGAGCAGCTCCAGACGTTATACCTGATGACATCACAAGTTTGAGTCTTACTTCTTTGGTACCTGGCTTTGGGAGAGAGAGTAGCTCGTGTTCACGAATATGGATATAAGTTTCCTAGGCCGTAGGGCGGCTACGTGGTGTAGTGGGCAAGGCGCTCGCCACGAAATCTGGAGACGCTGGGCTTGCCTGTTCGAGCCCAGCGCTCCACATTGCTTTCAGTTTAGCTGGTCGTTCATACTAATACACATTGGCCGTATTAGGGGGTGGGAAACTGATGGGTGGGGATCGGGCGTTGTGGACAGCGACTCCTACAGGTCGGTTGGTGCGCCTGCGCAGTAGAATCAGGAGGTGTCGGGGGCAGCGTGAGCCTCCCACGCGTTACTCCTCGCCACTGAGAGATCGAGCTGCGCAGGTGAAAAGATGCGACTGCTGTTACCTCAAGTACCGGAGGGGACTTGTGCTCTGTATGACTTAGTCCACATTGCAGCCGGCTTGTGGGAGGCAAGAAACAGCGTCCGTGACAGGGGAGGGTTGAATTGGATGATACGAAATTGGGATGGGAGAAAAATATAGAAAATGGGAGAAAAAGTAGATAAAAAAAAAAAAAATCCTAGGCCGTGGAATTAACATAATGGAATTCTTGATTTGAGTGTTGCTCCCCTTTAAGTGTGTCTTCTCCCCCAGGTGCTCTCCATCTGAAGTTCTCCCGGGCCACAGGCCTGTGGACCGCCAGGGAGACGTGTGTTTACATCGGAGAGCCAATGGGCGTGCAGGGCCAGCAGAGAATGGCATTGTGGGTACAGTTCCTACACCAAGAGGAGAGACTAAGCAGGTACACGTCGACAACGCCATATTTAATTCAATACTGTATATAATTGTATGTAGCATGAAACGTTGTACTCATGGAAGGCTATGCCAGACACAGAAACGGACACATGGAGAAATGAAATAACTCCTGGTGGAAATTCATGTTTATGAAGTCACTTTGAGTTTCCGTGGTGGCGTGTTGGGGTCTTGTCTCTCATCACGGCAAAAAATATTCCAGGCGATGTCATCACATTAATGTATAGAAAAAGTGTATCTGTATTAGCCACTGTAAACAAGCCTAGCACAAGGGGTTAAACTTCAATATAACGCTCCAGTATACATGTACACTGTACGCCAGTATGTGTAACGTTCCCAGGGCCGGGCCTTGCGGGTCCGGTTATATGAATAACAGTGAACATTTCCTCCCTCCTGACAATGGTCGCCTACCTGGTCCCCTACCTCCTAACATTGGTCTACTACCTCCTCTACCTCCCTCTTGTGGCCAGACGAGCCAGTTGGTTCAGACACTGTTAATACATGTCATCACTCACTTGCTTACTGTAATTAATGGAATGATTAATGGGATGTCACAGTGTATGTTGTTGTTGTTGAACTTCCCCACCCTGGTGTAAATTGGTTTCCCTGTGTAGTGTTGTTTGGTGTATTGATTATTTGGTAGTGTGTTGTTTTGCTCTGTGCTGTGTCTCCCCCCAGCTGGGGGCAATTAGTAATTAGGGTTGCTATTTATGTGTGGCTTGCCCTCACCTGGGTGTGGAGACATTCCTTCATGTTACCTGGTCCTGTGCTGTCTGTATCATTCGTCGTTGTTCCTGTGCTGTATGTATCAAACTTTCGTCCTATTAGTGTTGCTCTGTCCAAAAGTAAGTGTATATTAGTTTCTCTTTTGTCATCTTTGATTTCGTGTGTTATGTCCGTTTTCTGGTTAGGTTTGGTTTATAGTCAGTGTCAGCACGGCTGTGCCTATTGTTGTACTCATATGTACTTTTGAGTAAACACTCTGAATTGTGATCATCGACTCCTGCCTCATCTCCCTGCTTATTCTTTCTGCTGCCTTGGGTTCTACCACCACGTATCGTATCGTAACGAGTATGCACGCAAATTCCAACTGAAACAGTCGGATGAATGAGAAGCTCATACGTCAGCATCCTTTCCTCCCCCAACAATTACCACTGATGCCCTTGAGCAAGGCACTTAACCCCCAACTGCTCCAGTGGCCAACGGTGTCAGACTGTGGTTGTACTGGGCAGCTCCTAGTGGTCAACAGTGTCAGACTGTGGTTGTACTGGGCAGCTCCTAGTGGTCCAGTGTCAGACTGTGGTTGTACTGGGCAGCTCCTAGTGGTCCAGTGTCAGACTGGTTGTACTGGGCAGCTCCTAGTGGTCAACAGTGTCAGACTGTGGTTGTACTGGGCAGCTCCTAGTGGTCAACAGTGTCAGATAGTGGTTGTACTGGGCAGCTCCTAGTGGTCAACAGTGTCAGACTGGTTGTACTGGGCAGCTCCTAGTGGTCAACAGTGTCAGACTGGTTGTACTGGGCAGCTCCTAGTGGTCAACAGTGTCAGACTGTGGTTGTACTGGGCAGCTCCTAGTGGTCCAGTGTCAGACTGTGGTTGTACTGGGCAGCTCCTAGTGGTCCAGTGTCAGACTGGTTGTACTGGGCAGCTCCTAGTGGTCAACAGTGTCAGACTGTGGTTGTACTGGGCAGCTCCTAGTGGTCAACAGTGTCAGACTGGTTGTACTGGGCAGCTCCTAGTGGTCAACAGTGTCTCAGACTCAATTTGAGACTGAATTGTGGATGTTTGTTTGAGTTTTTAGACACAAATTAGTTTTATTGTATACGTAGTGTTCAGTTCTGAAACAGACATTTTACCTGTATACTCAGAACCTTCACCCTGGGTGTTGTCAGTGTCATCTATAACCTCTTTCTCATTTCACTGTTTATGGAGCAGCTTCAGACTTTATACCTGATGACATCACAAGTTTTAGTTTTAGCACTCTAGTTTTTGGATGTGGGGGAGAGTTGTTCATGTTCACTAATATCTTCGGACTGTCTTAGACCATAGGAATAATGTGTGAATTCTCAAATTGGGCATAGTTCCTCTTAAAAGATACAAAGTGCAAAGTACAGTATTTATATATATTTTAGTGGTGTTGTATTAGGCTTATCTATATTGTTATATCACAAGTTTGTCTATGACTATGACTTTGTCTTTCAATTGTATATTTCACGTTTCTGTCCTCAGTTATGTGGGGAAAGATTACTTGAAGCCAAAGGGAATTCAGTTCCACCTGCACGATGTGGAGAGACAGATGACCGCCCAGTACTATGTGACGGAGTTCAACAAGAGCCTCTACGACCAGGAAGTGACCGCGCAGATCTTCTTCATCCCCTCAGAGGTTCTGCTGGTGAGGCCAAATCAGAAGACAATAGAAGACATGCAAACCAGTAGGCCATCGTTTGCGCTGTTGTTCAATTACACTGATTACCCGAAGAGACAACTGTCCTTTTTTTATTGGTACTTACTAGTCTGTCATGATGAAAAATGGCTGGAAAATGGGTTTTGCCTAGTCTTCGTATGGTTTTTTCAGTCTGAAATGTTATTTAGGCGCCGGGGGGATTGAAGGGTTTGAAGTCTATAGAATAACAAGATTCAGGGGCAGCTGGCGTAGCGGAGATTGCGCTCGTCACCAATGCAAGAGACTCCGGTCTCGAATCCCGGTGTCAGCATTGCCTTCGGCTTGGGCCGGCCGTCATACTGGCTCATTTGGCAGAGTCAGCGGGGGGAAGTCGATGGGTGGGGATTGGACGTTGTGGACAGCGACCCCTACAGGTCGGTTGGGGGATGCCTGCACAGCAGAGACAGGAAGTGGCGAGGGTAGGGTGAGCCTCCCATGCGTTACACCTCGCCAATGAGAGTCCGCGCTGGCAGGTGAAAAGATGTGACAGGCTGCCTCCTTGTGTGCCGGAGGGAACACGTGATGCAAGGCTTCTATCCTCCCTACAACTGACCAGTGGGGGGCATAGTCGAGCAACGTTCAAGACAGGGGAGGGGAGAATTGGATACACGAAATTGGGATGGGAGAAAAATAGAAAAATAAGGAGAAAAAGTGGATAAAAAAGAAATCATAACAAGATTCAGATTCAGGCATTACAGTGTATGCATTTTTTCATAATTTTTTCACAGTAACAACAACACAGACACAGGACAAAAACAGTGCAGTGGAGGATTAATAATTTAAATACATATACATATATATATATATAAAGTGTAAAGTGCAGAGTTCCAGTAAAGACCAGTGCAGTGTGATTGTGCCATTGTCACTTGGGGGCGGAGGGCGGGGGGTCCTGAGGCATTGATCAGCCTGGCGGCTGAGGGGAAGAAACTCAAGAGTCAAGAGTCAGTCTGTGACGAGCTTTCACAGCCTTTGGGATCCTCAGCCTTCTCCCAGAGGGGAGCAGGGTGAAGAGGCTGTGTCCGGGGTGGGAGGGGTCGGCCATGATCTTTCTTGCCCTCGACAAGCTGTTCAATTTCAATATTGTAAATACAATATTTTATCAATTTGATGTCAAGACTAGCAAATCGTTAGTCTAGTTCACCCTTGTTATTTGTAAATCATCAAAACAGGTGAAATACGTCATCAGTTTGCACCCAAAATATAAAATAAACGTTTAAAAAGGATCCACTGAATGACGTTCTGAGTTTAAAATGTCAATATGTTTCTAAGACTCTAAACATGGCAAATCTGTTGCTAAATCAAATATGCCTCCTCTGCTTGTACTGGTATAAGTAATTTTACGTCTCACTCCATTCACTTCATAGAGTCCCTTGTCTGCTTATTTTCCCAGAGCTGGTGATGGAAGTAGCTAGTAGGGAGTTCCATGTCTCGGTTCCCCCCATCTCTGATACAAACACATGTGTACTATGGCCATAGAGACTCAGAGCTAATAACAACAAGTTACTGCTCATTTTATGCTCCATCTGAAAATAGTACATCTAAAAAGAAATGCTACATTAAAAACGATATTGTTGTCTTACTATACACCCCTTGCGGGTCTCGAACTGTTGTAACTTATAATGTTATTATCATCAGCAGGGGGTCCTACTAATCACCCCAAAGTACCAGAAAATACCCCAAAATACCCCCAAATACCCCAAAGTATACCCCAAAATACCAGAAAATACCCCAAAATACCCCAAAGTACCCCAAAGTACCCCAAAGTACCAGAAAATACCCCAAAATACCCTAAAATACCCCAAAGTATACCCCAAAATACCAGAAAATACCCCAAAATACCCTAAAATACCCCAAAGTATACCCCAAAGTACCAGAAAATACCAGAAAATACCCCAAAATACCCTAAAATACCCCAAAGTACCAGAAAATACCAGAAAATACCCCAAAATACCCTAAAATACCCCAAAGTATACCCCAAAGTACCAGAAAATACCCCAAAATACCCTAAAATACCCTAAAATACCCCCAAAGTATACCCCAAAGTACCAGAAAATACCCCAAAGTACCCCAAAATACCCCAAAGTATACCCCAAAGTACCAGAAAATACACCAAAGTACCCCAAAATACCCCAAAGTACCCTAAAGTACCCCAAAATACCCCACAGTACCCCAAAATACCCCAAAGTACCCCAAAGTATACCCCAAAATACCCCACAGTACCCCAAAATACCCCAAAGTACCCCAAAGTGCCTGTAAATATACCACAAAGTACCACGAAATACCTAAAATGAAAAACTAAAATGTGCACATTTTGTGTAATAGTGTGTAATAGTGTAATAGTGTAATAGTTTGTAATAGTGTAATAGTGTAATACTGTAATAGTATGTAATAGTGTAATAGTGTGTAATAGTGTAATAGTGTGTAATAGTGTGTAATAGTGTGCTAGTGTAATAGTGTAATAGTGTGCTAGTGTGTAATAGTATAATAGTGTAATAGTGTGTAATAGTGTGTAATAGTGTAATAGTGTGTAATAGTGTAATAGTGTGCTAGTGTGTAATAGTGTAATAGTGTGTAATAATGTAATAGTGTGCTAGTGTAATATTGTAATAGTGTAATAGTGTGTAATAGTGTACTAGTGTGTAATAGTGTAATAGTGTAATACCACGAAATACCTAAAATGAAAAACTAAAATGTGCACATTTTGTGTAATAGTGTGTAATAGTGTAATAGTGTGTAATACTGTAATAGTATGTGTTGTGAAGGATCAGATTAAACCGAATATATATATTTATTTATATATATATATTTAATAGTATTTGTATATCGTTTGATATCCCCTGTATATTCCTTGTACAATATGCACTGAATATCCCTTTAGTCTACTAAACAGCCCATAATAGTTTCATTCTACCATTGGACGAGAACCTGGCGCCAGCAGCCATACCCCTAGGTTCAAGTTCAATCGTGCCGCCCAACATGTCGTGGCAAGCCCGGTTCCGCGTAGGAATACGTCTGGCGAAATACGAATGGTACTATTTGTTCACAGCGCATATATATATGGCGCAAGTAAAGTAGAACTTTCTTTTAGTCCATTAGTTCTTTACCCTCCAACCGAGTAACAGACGCGAAGCCTCACCCACGACGCACGTGTGGTGCAGTAAGGCCTACTTGGCCTCAGAATAGGCATTGAGATATCGTGTGGATTAATAGTTGAATTGTCATAGTTTGGCACTATACCGTCGAGTTGGACGTATTTCTATTAAGCTAATAATAGTCTATTTATGTATGGTGCATCGTTCGGTTAGAGTTATAAAGTTATCAGTACCCCCATCGTTCCTGACGTTATCTGGAGTCTTAACCAGGCTGGGCAGACCACTAGTGGTGCTTGCATCCGAGGAGCTCCGGGCCAGGGCGACTGGACCTGTACATTGGATTACTCTACCCGGACGACGGCGAGCCTTCCACGGCTTGGATTATGCTTTGGGTGCTTTGATTATTCCATGGATAACGGCCAACACTGCGGAGTGTTGGAACTACCCCCCGGAGAGGAGTCCAGGTGAGACGGCGCTCTACACCAGTGAGGTCGCCTCACGTCTCTTTGTTGTGGACCGGCAGCTACCGTCCACCAGAGGGTCCAGCTGTATTCATCTGCGGACCGAGGTTCTGTGGGCACCGTGTTCAAGACTTTGAATTCTCCCAAGAAATCGTCGGCCAGATGGGATACCGCCAGCGGCTCTTCTAACCAACCAGCGGGACCCCCCCCCCCCCTTAGTGTATCCAGCTATAATCATTTAAGTACCATCGCTATAGTTCCCTAAAGAACCGGGTGTATACTTACTCCCTGCGTAACCAGAGATTGGACATTCAATGTTGATTTACCTACGAATACTCATTTGCCATACAAGTGCATTTCAAATCATAAGTGTAAACAAGTGAACGTTGTATATACCTTTTGCTATATTAAATATTCGATTTGTACATTTGTGTGGACTTCGTTTCATCAGGTGGGAAAGTGTTCATCATATCTATATCATGTACTGGATGGCCAGAAGTTAAAGTACAAGAGGTAGTGGTTTAATAATACCATACTTAACAATACAGTCAGGGAATTGTACCCCTCAGTTACAGTATGTAATAGTGTAATAGTGTAATAGTGTGTAATAGTGTAATAGTGTTGTCATGTACAAAGGTCTGTTGACCACACAAAATAGTAACTGGAGCCGGCTGCACATGAACAAAAAACAGCCTCTCTCAGTAAATGCAAAAACAGTCCCGGGCAGGTAGGTAATAAACACAAGGCGTTGTTCCAAAAATAGTAAATTATATTTATTAGGCAGGGTAGGGATTGAAACCTCCACTGCTTTATTATGGTAAGGAGGGGAAGTAATCCCACAAACATATAAACAAACAGGGAAAAAGGTAGTTGGAGAACACACAGGGTAAATCTAATAAACGCTAGTATGGGCTGTGTCTACAGACACCAACCAACCAGGTTGGCACTGGAATATCACCCAGCACTAAGGTATCAAAGGTACAAGTCCACACTCAGTGGAACTAGGCTTAAAGCCAACAAGAGAATACTCAATAGTTGAGAAGTGGCGCAGAGGCCAACAATATCTACATATATATACTTAAAGGTACAAGTCCACACTCAGTGGAACTAGGCTTAAAGCCAACAAGAGAATACTCACAATCCCAAGCACAATCACAAGCACAATACTAATCCCACACAACAGTGGAAAACAATGGCAACCTCACTCCACTCTGGTCACTGGCAATTGACAGAATGAGGCGCCCAGACGTGTGTGTGCTGTCAGGTATTTGTCCACCCGTCCCTCTCGAGGTGATTGCCATCAGCTGTCATTCATTAGGCAATCAGCACTCTTCAGTGTAGGGACGGGCGGCACCTGACAGAGAAAAAGAGACAGCATTAGCTCTCATGCTCACACACACACACACATCACATACAAAACATAACACATTAAATATACTAACCTGATGTTCAGATGGTATCATAAATACAGTAATAATGGTAATGACCAACCCACGTACCCATGTACGTCACAAGTGTAATAGTGTAATAGTGTGTAATAGTGTGCTAGTGTAATAGTGTGTAATAGTGTAATAGTGTGTAATAGTGTAATAGTGTGTAATAGTGTAATAGTGTGTAATAGTGTAATAGTGTGTAAAAGTGTAATAGTGTGTAATAGTGTAATAGTGTAATAGTGTGCTAGTGTAATAGTGTGCTAGTGTGTAATAGTGTAATAGTGTGCTAGTGTGTAAGTGTGTAATAGTGTGTAATAGTGTAATAGTGTGTAATAGTGTGTAATAGTGTGCTAGTGTAATAGTGTGTAATAGTGTAATAGTGTGTAATAGTGTAATAGTGTAGTAGTGTGTAATAGTGTCTATTACACTATTACACACTATTACACTATTACACTATTACACTATTACACACTATTACACACTATTACACTAACACACTATTACACTATTACACACTATTACACTATTACACACTATTACACTATTACACACTATTACACTATTACACTATTACACACTATTACACTATTACACACTATTACACTATTACACACTATTACACTATTACACTAGCACACTATTACGCACTATTACACTATTACACACTATTACATTATTACACACTATTACACACTATTACACTATTACACACTATTACACTATTACACACTATTACACTATTACACTATTACACACTATTACACTATTACACACTATTACACACTATTACACACTATTACACTATTACACACTATTACACTATTACACTATTACACTATTACACACTATTACACACTATTACATTATTACACACTATTACACTATTACACACTATTACACTATTACACACTAGCACACTATTACACACTATTACACACTATTACACTAGCACACTATTACACTATTACACACTATTACACTATTACACTATTACACACTAGCACACTATTACACTATTATACTATTACACTATTACACTAGCACACTATTACACACTATTACACACTATTACACTAGCACACTATTACACTATTACACACTATTACACTATTACACTATTACACACTAGCACACTATTACACTATTATACTATTACACTATTACACTAGCACACTATTACACTATTACACACTATTACACACTATTACACTATTACACTATTACACACTATTACACACTATTACACACTATTACACTATTACACTATTACACACTATTACACACTATTACACTATTACACACTATTACAGTATTACAGTATTACACTATTACACTATTACACACTATTACACTCTTACACAAAATGTGCACATTTTAGTTTTAAATTTGAGGTATTTTGTGGTACCATGTGGTATATTTCCAGGCACTTTTGGGTATTTTGGGATATGTTGGGTTACTGTGGGGTATTTTGGGGTATACTTTGGGGTACTTTGGGGGTATTTTGGTGGTATTTTCTGGTATTTTCTGGTACTTTGGGGTATACTTTGGGGGTATTTTAGGGTATTTTGGGGTATTTTGGGTTATTTTCTGGTATTTTCTGGTACTTTGGGGTATACTTTGGGGTATTTTCTGGTATTTTCTGGTACTTTGGGGTATACTTTGGGGTATTTTGGGGTACTTTGGGGTATTTTCTGGTATTTTGGGGTATACTTTGGGGGTATTTTCTGGTACTTTGGGGTATTTTCTGGTATTTTGGGGTATACTTTGGGGTATTTTGGGGTATTTTCTGGTACTTTGGGGTATTTTGGGGTATTTTGGGTAGGGCTGGGCGATATGACGATATTATATAAATATCGGGTACAGTTCATTAACGATACACTTTTTAAACGTATCGTGGATATCGTGATGTTTTGCCCAAGAGGATTGTGTCGCGTCAATCTGGTCCACACGTTGACACTTTTGAACAGCACACACACTACTGCATCAAAAGTTACTACTTATGATAACAAAGGCATTCGTTTTGTGGCATTGACGTTATATAGTTACACTTTCAATAACATCAGCGTATTTACATAGCAACGTCCGAGGTCGACCTAGATATAGCAAGCATTAGTCGTTCATATCTCAGCCCGTGCTGACTCCGTTGTGCCCATTCTGCGGTCTGTTAATAACGTTTTCATATACATTTACATTTACATTTACATTTAGTCATTTAGCTGACGCTTTTATCCAAAGCGACTTACAAGTTCTGTACGACAAGCCATCAGGAAGAGCACAACTCTATCAGCTGAGTAACAATGTTCATCAAAGTGTTGAGTGCTACAGTGTAGGTTAGTTTATTAGGACAAGTGCATGACAGTATGGTTAGTTAGGGTTAGATTTTTTTTTTTTTTTTTTTTTTTTTTTTATTCAGATAATGGTTGAAGAAGTGAGTCTTTAGTCGACGGCGAAAGATTGGACGTGTTTCGGCTGTCCTAACTGGGGTGGGTAGTTCATTCCACCATTGTGGGGCAAGGACTGAGAATAGGCGACTTCTCTTTGATGACCCTCCCGGAGCTTGGATAGGAGTAGGTCTGAGGCGGCCAGAAGATGCAGAGCGTAGGGGTCTTGAGGGTGTGTAGTTAGAGACCATTGACCGGAGGTAGGCGGGAGCAGTTCCCTTTGCCGCACGGTATGCTAGGTCAAGGGCCTTGAAGCGGATTCGTGCAGCAATGGGGAGCCAGTGCAGGTCCCTAAGAAGTGGGGTGACATGACATATCAGACAGATGTATGGAAAGGCTTTTATTATAACATCCGTTGCAGTAAAATCATTATGCCTCCAGTCGTTTAGTCATTCTGCAGAGCTAAAAGCTAAACGTCGGCCGCGGCGAGCTATCGCTGCCATTGTTGTTTTCATTGAGCTCTCCAATGGCGGAAGTAAAAAATGAATACGCGCTTGCCGATTGGTGCTAAGAACAGCAGGGCGGGTGCAAGCGATGTGACGTAATTGGCAGACGCGACTGTCAATCAAAATGATTCTGTTTGCCGACTGAATGAATATAAACGTTATTAACAGATTGCAGCATAGGTACAATACAGTACAGCTCAATACAACAACAGTCAACAGTGGACTGGAGGATGCAGACCAGAGAAAGACTTTCGTCTTGTTTACATCAGGGTCCCCCATTTTCAATTCATCATATTTCATATCTAAATCATATAATATCTCATTGCTAAATATATGCAATATATAATCTAATAATCCAATAATCTAAATCTAATATATAATATAAAAATGCTAAATGCATGGGTATTTTATTTTGTCTTTAATGTTAGCTTGCAAACTCAAATACTGTCTTGGTAAGCCTCATAATGAATTGTTTGGAGAAAAAAAGAAAAACATCGTGATGCGTATCGTGTATCGCCGAAAGGTCAGAAAATATCGTGATATCATATTTAGGCCATATCGCCCAGCCCTAATTTTGGGGTATACTTTGGAGTATTTGGGGGTATTTTCTGGTACTTTGGGGTATACTTTGGGGTATTTTGGGGTATTTTGGGGTATTTTCTGGTACTGTGGGGTGATTAGTAGGACCCTCAGCGGGTACTGTGGGGTGATTAGTAGGACCCTCAGCGGGGTGATTAGTAGGACCCTCAGCGGGTCAGGACTAGAAGCATATGATTGAAGCCAAGTGGCTATCTACCTAGCCTACCTACCAAATTATACTTTTTATGTACTTTTGATTACTTTTGCTTACCAAAATAGTACACTTTTAATACATTTACAAAAGTACAACTTAGATTTGGTAAAGAAATCACATAATAAGTACCAAAATACATTGAATGAATGAATGAATGAATGAATGAATGAATGAATGAATGAATGAAAAAAGTTTATTTTTGAACATGTATTCCTCCAAACAAATCACAGTATCTAGCTCCGTCAAACAGAACAATCATAATATTTTTTTTTATTATAAACAAAAGGTCAAGAGCAATGTAGTTAGTTGACATGTTCAAAAAAGTAGTAGAGGGAAGCTAAGTATACTGTCAGAAAAGTATATATGTGTGGGCGGCTACGTGGTGCAGTGGGCAAGGCGCTTACCACGAATACGAGACGCTGGGTTCGCCTGTTCGAGCCCAGCTCTCCACATTGCTTTCAGTTTAGCTGGTCGTCCGTACTAATACACATTGGCAGTATTAGGGGGTGGGGATCGGGCGTTGTGGACAGCGACTCCTACAGGTCGGTTGGTGCGCCTGCGCAGTAGAATCAGGAAGCGATGGGGGCGGCGCCCCTCCAAAGCCCAGACCCCTGACGCTGAAAGATCGCGCTGCGCAGGTGAAAAGATGCGACTGCTGTTACCTCGAGTACCGGAGGGGACTCGTGCTATGTATGACTTAGTCCACATTGCAGCCGGCTTGTGGGAGGCAAGAAACAGCGTTCGAGACAGGGGAGGGTTGAATTGGATGATACGAAATTGGGATGGGAGAAAAATAGAAAATGGGAGAAAAAGTGGATAAAAAAAAATATATATATATATATGATTCGAAATATACTTTTAAGTTGATGAGTGCTACCATACATCTTTGGATGTTGGTTTTGGTCCACAGTAAGAGCTTCTTTCTGGGAAGGTGCATCCAACTCCTTCGCTACACTAAGAATATACTTTCAGGAAAAACATTTTAGACTTGAGATCAGTTGTTCCAAATAACGTTCCACTTCTCTTGTGTGTCGTGCGTTTGGCGGGTGGACAGACGTTGGAGGAGGACGAGATTGTGGGCTGTGTCACAGTGGAACCCTACATGCTGGGAGACTTCGTGAAGCTCACCAACAACACCGTCAAGAAAGACAAGAGGCTCCAGGCCACCGAATACGGCATCGCCTTCGGCCACTTCACCTACCAGTTCTCCGACTGCCAAGAGGTCGTGGTGGACCTACAAGGTGTGTGTAGTGTGTCGTGCATAGAAGAACCAGACAGCGTAAAGGAACATGCCAACATTTATTGTCATCATACAGCACAAGTAGAGTAACAAAAATATATACAGGTAGGGTATATGGGGTTCAGAGTTCAGAGTTTATACGGTATGGGGGTGTGGCTGTCATCAAACATGCAGGTGCTCTGGTGAAAAGTTCCCCATGAATAACTACCTGTATAGTCACGCCTCCAAGAGGAGTTAACAGGGAGTTAATAGACAATAGGGTTCAAGGCCCTGTGATTGGTAAATCACTCAAGCAAAATTGGATGTGCATTCGTTTCATGTGTTCATTTGTGACTATAGTCTTTTTAATGGGGATGTGGGTGGTTTAAGGTTTTAAACTGCGTGGATATCAAACAGGGAAGAAAATGGGTAAAGAGACGGTTTTAAACTGTTAAACAGTAATTCAGCATTATTTTATTCTGTTTAGAGCTATACGCTGCTCTGTTGTGCCACCTAGACTAATTACATCAACACTGTGACTATTGTAATGTAAATGAGGGCTATTTTATTTGATTGAACTATTTTATTGCACTGCACTATTGCTGTCTATTCTATTTTACTAACTATTTTATTGCACTACACTATTGCACTATTTTACTCTGTCTATTCTATTTTACTCTTTTTATTATTGTCTATTTTAAGGCATCTGCATGCTACAGAAACTGCAAAGCAACTGCAACACAACATCAGCACGACTTCAACGCAACATGTTGCAGAGGGTGTTGTAGAGTGTGTTGTGAGGATGTTGCGTCCTCTCCCCAAAATCTAATCTGAACAACCTTGCGTTGATGTTGCGTAGCAGTGATTGGTTGGTTAGCGAATGGGGGCGGGGCTGTCATAGAATAATATTGGCAGGGAGGAATACCATCCTCCATTGTTGTAGCCAGCCAGCTAGCGTTGATGCTATTCAATGCTATCATACCCAACTAACGTTAATGCCATTCAAAATGTATTAACATAGCTACAACAACACACAGTAACGTTAATATAGTTACATGCATCATTGTTTACAATGAACGGTGGGGCAGTTCGAAAGGACTGGACACGGACAAGTTAAACAGCAATCAATTAATTTAATATAACAGGTAGTTCGAGCTGCATTTTCGTGCCTACAACCACAACCACAGCCACAGGGATATATCCAGCTTTGACGAGCTCTCTCTCCTCCCTGCCGATTAAATTCAGAAGCTCTTCCTCGACCTCGAGTGCCTGTAGCTGCCTGCATTTGCACAAAGGCGTCCATCCCTGCTGCTAGCTAACATTAAAACTAACCTAAAGTTACACAAGCAGAATACATCACAAATACTTCCGGTCGGGGGATTTCAAAATAAAAGAGCGACGTCTAAAAGCACCGTAAATACGTTTATTTTGTACATTATCTAACGTTAACACGAACCTAAACTAACCATAAATAACAATCTGTATAGTCAAAGTCACGCCTCAAAGAGGAGTTAACCATAAATAACAATCTGTATAGTCAAAGTCACGCCTCAATGAGGAGTTAACCATAAATAACAATATGTATAGTCAAAGTCACACATCCAAGAGGAGTTGACCATAAATAAAACAAGTTTTTGAGCAGAGGGGATCTTTAACTATGATTTTGTTTATACCTGTGAAAACGTCATCTCCTTCCACAGGATGGGTGACAGCCAATGGGAAAGGGCTCACCTACCTGACTGACCCTCAGATCCACTCTCGCAGGACCCCTAGGGGCCCCTCCAACTTTGCTGACAGGGGCCTGAGGTACTTTCTTGAGGAACAACATGGACCAGAATGCAATGCAATTTGCCATCTGCTCAAACTGCCCCCAATAAAAACCGAGGCGTCCTCTCGTCACCTTTAAACTATCAGTGTAAAATTGTCAAAGGTCACAGCCAGCAGGACCAAAGAATGATGACCTCTCGGACACCTGAGGGAACACGTTCTTTCTCACCCCCTACTAGATTTTGGTCTGAATACCAAAATCCCAGACGACCAAACCACGCGTCAAGACGGAGAGGGTCAAGTCACCATGTCAAGCCATACTCCAGAAACGCTGAAAATTAAAACATATATCTGTTTGTTTGAATAAATGTAATGAGCATGGCCCTGATTTCAAGCACTGAGCTGGAAGACAGTTATTATGAAAATATGTCTATTTGTATTATTTTTCCCTACTTGTGTAATACTGTATAATACTGTGTAATACTGTGTCCACAATATCTTATACAACCCTAAAAGAAAGAACCTCTAGTAACCTCTGGTAATGTGAGCCGTCAGAAGGGAGCCTCTCCAGACGGCCTTGTAGCTTAAGAACCGAGCAGCAGGTTGGCACAGGTTAACCCTTGCATGCCCTGTTAAAAGGGAAAGATCCTATACTGTCCAAAGGGGTCTATCTACATGTAGGATGTATAATGTATGAGGGTTTTTTCACATGTATGATATGGAAAAAAACATTGTAACCAAGGTTTAAAGTATACAAATACTGTATTGCTATATATTTCTTTATTTTCTGCTTAAACATACACTGTGGTGAGGGACTTTCCCATACCCAATTTGTTACGTTTGTAGTTACAAGTAACGGAAGGATGGAAGAGGAGGAGTGTGATTACGTACTGTACACTGATTGGAACTGTATACTGTCCAAAGGGGTATAATCTTATGACGTAGTTCTGTATTATATAAACCTCCCGTGAAACAAGGAGAGGTGACTTTTTAAATTTTTAGCCGAGGCCTTTTCTCTACTGTAATAGATACTATGATAAATTGTGCATTTCTTTTGTAACTCTTGTATTTTTTTATTAAAAACTTTTTGAAACAAAATCTTTTTCTTCGTGTTACTTCTTCTAAAAAATACTGGTAAGCAATAATATCATTCTATTTTTTAGCACCTAATTCAATGTCATGCGGTGTATTAAAACTTGAATAAAAGGTCGTTTTGGAAGATACTTCTCCCTATGATGGTATCTGTCACTGTTTTTTTAGCCTTTCTAGCTATTCATTAGCTCCTAAGATAGTATTTTGTCACTGTCTAAATGTTAGATTTACACCACAGTACCTGGCGTTTCAGCTTATCTCTCAAAGAGAATAACATTTAAAAATATTGTCATTAGGGCAGACACATGGCATGGATCTATTTCATTTATGTATAGATCTTAGGTATAATAAGTACAGATTAGGGATGCTCGATATTGGCTTTTTTACCGATACCGATATTCCGATATTGTCCAACTCTTAATTTCGATACCGATACCGATACCGATATCAACCGATACCGATATATGCAGGGTTTCCCCCCAAAAAAACTGAATAATTTCAGGTAATTAATAATTTCACTGGATGCATTCAAAAGGCTTTCTAAATGTAAGCATTATCTGTGCAAAATATGATAATTAAAAAAGTAAAAATTAACATTACATATCTCTTGTTGTTGAATTAAACCAACATGCATACTTTTGACAATAAATAAAATAAGAATTGGTTCTTACTTGCTTGCCTGGGTAAATAAAGGTTAAATAAATGTTAAAAAAAAAAAAAAAAAAAAAATTCCGATACCAATATTTTCCGATATCACATTTTACTGCCGATATCGGACATCCCTAGTACAGATGTCTGTCTTTTCTCTAAAAATAGCAAAAGAAGTAAAGAAGAATCTGTAATCTGTTGTATTCAATGCAAAAGGGGATTTTCCAGACAGCAAGCATTTAGAAGAAATTACCTCATTCATCTAAGCTGCGAGATGGACTCTCACCAGCGCCTATGACAAATGAGGGAGGGATAATCACTTGATTGATGACAAACCTATTTGAACACTCAAGTAGATTTACTAAGGAAAGAATTATCAATAAATCTTCCTTGTTATAATAAAATATAGATCTCGCAACCTCTACCAATGATTAACATCTTGCCGGGGGGGGACGAGACGAGCAAACAGTATGACCGGTCTCTGATAAAACTCTTTTAGATTCACTGGGGTTTGAACGTCACGGCATTGCAGGACGCTGTTTGAAGCCAGACGAGCAGATCACTGATTGATGGGCTTATCAAACTGACCGGATATACTGGGGCTTAATACATGGCGTCCCTGGGTGGGCTTTTATACTAATTGAATAGGTAAAAACAGCCAAGAGAATATGAACTTAGATGACTGCTGTCAGGTGCCTCTGAAGTAACATAATGTTTACTTAAAGTCAAAACCTAAGTAGAAAGCTCTACTCGGGAATATCACACTCTAGTAGAAAGCTCTACTCAGGAATATCACACTCTAGTAGAAAGCTCTACTCGGGAATATCACACTCTAGTAGAAAGCTCTACTCGGGAATATCACACGCTAGTAGAAAGCTCTACTCGGGAATATCACACTCTAGTAGAAAGCTCTACTCGGGAATATCACATTCTAGTAGAAAGCTCTACTCGGGAATATCACACTCTAGTAGAAAGCTCTACTCGGGAATATCACACGCTAGTAGAAAGCTCTACTCGGGAATATCACACTCTAGTAGAAAGCTCTACTCGGGAATATCACATTCTAGTAGAAAGCTCTACTCGGGAATATCACACTTCAGTAGAAAGCTCTATTTTGTGATTAAAGTAACTTTTACTCGCGACTAAAAGGTAACGTAATGTTTACTTAAAGTCAAAACCTAAGTAGAAAGCTCTACTTGCGACTAGAAACCTGAAATAAAAGGCTTAAAGGCATACTCGAGTAGAAAGCTCTACTCGGGAATATCACACTTCAGTAGAAAGCTCTATTTTGTGATTAAAGTAACGTTTACTCGCGACTAAAAGGTAACGTAATGTTTACTTAAAGTCAAAACCTAAGTAGAAAGCTCTACTCGGGAATATTCCCCAGGGGAAGGATCCGTCTCTCGCACTTCAGTAGAAATCTATACTTTGTGATCTGCAAGAGCTAACAGCCGGCTAACAAGCCAGTGCTAACGGATGATAACCACCGGCTACCAAGCCAGTGCTAACGGATGATAACCGCCGGCTACCAAGCCAGTGCTAACGGATGATAACCGCCGGCTACCAAGCCAGTGCTAACGGATGATAACCGCCGGCTACCAAGCCAGTGCTAACGGATGCTAACCGCCGGCTACCAAGCCAGTGCTAACGGATGCTAACCGCTGGCTACCAAGCCAGAGCTAATTGATGGCTAACTAGCCAAGAGCTAACAAGAGCTCACAACAGGCTAACAAGCCAGAGCTAATTGATGGCTAACTATCCAAGAGCTAACAAGAGCTCACAACAGGCTAACAAGCCAGAGCTAATTGATGGCTAACTAGCCAAGAGCTAACAATAGCTCACAACAGGCTAACAAGCCAGAGCTAATTGATGGCTAACTAGCCAAGAGCTAACAAGAGCTCACAACAGGCTAACAAGCCAGAGCTAATTGATGGCTAACTAGCCAAGAGCTAACAAGAGCTCACAACAGGCTAACAAGCCAGTGCTAACAGGATGTGAACTGGCCCTAGCCAGACACGAGCTAACAGCCGGCTACCAAGCCAGAGCTAACATATGATAACCGCCGGCTACCAAGCCAGTGCTAAAGGATGCTAACAGCAGGCTAACTAGCCATTGCTGACAGATGCTAACAGCAGGCTAACTAGCCAAACAGAAGCTAACCGCCGGCTACCCAGCCAGTGCTAACGGATGCTAAAAGCAGGCTAACTAGCCAGTGCTAACGGATGCTAACAGCCGGCTACCAAGCCAGAGCTAACTGGAAGTGAACTGGCCCTAGCTAACAGAAGCTAACAGCAGGCTAAAATAGCCGGAGCTAACAGCAGACGCTAGCTCAGAAGAAGCTGGCGCAGAAGATGCTAACTCATAAGAAGCTGGCGCAGAAGATGTTAGCACAGCAGATGCTAGTGCAACAGACACTAGCTCAGGAAAAGCTGGTGCAGCAGATGCTAGCTCAGGAGAAGCTGGCACAGGTAGCTCAGAAGAAGCTGGCGCAGCAGATTCTAGCTCATGAGAAGCTGGCGCAGCAGATGCTAGCACAAGAGACGCTAGCTCGCAAGTTGAGAGATCTCAAAGGGCTGGAGATCCCCGAAAGGGCCTCAATGGCCCAAATGATGAAAATAGAAGTAAGGACCCCCGGTCAAGTTCCAGGGGAAAACATGGTGGAGAAACTAATCCCACAGGTGCGAGACGGGAGCCTGTCTCTCACTGTTGCAGCAGAATCAGTCATATGTGGAGCACCTATGCAAGGATCAGGCTTACTGCTTGAAAAGCTATTCAGAGGAGTCCCAGGGGGTAACCTACTGGCAGCCAAATGCGCAGCATGGTCACGAGACCGGTTACATACCGAATGTATGCTGTATGACCAAGTCAAAATGCTTTCTCACAACAAACACAACAAGGGGGAAAGGAAAGGGGAGAACCTGCGAGATGAGAAGGCTCAACTTCGGCCTCCCAAAGCCCAGAAACAGCCACCGGCTAAAGCTAAACCTACCTACTCAAAAAACTACAAAAGGGGGGGCTCCCAGGAGCAGCCCCCGAAAACAATCCAGGAAAGAGCGGGGAAAACGGAGTCTTCCGACATGAAATACCTCTCTGCAGACGATTGGGGGGCACTAACCCCAGAACAGCAAGCAGGGATGAGGGCAAAAAGGGAGGAATCCAAAGCCCGGAAGGAAAAACATCAATAGTATCCTTACCTCCTGGGGCCGTGACACATGACACTCGAGCCTGGGACGAAGGCCGGGTGACAGGGGGTCTGTTAACCCTCAATATAGATCCCCAGGAGAGGCCCCTGCTGAACGCTATTGACACTGGGGCGGAAATCTCCCTGCATATAAATACACCCATTACCGGATCTATAGAAGTGGAATTGGGTAATGGGACCATCGCCCCGGAGTACGGGGAGCAACCCATACCAATGCACACTGGGCCTAGTCCAAATGACAAACTAGGACCCGTCACCCTGATATCAGAATATTGGGCACCACCAAACCCACCATACAATAACCTGTCAGTCATGGTCAGACAACCAACGCCTATGGGCAGGGACTATATATATGAGCACATGGCCTGTCTAAACAAAGGAGCATATGCGGTGCCCCGTCCAAGTGACAAGCCCGGAGACAGGGCCGCTCGAAATGAGAGCATGACCTGCTTAACAATAGATATAGACCAGGACTGGGAGCAATCAGATTCGGACAATTAATCCGGGGACAAGGAGACTCCAAACATAGAGGAGATATCACCAAGCCTGGCGAATCGACCCAAAAAATCAGCCAAGACTATGGCAGTTAAATGTATAATGAGAGTGACTCTGGTAGCACTCGCCATCGCACTGACCCTGGGATTTATAAGGGCAATTGATTACCCCAGGACTTGTACCGAATGGGAGTTTGAAAAACCAATAACTCAACCAGGAAACCCAAAGCATATACAGCACCTATGGGTCTGTTCCATATGGTTACAAAACTTTGTACCAAAAGGAAACCACACGTTGTGGTTAACCCGGCCAACCGAGGCCTACGTAATGGAGGAGGAATGGCAAAAACCATACAGGATATGGCAGGACCCGGCTACGCCGACTGGTGTGCAAGAGAAGTGGCCGGACAACCTCATAACCTCCTTAAGGACGGCACAATACTGGTAGGAGTCCCCTACCTACTAAAAATAAGGGTTACGCAGGGATACTGACAATTGCCATGCAAGACGTGCTGCCAGGAACAGACATCGAAAGCCAAACCCGAGTACTCCTGGCATACTACAGGAACATTTTCAGACAAGCCCAGGACGCAGGCATAACAAGCCTAGTTATGACCTTGTTTGGAATAGGGATTTGGCATTATGATGCCAACACAAGCATAATTTATGGTGCTTCTTGGAAGCCTACCAAGAAATACCAGCCGCATCAATGGCAGTGGTCTTGCTGATCCCGGATAAATACCAAGCAAACACAGTTCGCAGAGCTCAAATGGAAGCATGGCCACCACACTACCGTAATGGCTTGGGGAACCTGTTCGAGAAAATCGAGTGTGTGTGTGTGTGTGTGTGTGTGTGTGTGTGTGTGTGTGTGTGTGTGTGTGTGTGTGTGTGTGTGTGTGTGTGTGTGTGTGTGTGTGTGTGTGTGTGTGTGTGTGTGTGTGTGTGTGTGTGTGTGTGTGTGTGTGTGTGTGTGTGTGTGTGTGTGTGTGTGTGTGTGTGTGTGTGTGTGTGTGTGTGTGTGTGTGTGTGTGTGTGTGTGTGTGTGTGTGTGTGTGTGTGTGTGCGTGCGTGCATGTCTATGTATGCACACATTTGGGAGCATGCTATAATATGGAATATTATCGATTATAATTCTGCATGACACACACACATACATTCTGATTCCCCAGACCTATTGATGAAGGGGAGTAATTTTTGCATTGCATTTTGTATGGAACAATAGGGAATAAGAGATAGTTGCGGTTTTTGGAACTCTAGCCCTATTTCATACTTACCAATGATGATGTTGATTGGTCCTTTCTCAACATAATTACATGTGCAGCGCAGACTTTAGCAGAAAGTATTTCTTTCATTTTCTGAAAATTACATTAGGCCTATATTTCCCAAAAACCTTTAACACAAAGACCAAGTAATGGTACAGCTACCTCAAATCATCTTGACATTGTGCAGTTGGCGACAGCTCTGAACGTCGTCGATCCAGATAGAAACTAGATTGTATGAAAGATAACTGAAAGCGAGGACTTGATAACAACCACATCTGCTTTTGAATCAAAATAAAACATTATGAAAACAAAAAACATGTTGATGTCTGTCATTCGTCAGTGTCTCTGAGCCTAATTGAGTGGATTGTGGTGGAACTGGTTGAACAAGAGGAAGATAACATCTCGTGGTGTCTAGCAACATGCCTGACCTTGGGGTTCCCCTCATCTCTGAGTCCAACTTTAATACGATTATTTCTCTTTTTAATAAGTATTAAAGTTTTATCGTTTGCAGAGTTTGATTTCTAGATGGAAAATAACCTTTTTGGAACTTTCTTAAAGGAACACAGACATTATCGGAAATGCACTTACCGTCTTCTCCAGAGTCGGACAAGAAGATAGAGACCAATTTCCTCTCTGTGCGTTCAGTAGAAAGCTATCCATCCGCAAGCTAGCCTAGGTTAGCACAAATGAATGGAAGTGGATACGGATCAGCTAGCTTAAAAAAAACACTGAGTTTTAGGCTAGGCTAGTGGTCCATTCATTTGTGCTACATCTGTAAAGACACCATCTTATACTAATACACAATATTTAGGCTAGGTCCCCAAAAGTAATGGAAATTATTGAGGAGCCGGACGCTTGGGAGGAATGGTGGTGTTGACAGCGGACGACACGTTCTACTTAAGTGAAATATCCCTTTAAATCCTGTTTTAATTAATTTCTTAGCAATATTATTGTTAACAAGTTAGAGGATAGAATATCACCCATATAAGCCATAATCCATGATGAAATTAATGTATGACAGTGTCAACTGTAAACTAAACCACTGAGAATTACCTGTACGTATCATTAGGTGTGAGTCCAGGTATGATCCTGTGAGGTGCCTGAGGTTATACAACCCTTTCAGGTCATATGACAGTGTCATTATGTCACTGATGATTCATCAGCACATGACTGCCCCCCCCCCCCCCCCCCCCCCCTCTCCTGAAACTCCAGACCGGGTTTTATATGCCTACTTCCTTTGTGAATACAAACAGCATTATTTGCCTTTGACCAATGAGCAACTTGGCCCACTTGCACTGAAGGAAAAAGAGAAGAGAGAGAGAAATATCGGATACCACATATTTATGAGGTGATTATAAAATATAATCAAGAATCAAGAGGTTTATTTGTCACATACATACCAGGGCATACAGTGAAATGCGGATGGTCATGCCCGCATATTGTGCAAAATACAATAATAAAATAGGCATAGAAAAAATTAAATAGATAAGACACAAGATATGCATGGTAAAAAAAGACATGCTAGGTTCCTGAGAAACTGGTTCTTATATACACTACTATGCAATATACAATTTACAATGTTAACTCTTAATGTATCTAAACTATACAGTACCTCCTTCTTAATAATGTATAGAGATATGATTTCCATTTACAACCAAGTATGCCGTACACATCCCCTTTTATTATCCGTGAGATACTGGTCATGTTACATTGATTCCCTAAATAGGACACACCCTCAAGTTTTGCTTGTACAGAAGTGTTGCCCCAAATACTTATAAGGTAAAGACCTCACTGTCCCTCCACTGACCACCTCCATCACAGCTGTCTTCCATGTTCCATCATGTGACTACTCCCGCAGCGCCAGCACATAATTGTGATGAATGTCAATCTAGAGTAACTTAAAAGTTGCATGAATTCCGATATGACTGTTCAGATTGAGGTCACATTGCAAAAAATAAACCAGACCTGTATCCGATTTAGGACCACATATGAAAGTGGCCCAAATCAGAATTGAAAAGATCAGATTTCATGTGTGATTTGTGTCACATCTTACTAGTTATACCGCTAGCCAGTATGGCTTACTACTACCATAGTGTATTTATACCTGTATCCCTGTACACAATAGTAATACTATAACATTGTACATACATAAGATTAACATTATTACTCAGTAGTACTCATTTTTATATGTTCCAGTTTAATCACTTATATTGTTAATGCACTTTACTGTTACTGTACCTTTACACTCTGGTTAGATACTTATTTTTGTTGTACTGTACTTGTGCTGTACGATGACAATACATTTGAATATAATCTAATATGAGCAAAATAAAATCAGACTTGGTGCCACTTTCCCCTTGTGAGGGACCAAACATCTTAGACATGAGGAGTCATAGGTAGAGTGCTCAAAGGAAGGTTTATTTTTCCCAAAAATATAAATACAGGGAACAAAAACCACCAAAAGTGCAACAATAACAAATAAACAAAAAAAACTGTTCTTGGGCCCAGCAGAACTCGGGTCAACTTAAACAGAACAAACTAAAAATACCTAACACAACTGAACCAAACAAAACTGACCTACAGACTGAGACAAAAGGGAGGTATTTATACTGGTTGACCAAACCAATACAGACACATGGGGAAAGAAAAATCATCAATAATAAATTACATTAACCTTAATCATCTATAATTTATAATGAACAGTTAGTTTGAAGAACACTATGTATTTATGTAGGAGACAATAACTGAGTCAAGCTAAAACATACATAAATCATAGTAGAACATCATTGTCTAATTAAATCCCCCCCCCCCCTCTTCTCATGGAGTTGGTCCTGTATGATAGGGTGGGTTGGCCTTCTCTTGCAGAAAGGCGCAACAAACACTGGTATTTATTTATTTTTAAAGCCCTTATTGGTAAACAACCTGTTTATATCTCCTCACTGTTAAATTGGAATATTGGAACCTATTCAACTCGATCGAATGACTGGATGGTTCTTAGGGTTCCTCAGATTTGTTCTGAGCTAGAGAAGTCAGCCTTTTCCTTTGATGCCTCTAACTCATGGAATGTCCTTCAACTCACGCTAAAATTGGAGGTTCTCCCTTCCCTTGGAATGTTTAAATGTATGATTTCAGACCATTGTGTGACTACCTGTAACTGTTTTAGTTGATATTTAAAAATCATTTTTAAACGTTTTTAATTTGTTTTACTCTGGTGTTTAAATTTCTGTGAATATTGTTTTTATTATGTACTGTACAATCGTCGTTTCTGTAAATGAGGGAAACCTCAGATGCTTACGATTTTAAATAAAGGTTGAAATGAAAAAAAATGAAATCTCCCGGCAAGCCTCTCCTGGTATTTAAATCCAGCCTCCTCCAATTACTGGTCCTTTGCCAGTTGACACCAGGAAGAGCAGAGCACCGCCCGGGACACCAAACAAACATGTAAGACAAAGAAACAGCATGAGCAAACAATTATGATAAACAATGTAAACTAAGTGTGCACTAACTTAGGACCTTGTAATATATCATAATGCAAATAAAGATGGAAGTATGGTATATGAAACAATAATAATGTGTGGTGTCATTATTTGATTTTGTATGGGTATTATGGATGTTAAACAATGCATAAGGACAAAATGAAAAGAAAGGGAGTGTAGTGAGGGAGTGTAGTGGTTACCGACATTAGTGCCTATGTGCGGCAAATGGTGTGGCCGTCACACCCCTGCAGTCTGAAGGTAGCCCGAGGCTGAGGGTTGTAAATGGTCAGGTGGTGAAGTTGGAAAGAAAACCTGGACGCTTCCTTGGATCTGGAGCCTCTGTGTTTATAAGGCCATGACTACCCTCTCCTACAGCAGTGTGTTTGTTGCTGTCAGAGAGAGAGAGAGAGCATGATGACCCTTGTAGTGTTGATGTGTCTATTGGCAGTGGGCTGCCTGGCTCAGAAACCTCACCCATGCAGTAAGTAGACTAATGTGTTGTGTACAGAAGAATATTATTTAGTCTTTTCTTCATTTTAGGGATATTGATTTGTTTGTACTGCTTTGTTTTGCACCTCAGATCAACTGTGTTCAATACTACTTGACTGGCTCTATTTTCTTTGCTCATAGATGGTATGGGTTTCTCATTTAGCACAGATTATCTGCTGTAAATGACCAGGGGAGATAAGTAATGTAAATAATGGATTAACACAAACCACCTCTCCCTCCCTCACACAGCAAGTCCACTTCTCATGACCGGAGCCCTTTCTGTGGTAAGTGTTTGCTTTTAAAAGTAAAAGTATGATGTCTGAGTTAAAGGAACACACTGGCATTAAGGGAAATGCGCTTACCATCTTCTCCAGAGTCAGACAAGAAGATAGATGCCTGTTTCCGCTGTGTGTTCAGTAGAAAGCTATCCGGCTGCAAGTAAATGCACAAATAAATGGAAGCGGATCATACGGACCAGCTATAGCGTAGAGAAGAACGCTTCTCCCGGAGTTTTAAGCTAGGCTAGTGGTCCGTATCCACTTCCATTAATTTGTGCTAAGCTGCGATAGCTTACTGAATGCACAGAGAGACAATTGGCATCTATCTTATTGTCTGACTCTGGAGAAGACGATGGATCAGGAAATAAACTAATTTGAAAATTGAAAGTGATGGTGGTGCTAGAGGAAAGGTCATCATGGGGTCACCAAAATCAATAGGTGTCTTCCTTTAGGGGTAATGAATGTGCACGGCAAATGAGAGAAGATTTTAACTAATGTTATTTGAGATACATTAATTCTAAAATTGAAGGTTTGGCCTGATGGTGGTGCTAGAGCAAATGTCATGAGGTAACCAAAATCAAGTTCAAGAGGCTCTGAAAGTTCATCCTCTGAAAAGATTTGAATGAAAGCTATTTTAGTTATAACCTTCACAAGTAGGATATGAAAGTTTGGCCTGATGGTGGCGCTAGAGGAATGGGGTCACCAAAATCAATCATCATAAAGGTGCACTGAATGTGTAGCGCAAATAAGAGTAAGGGGCATTTTAGATGTGAATAACATCTATATAGCCGGCAATGTCACTAATTAATTCACTCATTCATGCAGTAACTCACTCACTCACAATTAGCCTCTCTGCCCCTAGTGGTGGCTTACAGGAAATGTGCTTTATGTGTTCTTGTTACAATTAGTTGCCTGAATTAACGCATTCATATTGAAGGCCCTAATCAAAACAACATAATTTTGAGACACTGTAAACCAAACATGAGCCCAAAAGATGCTTCTTTGAATGATAAATATGTTTTTTTTTTATCCACTTTTTCTCCTCCTGTTTTTCTGTGTTTTTCTCCCATCCCAATTTAGTCGTTATGCCAATTCCCCCTTCCCCTTCCTGGTTGTTGCTCGCATGTGCCCCCCACTGGTCGTCTAGGGAGCCCTGAAGTCTATCAGATGCTTCCTCCGAGACATAGGAGACAGCCAGCAGCATCTTTTCACCTGCCAGCGCGGACTCATTGGTGAGGTGTAATGTGTGGGAGGTCACACTACCCTCACCATCTCCCTCCCTCGCTGTGCAGGTGCCCTGACCGACCTGTAGGAGTCACTGTTTACAACGACCAGAATACCACCCCACCGGCTTCCCTCCCGCTGACTCTGCCAATTGAGCCAGTATGACGGCCGGCCAAGCCGGAGGCAACGCTGACAGCCGGATTCGATACCAGTGTCTCTCGCGTTGGTGACAAGCGCTTAGTCCGCTGCGCCACCCAGCCGCCCTGATAAATATGTTTTTAAATGAACACGGCAACATTATGGGAAGCTAGAAAGCTAGCTTTAGAAATTACTCTTTCACAGTTTACAATGGCAGGGCACAGCACATTATGGGAAATGTGCTTACCGTCTTCTCTAGACAATAGAGGTCTTCTCTCAGACAAGAAGATAGATACCAATTTCATCTGTGCGTTCAGTAGAAATCTATCCAGCTGAAAACTAGCCTAGCTTAGCATAAATTAATGTTCTTGTCTGACTCTAGAGAAGAGGATAAGCGCATTTCCCATAATGTTGGCATGTTCCTTTAACAAAAAGCATGTACCGGGCGGCTAGGTGGCGCAGTGGGCAAGGCGCTCGCCACCAACGCAGGAGATGCTGGGTTCGAGCCCAGCTCTCTGCGTTGCTACCAGCTTGGCTGGTTGTTCATACTAATACAATTGGCAGTATTAGGGGGTGGGAAGCTGGTGGGTGGGGATCGGATGTAGTGGACAGCGACTCCTACAGGTCGGTTGGTGCGCCTGCGCAGTAGAATCAGGAAGCGACGAGGGCGGCGTGTCCCTCCCACGCAGACCCTCGCCGCTGAGAGATCGCGCTGCGCAGGTGAAAAGATGCGACGGCTGCCTCCTCGAGTACCGGAGGGGACACGTGATGCAAGGCTTCGTCCACATTGCAGCCGGCTTGTGGGAGGCATGGCCTAACAACGTTCGAGACAGGGGAGGGTAGAATTGGACAATACGGAATTGGGGACGGGAGAAAAATAGAAAAATGGGGAGAAAAAGTAGATAAAAAAAAATAAAAAAGCATGTGCCCTGCCATTGTAAACAACAGTGAAAGAGTGACTTCTAAAGCAGCGGTTCTCAAACTACGGGTCACGACCCAAAGTGGGGTCATGCGCATTGACAAAAAAAAAATAAATCAATCAATAATAAAAAAAATTATGTTACATTATGATACAGTGTGGGGTCCCCAAAAAAAATCCTAAATAAAATGGGGTCATGGTATAAAAAAGTTTGAGAACCCCTGTTCTAAAGCTAGCATTCTGGCTTCAACCAGCGTTCCTCCGAGGTCCCTGGTTTTGTTTCTTCAGTTGTGAAAATATATTATTTTCACAATAATAATGACAACAATAATGGTAAGTCAAGGTTAAGTCATATGGCACTATTTTCCTCACAGAGCACCCAGAATGAAAAGTTTTGGGCCTACGCCAAGTACATGTATGATGCCCTGGGTCAGCGGATACGCATCGGAGAGACAGGAACTTATGAGAACAAGACATTCTCCGTTGATGTTCTTCTGCTGTACAGACAGGTGACACACATCATCACACACCACACACCACACATCATAGATAGGAAGCATTTTAAAAGTTGTGTAGTCTCTCTAAATCAAAGGGATTTCACAGTAACATTATAAATAGTAAAATATATATATATATATTATTAATGGAAAAAGATTGTAAAAAAATTAAAAAAAGGGCGCCTTGATTTTTTTTATCAAGGCAATAATGATATGGGCCTTTAACGTTAACAGGTGTGGTACTGGCGTCGGCCGTCATGCCCGTGCGCGGAATGCACAAAAGTGCCGAACATAATATACTGTTCGAAAAATCTATTTGTTGCCGTTGCCGTACACTACCACTCCACCAAATCCGTGCCTCGGTTCTCGAGTTGCATGACGATATGTCAGGCGAGCGTCCTTTTTTCGCACCGCGCGTCAGATGACCACCCCGGACTCCAGACGCTCCAGAACTGCCAATTTGGTTCTGTACTACATAAGACTTCAGGCTATGGAACCGCAATGTTTTCCAGCTTATGCTGGAATATTGCAACCACTACAGAAAAATGTTAGTACACAAGTTCAAGTTCAACTCAAGTTCAGACCTCTGTTACTCTATTTCATTAGCACTAAACGTGATTTCCCTTTTTTTTTATTAGTAACTTCAGAATGTTAGCTTTCAAAAGAGACCAGGCCCATGTGCTATAAGTATAAAGTATAAATCTAAGCTTTGCAAGAAAAATATGCAGTCCTCAAATTCAAGTAATAAAAATGGCCACTTTTCTGGGTGCCTGTTAAGATGAACATAATCAGTATAGTGATGTGTAGCAGAATACATGGTAAATGGTGCATTTACAATTTGTTCCTCACATTTCCCCCATTCACACACCGACAGCGGAGGTAACCCTGCAAGGTGCCAACCTGCTCATCGGGAGCAATTAGGGGTTTATAGTGTCTTGCTCAAGGACAAAGCGGGAATCGAACCGTGAACATCCAGATTACCAGACAATGGTTCTACCTCCCGAGCCACTGTCACCGCGCATGATAGGTTATAGGGCTGAGCCCAAACGTTCGAAGGCTCGGACCTTCCTTCGTTACATTGGCGTTCGTTACGTTCGTTAAATCTTTTTTTATTTTTTGTTTGACCAGTAAGTAGGTACTACTACTTTTAATAACCATTTTTGACCACAGAAATATGTGCATGTGTTCTACGTTATATGCGTAAATGTGCGCTATGTGCGTAAAGTCAAGACTCGACAGTACTGAACCAGAGAAATTATTTAGGGGCACATTTTTTGCATGACTATGGTTCGAACGTCCGTTCAAAAAAACCTGCCAATGTTCGAATCCCAAAAACAGGCTTCGGGACAGCTCTAATAGGTTATCTAAACAATGAGAGTCGTTGTACAGTCATTCCAATCTAAAGCAAGTACATCAATATGAGCAACAAACAATCTTACGAGAAATAATAAATTTTTGTTCAGGGCGTGATGTATCACATCGATGAGCCGAACCGGAAGTGCAGGAAGCAGGCACTGAAGACTGACTTCCAGCCCATGGCGATCCCAAAAGGTGCCTCCCTCCTGGGACAGGTCATCGTGGGCAGCTCCTCCGGACCGGGGCAGGGACTGCTCGTCAACTCGTGGGCTGGAAGCCTGCCGGTTAATGGGACAGGTGAGAGTAGAACAGGTGAGAGGAGAACAGGTGAGAGGAGAACAATCGACCGTGACTATTTGATTATTACGCTTGGTTTGCTTATGTCTGGAGACATTCACCAATGTCCTGGTCCGATCTCGGACAGTATAAACACCACGCAGAACGGCGACAGCAACAACAGCTACAGATGCAACGTACCTGTTTCCCAGGTATGTATGGAAATCAGCGGTGCAGCTCCAGATGTTGATATTTGCCAGCCTAACCCCCATCCTTATTTCTGCTTCCCGGGAGCCACGACGGGACCTGAGCCCAAGCCAGACGGCGCTGATGGAGTCAGGAATGGTGAAAACATTCTTCCTGAAGACGAGAGGGGAGCGTTGCACGAAATTGCGGGTTGAGGTGTTGCAGCCCCGGGATCAACGCAGGTGGAGCAGCGGAGACCTGACGACGGCCTTCCTAGAACCGCGAGATCTGAGCACGTAATTGCGAACTCGGGCGAAGAAGCCACGGGGCCGGAACGAACGCCGGTAGAGCAGCGGAGACCTGAAGCGAATATCCACGGAGAAGACGAGACACTACCAAACTTGGATAAACTATACGCAAAAAGAGGACTACATTTTTTCCATCTAAACATCAGAAGCCTCCTCCCCAAAATAGACGAACTTCGGCTACTATTTAGTAGTTGCAAGGTAGGAGTAATATGTTTCAGTGAAACTTGGCTTGACAGTTCAATAAGCGACTCCGAAATTGAGATTGAGAACTATATAATTGTAAGGAAAGATCGAAACCGAAACGGAGGAGGTGTGTGTGCTTATATTAGGTCTGACATTAGTTTTAATATTAAATCAGATCTTGAACACAACGCGGTAGAAGCGCTGTGGCTTGATATTCTGTTACCCAAAAGCAAACCAATTATTTTTGGAGTCTGTTACAGGCCACCAGACCAGGGCAATTTTTATGATGATCTAGAGGAGATATGCTCCAAGTGCACTGATTTAGAGAAATCTGAAGTTGTTGTCATGGGAGATTTCAACACTGATTTACTTAAAAAGAGCTCTGGATTAAAGTCCCTTCTGAACTATAGTAAATTGTTTGACCTGCACCAGCTCATCACTGAACCTACCAGAGTTACCTCCCTTTCTCAGACCATAATCGACTTAATACTGGTCTCTGATAAACAAAGGATGACAAACAGCGGAGTTGTTGATTATGCACTCAGTGATCACCTTGCAATTTTCTGTACCAGAAAGGTACAGAGGGGTCATTTTGAGGGTCACAACAACATAAAAATTAGATCTTTAAAAAATTACAGCAAGGAACTGCTCCTGGATGGTTTAAGGGGTGTGGACTGGTCTCATGTAATGCACTGCAAAGAGGTTGAAAAAGCATGGGATGGTTTTAAAACAACATGTCTTAAAGTGGTTGACATATTAGCACCCAGGAAGATGGTCAGGATAAAGCAGAGGACACAGCCATGGATTAATGATGACATTTTAAAAGCTATTAAAATAAGGAACAATCTTTTTAAACAATTTAAGAAATCCAGGACAGAACAGGCTTTCCTAGATTTAAAGAAACACAAAAACTATGTAAATAGTTTGATTAAAGGGGCAAAGAAGGGTTTTTTCAATGAAAAAATAACAGAGTATAGGAACAACTCAAGGAAACTCTGGAGGACACTTAAAGAGGTAGGATACAGTAAGAAATTAAAGACTAAATCGGGCAATATCAGTTTAGAAATTGTAGACAAAATTTCAGCAGACAAATCAGAGGTGGCAGACTGTCTGAATAGCTATTTTACATCCATTGCAAAAACTATATCTGAAAAGATACCAGCTAAACCCGGCAACAACATAGAGAGTGAAGTCCAAAAATTCTACCTAGATCAGGGGGTTAAAGCAAATGCTTTTTCCTTTAGGAAAGTGACTGAGATGGAGGTCCAGGAAAAGCTTAAAAAACTTGACACCTCAAGGGCTACTGGATTAGACAACATCCGTGGTAAATTTTTGCAGGATGTTGCAGAAATCATTGCCCCATATGTAGCTCACATTACCAACCTAGCCATTGACACAGGAACATTTCCAAGCGAAATGAAATCGGGAAGAGTTATTCCTCTCCACAAAAAGGTAAACAAATTGGAACCGGGTAACTACAGACCCATTTCCATCCTGGGCGTTCTATCAAAAACCATTGAGAGGCTTGTTTATGAGCAAATAGACAGTTATTTCTCCACTAACAACATGTACAAATACCAATCTGGTTTCAGGAGGTCCCACTCCACAGACACCCGCTTGCTGTTCCTCACAGATTACATCCGGAAAGAGGTAGATGAGGGAAAGTTCTGTGGAATGGTAATGTTAGACCTCACAACATCCTGTTAATGAAGCTTAGGGCCCTAGGCTTTAATAAGGCAGCTCAGAAATTGATTGGTTCCTACATAACAGGGAGACAACAGGTGGTGATATAAACGGAGTACTCTCCAGTCCTCGGACAGTAGAGTGCGGGGTCCCGCAAGGGAGTGTTTTGGGTCCGCTCCTCTTTCTCCTGTATATTAATGACCTGAAAGCAGCTTGCTCATGTGACCTTTTTTTATACGCGGATGACTCCGCCTTACTAGTGTCTCACAAAGACAAACAAGTAGTTGAGCAGACATTGAGTGCAGAACTAGAGAAGGTTAGCGACTGGCTAGGCCACAACAAGCTGTCCCTCCATGTGGGGAAGACTGAGTCCATTCTATTCGGGTCAAAGGTCAGGCTCAGAAAATCGCCAGGTTTTAACATTAGAATAGGAGATACTGTTCTCACAGACAAAACATCTGTGAAATATCTTGGTTGCGTCCTGGAAAACAGCTTATCAGGGGAAAGCATGGCTCACCAAGCACTTACAAAGATCAATAACAGGACTAGATACCTAGCCAGAATCTCACATTTTTTAGATCAGTCAGCGATCAAGATTCTTGCTGGAGCTCTCATACAGTGTCACTATGACTATGCGTGTGGCTCCTGGTACAACAGTGCCCCCAAAAGTCAGAAAATAAAACTACAGACATCACAAAACAAGCTAATCAGGGTAATACTAAGGCTACCTGCCCGAACCCACCTTGACCCAGCTCACTTTGAGATCATGAGATGGCTTAAGGTGGAAGACAGAGTAAACCAGATAGGGATGTGCCTAGTTCACAGAATAGTGCATGGGGTAGTGCCAGTGTACTTTAACAATTACTTCAACCGAATCAGAGACACCCATGCATACCAAACTAGGCGCAGCTCAACTGACTTTGTGCCAGTCAGATTCAGGAGCTGTATGGGGAAGGAGTCATTTCTGTATTCAGCAGCTATCTATTGGAACAGTCTGCCCAGTGACCTGAAAATCGTAGACAATGCCGTTAGATTCAAGTCCAGCCTGAAGACATGGCTCAAAAGGGACTATACTTGACCTAGACACTTAGCTTAAGGCACCCTTGCATGTTGTATGAGTCTGTTATGTATATAAATGGTATATGTGATGTGTTGTGATGTCACGTTTTGTATGATGCATGTATTAAGCATCACACTCCCCCACCCCCCTACAAGGACCACAATGGAAATAAGCTCTGAGCTTTTTTGTGTTTCATCCTTGGCAGTATATCCTGACTGTGCTCTTCTGTCACATGTTTATTTTTTATATTGTCAAATAAAGTCATCCATTCATTCATTCATTCATTCATTCATTCATTCATTCATTCATTCAACAGGTGAGAGGAGAACAGGTGAGAGGAGGACAGGTGAGAGGAGGACAGGTGCAACTTATTCTCAATTTCACCTACAGTAGCTCACACACCAAACAAAGTCTGTCCTCCTCTGGAGTAGCATTAAACCTGCTGGTCTCTAGGGCTAGTGGTGATGTCTGTCCTCCTCTGGAGTGGCATTAGACCTGCTGGTCTCTAGGACTAGTGGTGATGTCTGTCCTCCTCTAGGTGGCATTAAACCTGCTGGTCTCTAGGACTAGTGGTGATGTCTGTCCTCCTCTAGGTGGCATTAAACCTGCTGGTCTCTAGGACTAGTGGTGATGTCTGTCCTCCTCTAGGTGGCATTAAACCTGCTGGTCTCTAGGACTAGTGGTGATGTGTCCTCCTCTAGGTGGCATTAAACCTGCTGGTCTCTAGGACTAGTGGTGATGTCTGTCCTCTAGGTGGCATTAAACCTGCTGGTCTCTAGGACTAGTGGTGATGTCTGTCCTCTAGGTGGCATTAAACCTGCTGGTCTCTAGGACTAGTGGTGATGTCTGTCCTCTAGGTGGCATTAAACCTGCTGGTCTCTATGGCTAGTGGTGATGTCTGTCCTCTAGGTGGCATTAAACCTGCTGGTCTCTAGGACTAGTGGTGATGTCTGTCCTCTAGGTGGCATTAAACCAGCTGGTCTCTAGGGCTAGTGGTGATGTCTGTCCTCCTCTGGAGTGGCATTAAACCTGCTGGTCTCTAGGGCTAGTGGTGATGTCTGTCCTCTAGGTGGCATTAAACCTGCTGGTCTCTAGGACTAGTGGTGATGTCTGTCCTCTAGGTGGCATTAAACCTGCTGGTCTCTAGGGCTAGTGGTGATGTCTGTCCTCCTCCAGGTGGCATTAAACCTGCTGGTCTCTAGGACTAGTGGTGATGTCTGTCCTCTAGGTGGCATTAAACCTGCTGGTCTCTAGGACTAGTGGTGATGTCTGTCCTCTGGGTGGCATTAAACCTGCTGGTCTCTAGGGCTAGTGGTGATGTCTGTCCTCTGGGTGGCATTAAACCTGCTGGTCTCTAGGACTAGTGGTGATGTCTGTCCTCTAGGTGGCATTAAACCTGCTGGTCTCTAGGGCTAGTGGTGATGTCTGTCCTCCTCTAGGTGGCATTAAACCTGCTGGTCTCTAGGACTAGTGGTGATGTCTGTCCTCTAGGTGGCATTAGACCTGCTGGTCTCTAGGACTAGTGGTGATGTCTGTCCTCATCTAGGTGGCATTAAACCTGCTGGTCTCTAGGACTAGTGGTGATGTCTGTCCTCTAGGTGGCATTAGACCTGCTGGTCTCTAGGACTAGTGGTGATGTCTGTCCTCCTCTGGAGTGGCATTAAACCTGCTGGTCTCTAGGGCTAGTGGTGATGTCTGTCCTCTAGGTGGCATTAGACCTGCTGGTCTCTAGGACTAGTGGTGATGTCTGTCCTCTAGGTGGCATTAGACCTGCTGGTCTCTAGTGGTGATGTCTGTCCTCTAGGTGGCATTAAACCTGCTGGTCTCTAGGACTAGTGGTGATGTCTGTCCTCTAGGTGGCATTAAACCTGCTGGTCTCTAGGGCTAGTGGTGATGTCTGTCCTCTAGGTGGCATTAAACCTGCTGGTCTCTAGGACTAGTGGTGATGTCTGTCCTCTAGGTGGCATTAAACCTGCTGGTCTCTAGGGCTAGTGGTGATGTCTGTCCTCTAGGTGGCATTAAACCTGCTGGTCTCTAGGACTAGTGGTGATGTCTGTCCTCCTCTAGGTGGCATTAAACCTGCTGATGTCTGTCCTCCTCTGGAGTGGCATTAAACCTGCTGGTCTCTATGGCTAGTGGTGATGTCTGTCCTCTAGGTGGCATTAAACCTGCTGGTCTCTATGGCTAGTGGTGACGTCTGTCCTCCTCTGGAGTGGTGAAGTAATCATACATTAATGTCTATCGTATCTCTGATCGTATAGTGGAAATTACCCTTCTCTCTGCATTTGTTGCATTTCAATTTGGTTCGGTTGCAGGAAGGAAGCACGGACGGACGAGATGTTTTGAATAAAGCAGCTGTGTTTATTCCATTCCAATAAACACAAACTAAATGAATCAAACAAGTACTGGATTTACTTTCTATATCTATAATCATCGTCTTCGGTTTGGCTGTCGGTTCATGTATCTGATCGGCTGGTGCCGCTCAGAACGTCTTCTCCTTTTTTGTTGTCTCAGGTCGTCTCGGCAACACGAGGCCCGTCCTTTGTTTGTGCTGGTTGGCAAGGCAACCCTGGTCTTACGTGATCCCCTGGCTCAGAGCTGGGAGCGCTCGTTTTGTCTTCTCTCCTTTTGATCGTCTCCCCAGCGTCTGTAGATAGACAAATCTCTGCCCCTTTTTCCCGCATCGTCCTGGTGACGATAGCTAGGGGCGTCACTGTTTTCTATTGGCTTAACGTGATCTCGGCCATTTTGGATCTTTAAAGGGACATGATACTATTTACATCTAGGAACTATCTTAAGCATTTCGTCCCCTTATATGGAAGTTCTAGCGGCCCTCTCCTTGAACAGAAAATAGAGCATGAGTTGTTTCCTAGTTTACCAGCTACCAATACTTTGCCATGCTTTGATTGTTAATCATACTGGTTGTATTTCTATTCTCTAAAGTAATCTTTAACTTAGTTTTTAGCTTTATAGAACACTAATTATCTTGATCTAATTTCTAATCTTTGGTTCATAATGTTTTATAATATAACTAAGCTTTTAACGGATCAATCTGTATCTTTATAGTCTTAAACTTACTTGTACCTTCTTATCTATCCATTAGATTGGTTTTAACCCAGTTCTCAAATTCCTGTCTTCTAAAGACAGCTCTCCTGACTCAGGAGGAATCATGTCAACTATTCTCAGGGCCCTCAAGATAGGCTTGTGATCTAATCACCTATTTTTAACAATTGGTTTCCTGTCTGTCCTCCTCTGGGGTGGCATTAAACCTGCCGGTCTTTAGGGCTGGTGGTAATGTCCCTGACCATTTCTGTGCACATGTTTGTCTTTTGTTCAAATTATACTTCACATAATGCTCTGCATTGTAACTATTCTTTATGAGACATTACGTTCATCATTGTTGGGATGTATGTCTATCCAACACATGTCTTTGCAATCTCTTTGTCTCTCCAGTCACAAACTATATGATGACCGTCACTGAGTTTGGATGCATTCCTGTCACCACAATGTATCACACTGAGGACTATGGATGGATTTTGACAAGGTACAGTATGCATGCCCGGATTACCACCTGGGCATACTGGGAAAATGCTCGAACCACCAGAGGCCCTGAGATTAATTTCATCATCTCACTGATTTCACTTGGAATATGTGCCCAAGAATCTCGCAAGGGGAAACTGAGTGCCACCATACATGTAGGACAGACAGGACAATAGAAAAAGAAGCATATACTTCTCAAGGCAGTACAGAATAAAGGGAGCGCACAGCACCACCATAAATAATGTAACAACAATGTGACTATACTAGAATATGTTAGTGGTTGTAGATGACAGCAACATCAACATATTCATGAACACCAACATCACCTCCACCACCCTAGTTATCAACATCAGATCAGATGTTTAAAGTACAGGGGCACCGATCTTGCCACATATCCTTTATCAAAAGGCGCTAGATATGAGTATTACAGCTGTTTAAAAATAAATAATAATAATAAATAATAATAACAATACAAAATAATAATAAAGACTACCAAAGCAATAACACCATTATCAACAAGTAGACAATGGGTCTCATTCCCCAATATTTTCCAAAGAGTTCTCTTGGAAGACTGAGACAGAATCAATGACAAGTTCACTCTGAGTCCTCAACACGCTGGTAATATGTCTTAAGTGCCTCAAACGTTCGCACCTGTGATATCTGCGTTGGGGAATGGCACCAGTCTGAAACGCGAATGCGCGTCCCCGTTCAGGTCATTTGCATACAAAACAGCGCCTCCAGAGCTCCTTATAAGGCAACTAATGATGCAGCCGTGGGAAAATGGATGCGGAAGCGTTTTGCGACCCATCGAAATTAGATTAGATTAATTGTATTGTCATATATAGTACAGCTCGGGCACCTGCCGCAGCGCGCGCACACATACACACACACGCAGTACTGTATACCCTACATGCGTAATGAATGAACGCAGTATAGGCTTATTATTCCATTAATGACTTGTTTCATTAGGATTTAGTAGATACTATATATATGCTCTGCCCTACGTACAGTATAAGTACAGACTGTACTTATACTGTACATAGGGCAGAGCATATATATATAGTATCTACTAAATCCTAATGAAACAAGTAATTCGAATAATATAAGCCTATATACTGTTCATTCATTAGACACGTAGGCTATACTGGCTCACACAAGACTTATGGAATATTAATGCAGTCTATTTCCACACGATTAGCTTTAGTTCTTATTTATTTATCCACTGTCATTTCAGTGTTGGTGTATAGGCTATATAGTGTATTTCAATATCAGTTTAATTGATTAATGATATATTCGAACAAATGCAGGTTTATAGCTATATCAAACAAAGGTCTGTCCCATTGTATACCAATCAATGGGATGTATTGCATGTTGACCTGCATTCTTTCAAATGTATATAATTAATCATTAAAACAGATATGTAACAAATAAGAAATACAAATTCCACAGAAGGCATTAAATAATTATTTTCAATCATTTCACAATTGCATAATTGTGTTTTGAATATCTGAGTAATTAAAGTAATTATACATTTGTCCAAAATAGCTGGTTCAGATATGGTTAATCCAGCTGCCCTGTGATCAGATGAATCCATATTATTTATTTTTCCGACATCAAATGCGTAATTTCTTATCGTACAAATATTGTCATATTTATTTTAATTATGATTAAGTAATTAATTCCAAGGAGGCCTGTAGCATTGACATGAAGGAATCACTATGAGAACACAGTCTGTCAAGTTAATAACATTTTCAATTAGTCAATCAATTATAAGTGTGCTCCTCAGCACTCTTAAATCGCGCTACCAGCCCTAATAAGTCTGCCTAAGAGGACATTTTTGGTCGTAAATCCGTTCAGGAATGAGACCCAATGATTACAATTCAACGGTATTCAACTAATCAGAAAGATAAAGCCAGTAGACCCAATGTTCTGATGAATTATCTCCTGCTTAACATAATGGGAAGGATTTATTTTGAATTCAAGTCATCTTCATTTCCCCGACAGCTTTTTCGACAACATCATTGGGATTACAGACCCGCAGAGGCTCCTGCCTCCAGACTTCTGCCAGGAGGCCGAGATGAGGGCTACGAGCGGAGAGGAGCCGGCTGACTTCTACAGCTTGTTCTTAAAGAAGCACTGAGAGCGACCCATTAAATTCAGAATCTAGCCAAAACTAGTTGATAAATAGAACGTTTAATTTCCCGTCTCCAACTAGTCTTAAGAAAATGGCACGGTGGCTTCACATGTTGCTTCACAGCAAGAAGGTCCCGGGTTTGAATCCCGGCTGAAGGCCTTGCTGTGTGGAGTTCTCCACACCATAAACACATGCATACTGTGCACTGTGGCTGGGATGGCTGCCCGGGGCTCTTACTGGTTGGGATGGTTAAATGCAGAGGATGAATTTCAGGTATATGTAAAAATGTATTGCTATTCTATTCTACTCTATTCTATTAAAAAAATAATAATAAATAAAATATTTTCCTTTTGTTTTCTTTTTCTTTTACTGCCTTAACACTTTCTGCGCCAGCCGTTTTATCCATCTCTACCGCTAGATGGCCAGCTTAAAATAGTCATTTCTGCGGTGTTTCACTATGTTTGCGAAGCTGTGTGTGTTCTGTAGCTGTGGAGCAGTGGCGGACTCTGGCTGTTTGAAGGGCAGGGGCGAAAAGAAAAAAAGGGCACCTACTGCACAACATGGGACCCCATCAGTGAGCAAAAAGATATGATGAGTCATGTATGATGAAATAGTCTTCATCCTTGATTAACACATTGAGTGCCACGGACGCATTTTGTCGTTAGTTCATGCCGACCTTTGAGTGCCCCCGACGCTATATAGCGGTTGTTTGTCTTTTTTTTTTATTGGCGATTTGAATTCATCGAGCCTCGGGTTAGTGCTGCAGAGTCTCTCTGAGCTTAATTGGGAAGATACCGCCCCCTATCGTCTCTCTCTTCACATTAATACATACATAGGTGTACAGGGTATAAAAATTCCATATATTTAGAATACCACCAATATATTGTTCACTAGTTAGTAGTGAGGATGAGGATGACTATTCTGCTGTCTCCCAGTTGATTACTATTCTGCTCTCTCCACATTGAATTACTATTCTGCTCTCCACGTTGAATTACTTTTTTTTTTATCCACTTTTTTTCTCCCATTTTCTATATTTTCTCCCATCCCAATTTCGTATCATCCAATTCAACCCTCCCCTGTCACGGACGCCGTTTCTTGCCTCCCACAAGCCGGCTGCAATGTGGACTAAGTCATACAGAGCACAAGTCCCCTCCGGTACTTGAGGTAACAGCAGTCGCATCTTTTCACCTGCGCAGCTCGATCTCTCAGTGGCGAGGAGTAACGCGTGGGAGGCTCACGCTGCCCCGGACACTTCCTGATTCTACTGCGCAGGCGCACCAACCGACCTGTAGGAGTCGCTGTCCACAACGCCCGATCCCCACCCATCAGTTTCCCACCCCCTAATACGGCCAATGTGTATTAGTACGGACCATAGATATCTATAGAACACTAGATAGCTTAAGGCGGAGTCACCAGCGTCACTGAACCGCCGCCATCTTGCGCAGGTCAGCCTTGAGTGAGAGTGAGTGAGCTGCACAGACAAAAATACTCATAACTCGCTGAAATATTGACGGATTTACAAACGGGTTGGTTTGCTATAAACATCAAAGATGTAGTTATGATACTGCATAATTATAAAAAATAATTTAAAGATGTTTTTTTTTTTACAAACCGCCTTTTTTTTTTACAAACCGCTTAAATCATAGCCACGTTAACACTTTAATCACCATGGGTTAAATTCATAATTTACCATCCCTCGCCAGCTCCATTTGTCTATGGAGAAGTTCCCCTTCTTTGCAGGGCTATACATTTTTTAATTCTATTGCTAAATTGCCATTATTATGGCCCATTCAATGTCCTATATCCATTGTTCAGGGTGTAGCAACGTTAAACTTTTTCATTCACATATTCATACTAAAATATGGTCTAAAGTATAAGTATGTTTTTATCGTTTTCTGCAGCTTTCTTCAGAACGTGATTTATAGCCCTAAATGCATTATATTGATGATCAAATACAGTTTGGTAGGAATCTGTGCGAGATAAAAAATGTCAACTGGATGTGCTTCTAGAAGTTTCTACGCATCATCTGATGACCGGATGGGCGGGGGATCGTTTATAATTCCGTGGGCAGCGTTAGATGGGTCATATGTTCATCATAGCAGTTTATATCGAACACGTTAGAATATAACGCTGAATCTTACCGTAGCTTCCTCGCGCCACTGGCAGATGAGCGTGGAACAGAATTTTTTCTATTATGGGATGTAGAAATGCCCGATCCATTTCCAGGTTGTATAATAGTATATACGTCCAAATCATGTTGTTTTTTCGAGTTATTTGCACCGATCGATGTTCACTGTATCAAGACAGAGTCTCTCTAACGATAGCGAGTGCCCGGACCACATATGGATGAGCACTACCGGTTCAAAGGTTAATTTCCGGTTGGCGATCGGCCACCAGATGGCGCTCTTGAACCGCTAGAGAGTTGAGTGGAGGTTTGCAGTGTGTCTCAGTGCTCCGGAAAGGAAATATGATTTTGATGAGATTTTTGAAATATTGACATCAAAGACGAGTTACGGCGTCTTCGGCAGAATGAGCATGGCTAGGAATGACGTGTAAACTCGTTCATGGCGATCATAGTGTTCATAATGCTTGTAATAAACCAAACGGTTTGTAAATCAGTCAATATTTCAGCGAGTTATGAGTATTTTTGTCTGTGCAGCTCTCACTCTCACTCAAGGCTGACCTGCGCAAGATGGCGGCGGTTCAGTGACGTCGCTCTCCATTGGCCGGCAGCGCGGGCAAGCTATCTAGTGTTCTATATATATCTATGGTACGGACGAACAGCTAAACTGAAAGCAAATGTCGAGCGCTGGGCTCGAACTGACGAGCCCAGCGTCTCCAGCATTTCGTGGCGAGCGCCTTGTCCACTATGCCACGTATCCGCCCCTCTCCACGTTGAATTACTATTCTGCTCTCTCCAAGTTGAATTACTATTCCGCTTTTCAAGTTGAATTACTATTCTGCTCTCTCAAAGTTGAATTACTATTCTGCTCTCTCCACGTTGAAGGTTGTCGAGTATTGTGAGCAGACAAGACCAGGTTTACACTCGTTTGTCATTTTCAATCATGCTCAAAGTAGGCTATTTGCTTAAAGTCCTTTATGGGTTTTGATTCAGGCGACCTCTCCTTATATATACCCACTGCCAGTGGGCTTGCAGAAGAATGTCTTGGAAGACATAACGGACAGCAAGGGCAGCCATTGTTGATCTAGCCTTGGAGAGACTGGCAACATCCTGCAGCGCTGCATCTCCAGTGTGCTCCACGCCTCCTGAAGCAGAGCTGCATCTCTAGTGTGCTCCACGACCCCTGAAGCAGCGCTGCATCTCCAGTGTGCTCCACGCCTCCTGAAGCAGCGCTGCATCTCCAGTGTGCTCCACGACCCTTGAAGCAGCGCTGCATCTCCAGTGTGCTCCACGACCCCTGAAGCAGCAGCGCTGCATCTCCAGTGTGCTCCACGACCCCTGAAGCAGTGCTGCATCTCCAGTGTGCTCCACGACCCCTGAAGCAGTGCTGCATCTCCAGTGTGCTCCACGCCTCCTGAAGCAGCGCTGCATCTCCAGTGTGCTCCATGCCTCCTGAAGCAGCGCTGCATCTCCAGTGTGATCCACGACCCCTGAAGCAGCGCTGCATCTCCAGTGTGCTCCACGACCCCTGAAGCAGCGCTGCATCATCTCCAGTGTGCTCCACGACCCCTGAAGCAGCAGTGCTGCATCTCCAGTGTGCTCCACGACCCCTGAAGCAGCAGTGCTGCATCTCCAGTGTGCTCCACGCCTCCTGAAGCAGCGCTGCATCTCCAGTGTGCTCCACGACCCCTGAAGCAGCGCTGCATCTCCAGTGTGCTCCACGCCTCCTGAAGCAGCGCTGCATCTCCAGTGTGCTCCACGCCTCCTGAAGCAGCGCTGCATCTCCAGTGTGCTCCACGCCTCCTGAAGCAGCGCTGCATCTCCAGTGTGCTCCACGCCTCCTGAAGCAGCGCTGCATCTCCAGTGTGCTCCACGCCTCCTGAAGCAGTGCTGCATCTCCAGTGTGCTCCACGCCTCCTGAAGCAGCAGTGCTGCATCTCCAGTGTGCTCCACGACCCCTGAAGCAGCGCTGCATCTCCAGTGAGCTCCACGCCTCCTGAAGCAGCGCTGCATCTCCAGTGTGCTCCACGCCTCCTGAAGCAGCGCTGCATCTCCAGTGTGCTGCTCCACGACCCCTGAAGCAGCGCTGCATCTCCAGTGTGCTCCACGACCCCTGAAGCAGCGCTGCATCTCCAGTGTGCTCCACGACCCCTGAAGCAGCGCTGCATCTCCAGTGTGCTCCACGCCTCCTGACGCAGCGCTGCATCTCCAGTGTGCTCCACGACCCCTGAAGCAGCGCTGCATCTCCAGTGTGCTCCACCACCCCTGAAGCAGCGCTGCATCTCCAGTGTGCTCCACGACCCCTGAAGCAGCGCTGCATCTCCAGTGTGCTCCACGCCTCCTGAAGCAGCGCTGCATCTCCAGTGAGCTCCACGACCCCTGAAGCAGCGCTGCATCTCCAGTGTGCTCCACGCCTCCTGAAGCAGTGCTGCATCTCCAGTGTGCTCCACGCCTCCTGAAGCAGCGCTGCATCTCCAGTGTGCTCCACGACCCCTGAAGCAGTGCTGCATCTCCAGTGAGCTCCACGACCCCTGAAGCAGTGTTGACGCGACCAACAGTAGTCTGGGATGTAGCAGATGTCCCGGTCTCTACCTCTGCATTGCTGGTGGTCAGGAAGTTGTGAAGGACCACACGTGCACAATGCTCTCGAGGTGTGCGTTCAATACTGAGGCATAAACTCTCCATGATTGTCCTCGTCTCATCTGACAAGTGAGATCCTCCACTTCTCCAACATGTTTCAGTGAAGTCCACAAATGTCAACACTGGAATTCAGCCACTGAATGTAGGAAAACACCAGGGCCCTCATTCATCAACGTGTTCTACGCACAGATCTGTGCTTACCCTGTGCGTACGATCATTTCTAAGCAAAGAGTGGGATTCATCAATTTCGATTTGAACTTGACTCCGTGCTTACATCTACGCAGTACGCACAGGTCAGACCACACTTAGCTGACGCCCAGTGGTAGAATATCGTTACTACGCATAAGCACTCAGTCCTGCATTAGTTTCAAGGCGGAAATAAGCTTCCGTGCATTAGTGTTCAACTTCTGTATGACCCGTAATTCATTATAGTTCATTGTAAGATAGCGACAGTAGTGTAATTATAACGGGCTCACACGCGAACAAGAGGTTGGCCTGCTTGTTTGGCACGGGGGGGGCAGACGCAAAACACCAACCTCCAAACGCGATTAGATATTGTTTCAAATAAAAAGCAAATTATTTTGTGTCATGTTTCCAAATAAGATTGGTCACGAAATGCTTTCTACTTCAATTTGTTGGTTAGAATAGATGACCTCCGTTGAAACTTCACTGAGACTAACAGTCTATTTGTGAGCTCCCGCTCAGATGTGATAATAATAATAATAATAACAATAATAATAATAATAGCTTCATTTTATATAGCGCCTTTCAAGAGACCCAAGGTCGCTTTACATAGATAGGGGGGGGAATAACAAAGTAACAAACATAGTGGACAGACACAACATATATATATATGATGATGGAATTCATTCAAGATCCTCTCCACCCTCGGGTCTTTGCCACCGCGGCACGGTCCATCGTGATATTGGAGATGGATCAGCAATAGACTGTAGCTGTCAAAGCTCCATCACAAATGCAGTTATGTGAATAGAAAGGGATTCCACTCAGTCAATGTTGCGATGCGCATTTGCCTGATACATGTTATTGTTGGATGCCGGGAGGAAGGCGATGCTGAATGTTTTCAATTCATTAAATAAAACGGATACTTTTTGCAAGGGTTTACTGACTGTCATACAAATGATCAACCAACTACATACTGTAACTTTTCAGTGCACGTTCTTATTTACATTGTGACAACAGCCTTGTGAGTTCCCGCAGTGACCCGCACACAGACATGATGGAATTCAAGTTCATGTTTGTATTGATCACATATAGGCAGGCTACACATGGCGTATCTGTATCATACATGGCAGTAAGATTCATTGTTCTTGTATAGCTCTCGTATTATTGTTTATGTAGGCTACCCAATACTGACATCAAAATGGATTGTAGTATGCCTCTAGATTCTAGAAATCATATGCAGCAGGTAGAAAATTGACGGGAGATCCATCGCGATTTGGAATCAAATTGAGGAGAACTTTAATCCCTGGGTATTAATCAAACAACACGGGAAAAGGCAGTCATATTCCAGCGCGGTCTTTATTAGCCGACAACAAAATAGATGCATCTAAAAATCATATAGCCAATCGAACACAACTAATAAAGGCATTCATATTACAGCACGGTTATAATGACACAACCAACGCCAAACAGTGGTCAACGAACGGTCTTTATTAGTATTTTGAGCTGTCCAGGCAGAATTGCAGCAATGGTCTTAGGGAGCCGTTGATATCTGACATCACCGTTTACAAATCCGCCTTTTATTTATCCCATAATACGCGATAGTGTCTTCTTGGTTCGACAGCAGTGAATTCTCCGTGGAGTTTCTCAGGGTTCCGCTCGGGTCAGTCCATTATTTCACATCCCATGGGGGGTGTTTCCTCACTTTCATGACCATATATGGATAATCATGCACGAGCATTGACGGTAGAACAAAGTTCTACGGAGGAGCGTAGAGCCTGCGTACGCACCGTGTGATGAATCCCGACTTCCCTGTGCGTACACTAGTTCTACATTCCGTGCTTACGTGTGGAAATAGAACATATTCTACGTCCACGTTGATGAATGAGGGCCCAGACCTTGCAGCAACCAGTCTAGTGAATGAGACAATGTCCCCCTCTACAGGTTATTAGGTGCCACACAGACAACGTCCCCCTCTACAGGTTATTAGGTGCCACACAGACAATGTCCCCCTCTACAGGTTATTAGGTGCCACACAAAGCGCACACACCTATAAGACAACTTGACCCTACAGTTAACAGTAAATGTTACTGTAATTTTCTAACTTGTTCAGAACTCCACAACGGTCTACAGTAGGTGGGGAGAGGGCAAGCTTTTAAAGACCCAGTTTAAGCACAAGTTATTTGTGAGAAATATACAGAGTAAACATACTTGGCATTTAGGGCATTCAATCATTTAAATATAGAGTTGGGCTCCTGAACTAAATTGACTGCGCTAATGTGGTTGATTTTAAAATCCCACTCCCCAGTCAGTTTACCCACCATTTTGCAGTCTGTTCAAATCAAATTCCAATCTCCATTCAGAAACTGCTCAAATGCATTCCAAATATAATTTGAGCTACTTCGCTCAACAAACATTATGCACCTAGTCCAAGGTAAGAAAACAACAAGCTCAAGAGTAGTGTTTCACATTTTATTTATAAAAATCAGGAGACTGTGGGATAGAAACTGGGCAGGACCCATGACTAGAATCCTGCGGCCCTGCAGGTGGTCCACAGCCAGACTCTGGAAGGAGGAGAGATCATAGAGCATTGAGGGGTTTGTAGCATTTTAGAGGCACAAAGATCAAGCTAAAAAGCTATTGATCAGAGACACCAATCAGTCATGTATTTTCAGACTGGGGCGGTAAAATAAACTCATCACTTCTAGTTTGTTAAACAAAAACAAAATTCATTAACACAATGAGACAAAGTTTAAAAACCAGTTATTTACACACCTAGTCATCCATGAGCCACAGCTATGAAGTCCACTTCAAGCAGGAGATCTAGGAGAATGAGAAGAGTTCTGTTAATGTAGAACAAAATGGCTGAAGGGAGCATCATGCAATAATTCCTGCAATCAGAGGTAAGACCAATCAGTCATGAATTGTCAGACTGGGGCGGTACTAATGAACTCATCACTTCCAGGAGGAAAAACAGTAGGTGTAACAATTTCATAAAAAAATAGTTCATTAAATGAACCGCTGCTTTTCATTTATTTGCAAATTCAGTTGAGCCTCAAGTTATTACTTTATGGTAGTGGTATGGCTGCCTGTAACATGGCCATTGCTTTGTACATGGCATTGGAAGAGTACAAAGTTGCCACGTGAGAAATATGACATAACTGAGTCTTATTACCGATCGCGTCACAACAGTAATATCATGCTTTTACCTACTCTACAATTGAACATTAGGCATTTTCTTTTCAAAAGTTACAGGCAACCATAAATAACACATTCCATGCAGGCCTCTTGAGCATTCTGCCAATCCTTTCCAATTGATCAAATCATGGGGGGGGGGGGGGGGGTGGACTGAACACACTGTTTACAATTTAAGGTAAACTACTTTCCCCTCCCTCTACAATTTAATGAGGTACAGATTTTCCCATCCTTGCATAAAAATGTTCTGCCCTCAATTTAATACAAGCGAACATTGAAGCCAACGAAAGTTCCAATACAAGTTTAACCTTTCACCGACTTAAAAACATTGTGGCTCAATTTTCACACCCTTCGCAATAAGTCAACAGAAGACAAGAAGCACCATCAAAAACACACCTTGTCGTTTTCCCCAGTTTGTCAGCTGTTGGAGGCCAAAGACCAGCAGAATCACAAGACCTGAAAGAGATTTCTCTTAGTACAATGTAATGGTCAAACAATGTGCCATTAATTAGTAGTCTTGGATCAGAGACACCAATCAGTCATGAATTTTCAGACTGGGGCGGTAATAGAAACTCATCACTTCTCAAAGATAGAAATGTGAAATATTAATAGTGTCCAATGCTACAAAATGCTTAACGAGTTTGCATTTAACAGTTCACTACCGACATATTTCTGAATGAGAACACATCACATACCAGTCAGTTAAAACGGGACCACAGGAACTCTCAAGACAGACCGTCCCATCTGCACCTGTCAACAGAAGACATTTTAAATTATTTAGACTAGAAAGCATCACCGTGCATATAACAGCAGATTCTAGTTATAGTGCATTAGATTCTCATGAGAAGCACTGCAGGACAATCCGTTGATTTACAATAGTTTGTTGCAGAATTGCGGTTCTGAGGAGGATCAGAGGGGTATCTCAGTCATTGCTCCAACACCAGTTTACACGCGTCCATCAGGATTCCAATAAGTCACCTGACACCTGAGGCACAGGCCAGCGTTCTCAGCAACATACTGGACCAACAGGAGCAGTAAGGTCAGATAACTGTAGTGGAGGAAAGATTCCCCATGACGACATGGGCATCATCTCCTGCATCCCACTAGGGGGCAACAGTGGCTCGGGAGGTAGAGCAGTCGTCTGGTAAACCAGAGATTCACGGTTCGATTCCCGCTTCTCCCAGGCAGCATGTCGAAGTGGGGCACCTTGCACTGTGTGCAGTCGCTTTTTAACACCAGAAAAGCATACATTTTATTCTTAAAAGTAACCCAATAGAAAATAAATACAAGGCAACAGCCATTGCCCATTAGGGATGAATCATCATAATTAAGATTCACAACGCAGTTTGTCAATATTGTTCGAAAGAATAACCATGTTGCCCATTTATATAAATTTACCATTGGATGAAGACTGCTTGAAGATACGTCGCAGAATGTTGCTCAACGGGTCCCGTTTTAGAAATTCTATTTAATCTCAAATCTGTTCTGAGCAGGTTATAGTCATGAGTACAAACTAGGGGTGAAACGGTACGCATTCGAACCGTGCACTGTTCGGTACGACCTCCACGGTTAGGGGCATGTGTGTATTGTTCGGTTATTGGGATGCAGAGGCAGTAACTAAGTTAGCCGCGCGCTGGTTAGGGATAGGAAGGGGGGGAAAGCAGATGAGGGTAGAGAAGACGAAGAGGGTTTTTTATTTTTATGATTTCTTATAATTCATTTAACTGTATTTGTTTGTTATTGTAGTATGTGTACCGTACTTTTCGGACTATAAGCCGCGGCTTTTCCCCCCATTTTTCGACCCTGCGGCTTATATAACGGTGCGGCTTATATGTGACTTGACGTGACCAAACCCGAAAATGTAAAAATCTAAATATTGCTTTTTTGACTGCATTAAAATGTTATTTATCTGTTCCCTTATTTGCTAAACTTAATACAACTTGTAAATGAGTTAATTCTTGTTATTTGTCCGACAGTATTGTGTCCCAATGCTAATTACATATGGTAATTAAACATTAAAACACCTGCAGCTTATAGTCCAGTGCGGCTTATATATGTACACATCATTCAATTTAGCTGCTGCGGCTTATAGTCAGGTGCGGCTTACAGTGCGAAAAGTACGGTACATGAATGTCAATTTAAATTATTATGGAAGGGAGGGGGTTGAAATGGGTCCTGTGTTACTGTCTGTCTGTCTGTCTGTCTGTCTGTCTGTCTGTCTGTCTGTCTGTATGTATGTATAAAAGAAGAAGAAAAAAAAAAAAAAAAATTGCAGCGAGCTAAGCTACCTAACGTTAGCCGCAAGCTAACCATAGAAACACTCACAGCGAAGTGATTCCACGACACCAGTTCCATTAGTGGGGAAGGGGGGGGGGGGGTATATTGACGAGGCAGACAGAGGTTCAAAGATAACTTCACATTTATTGGCTGTTGGTTTATATTATATCTTCAGGGCTTCTCCAGGTTCCAACAGTGTTACTGTTGACTTCCTCGTGTGACGTCACTTCAAATACGGCTACTAAGACGCTCAAAAAGCAAAAGAGAGTCGAGTTGATTAGGTACCATGCAGTGAAAAGCGGCATAAGAGAATACTTCATAATGTTTCATGCAATTAAAAAGTAAATATATAATTTAGTACACACGATTTTTTTATTTTAAATAACAGACTTTTCCTTTTTGATAAGAAAGTCTAGTGCTGGTTGAGCATATGCATACTGTTGATAGCCTTTGTCTATAATGTGGCCACAAAAATAGAAAGGTTTAATTATTTTGTTTTTTTGCACCAAGTTAATACTTTGACAAATGTTGCCTATATTTTTCAGTCAGTTCGATCTGTGTGCCAAACATTATTTAAGGCAAACCGCTATAAACCTTTATTTTTTTTACCAAATAAATGAGAAGCATGTTTAAATCCGCAATGCCTCCCCTCTTGTTGTACCAAAATCTCTCCTAGCTCTAACCGGTCACTGTCAAAATAATGTGTCTGATGTCAAACTGCCCCATTCTTTCAGTTTTTGCATGACTACGTCCTTGAGAATAAGTGAAAAGTTGGATTTTTATGCTGATGTATGGTATTTTTGGAGTGTTACATATATTTTTTATAAATAAAAAAAACAACGTATACTGAACCTAAAACTGTGATACGAACCTAACCGTGGATTTTGTGAACCGTTCCACTCTTAGTACAAACACAAGGCAGCAGGTACATAATTAGTACCAAGTAGGGCGGCTGGGTGGCGCAGCGGACATTGTGCTCGTCACCAACGCAAGAGACAGCGGGTTCGACTCCGGCTGTCTGCGTTGCCTCCAGTTTGGGCCGGCCGTCATACTAACTCAATTGGCAGAGTTAGCGGGTGGAAGTCGATGGGTGGTAATCTGGACGTTGTGGACAGCGACTCCTACAGGTCGGTTGGGGGACGCCTGCACAACAGAGACAGGAAAATGGCAGGGGTAGTGTGAGCCTCCCACACGTTACACCTCGCCAATGAGTCCGCACTGGCAGGTGAAAAGATGTGACAGGCTGCCTCCACATGTATCGGAGGGGATATGTGATGCAAGGCTTCTATCCTCCCTACAACAGGCCAGTGGGGTGCATATGCGAGCAACGTTCAAGACAGGGGAGGGGAGAATTGGCACAGCTAAATTGGGATGGAAGAAAAATAGAAAAAGATACAAAAAAATATGTATTAGTACCAAGTACTACCAACATAAGCCAGTAAGCTTTCAGGGTCACCTCAAGTTGTTGGAAGACATCCTCCAACAAGGCCACACAGCATCTTGGATCTCAGCTCATAACCACCATCTTGGTGCTTCACTTCAGCCGGGAGAGGCTCAAAGCCACCACTCAGAAGGATCTACAGGGAGACAAAACATCCAGTCCATGGTGTTTAGGATCCAGTGTGGATTCTGGTTTGAGGGGGTGGGGGCTTTAACAACACTGGGATGGGTTCAGAGGAAGGTTCAGTCATTGCCCAACCACCAGTACCCTCTTTTCTCAGGATTCCAATAGTCGCCTTACACCTGAAGTTCAGGGTTCTCAGTGACATACTGGGCCAATAGAAGAGGGTTTGCCCCTGGCTAAGGAGGAGACGATACTCCACGACTGAGGTAGGATGTTAATCACTTCCAGCATCCCAGCATCATCTACATTTTAGCCTACATAAAATAGTTACAAGTTCTGTACGACAAGTCAGCAGGAAAGGTACAACTTCCCTTATGAGGCCTTCAGCCATCAACCTTGAGAAGCCCGGCCCATAAACAACACGTTAGTCTTCTCCAAAGACACAAGATGGATACCAGTTTCCCTTCCGTGTGTTCAGTAGAAAGCTATCCAGATTCCAGCTGCAAGCTTAGCTTAGCACAAAGAAGCAAACCGTAAGGGTTAGCCTAGCGTAAACTTCAGGAGAGGCGTTAGTTGGACAATGCCTAGGCTAACGGTACGGTTCACATCCATTCATTGTGCTAAGCTAGGCTAAGGTGCAGCCAGATTATTATATACATTCCCATAATGTTGGTGTGTTCCTTTAAATTGTGGTCAAAAGTTGACAATACTAACCTCAAATGGTCACTCTTGGTTTTTAAGCGTCAAGGATTGGAACAGTCTGAGAAAAGAAAATCCAAAGTCATTATAGTAGTCATTCAAGCAATTCCCACTACTAGGGCAGCCATTTTGTGTCACAACCACAGCCTAGTAAATTCCCACTCAAGACTGTTGGTAACCCCAACAGGCTTTCCCCTTGTTGCCCTGGCAACTCCAGTGGGTTCACCTTTTCAGGTTCTGGTGTTAGCGCTGGGCGTAAGACACGTGCAGGTGTCATCATTGAGGAATCAGGTGTGACATGGCAATATCTTCTCAAATATGTGCAAAATTGTCTCAATTTAGTGTGGACCGCAATATATTAACCTCTTTAGCCAGAGTAGTCCGTCGGCAGACCGCAGATGACGCGTCATAAATCCATGTCTACAGACCGTATGGATTAATATTGCGTATATTTTTCTTCAAATGTAGCCAAGAGTAAAGACCCTAATCCTGTCAAAACAGCAGTCAGTGTATATTTTCAGCAATACGTTTGTTTACCAATAGATTAAAGTGTTTAGTGAAATATCAGTTCAGGAAATATATTCATAAACAAGCGAATAGACGGTAAAAGCTCTGCCACGCCATGTTGTTTGTAGTCATGAGGACATGCAGAGCGCTCAATGAGCATTGACATTTCGGAAAAACGACATTACCCAGATCATGCCAGCTTCAGTCAAGCAAAAGCTTTTTTATTTATCTTATTTTATTATCTACCACAAAACTGAACGTTATTGGCATAAATTAGAACCCAGTTAGTTTATCTACCTTTCTGTGAACGTTTAGCAACAATCTGCGTTGCAATCCGATTCAAAATGGCGGACCGGTCTTCAAAATAAAAAACAGTAGATTTCATTCATGGTTCTTGCTGCACGCCTGGTGATACTAAATCCAAATTGAACTATGCCATTTGAAACAGTAGATTTGGCCCGATCCATAGATGTGCAACTTGGCTATAATGTAATTTATAGGCCCGACAACAAGGGAAAGACCATGTGACGGCTTGGAAAGACAGCTGACAGGAAGGAAAGACCCCAACGGGGCTGTCATGGACTAGCTATCCATGATGGCAGGCTCCGTCGCTTAATTAAGTGCACAAAAGCCACCCCTCATTGCTACGAAAAGTCTAAAGAGAAAAACACCCCTAGAGTCTGCGAGAGCGGGGGCGGAAGATGACTCATCGGCTGACCACCCGGTAACTGACTCTGGAACGACGACGAACCAGATAATCGGCACATCAACTGAAGGACAGGAGCACAGAGTATGTAGCTGTGGCTGGTCCAAGGTAACATCCATCAGAGGCCTACGAATACATCAAGGCCGGATGAAGTGCTTGAAGAAAGTGAGGCCGGGATCTCGCATTGACCATTATCTTCTGAGAGAAAGGTCAAGTCAGGCGAGTGAAGCTCAGCGGCAGGATTTAACCCACAGTCCACCGAGCATCAGTACACCGGCTGAAAGTAATTCAAGCACATCAGGGAACCAAGTCACTTGCAACCTTCTTTGGAGCTGAAAGAAGAGCATCGAGGGGTAAAAGCAGAGGGGGGCACACCTGGGACGCCAGGTGTTGCCGTTGAGCCCTTCGGAGGTGTCGTGGGCCTGTCAACGAAACACCAATGAAGGAGGGTGCCCACCTGAAGACCCCAGTGAAGCTTTTACCACTACCCCATTCAAAAAAGTGCTGATTATCTAAGGGATTGTAATATCTAGTCCTATAAGCTCAACTGATAAACTGGAGAAATCCAGTGACTGCTGTGAAAGTGCAGCTGACAACAAGGGAAAGACCATGTGACGGCTTGGAAAGACAGCTGACAGGAAGGAAAGACCCCAATGGGGCTGTCATGGACTAGCTATCCATGATGGCAGGCTCCGTCGCTTAATTAAGTGCACAAAAGCCACCCCTCATTGCTACGAAAAGTCTAAAGAGAAAAACACCCCTAGAGTCTGCGAGAGCGGGGGCGGAAGATGACTCATCGGCTGACCACCCGGTAACTGACTCTGGAACGACGACGAACCAGATAATCGGCACATCAACTGAAGGACAGGAGCACAGAGTATGTAGCTGTGGCTGGTCCAAGGTAACATCCATCAGAGGCCTACGAATACATCAAGGCAGGATGAAGTGCTTGAAGAAAGTGAGGCCGGGATCTCGCATTGACCATTATCTTCTGAGAGAAAGGTCAAGTCAGGCGAGTGAAGCTCAGCGGCAGGATTTAACCCACAGTCCACCGAGCATCAGTACACCGGCTGAAAGTAATTCAAGCACATCAGGGAACCAAGTCACTTGCAACCTTCTTTGGAGCTGAAAGAAGAGCATCGAGGGGTAAAAGCAGAGGGGGGCACACCTGGGACGCCAGGTGTTGCCGTTGAGCCCTTCGGAGGTGTCGTGGGCCTGTCAACGAAACACCAATGAAGGAGGGTGCCCACCTGAAGACCCCAGTGAAGCTTTTACCACTACCCCATTCAAAAAAGTGCTGATTATCTAAGGGATTGTAATATCTAGTCCTATAAGCTCAACTAATAATATTTCAAATTGCATGTGTCCATGTGGCAGAAATCAGTACTGCATCTACAAAACCTTTCGTTTAATTATCTTCCCTTTATTCATTTGCTTACATTTTTTGTACACGTGATCTCAGGAAGATGCTGAACGAGCTCAGTGGCAGTTTTTCATGTCTGGTCATTTTTATCATGCCGTTATTCACTGTCAAAGAAATCATAATTTATATTCTCCTTTGTTTCATCACAATTTACTCAGGCCTAGTAACAGAATATTTCTGACACTGGGAATACATTCCCTGGGATCCATAGATGTCCCTAGAACATGCAAATGGACCTTGTAGAAGTGGAACAATCTTCCATTTACTTTGGATTTTCAGAAAATAGGGCTAGGGCGTAACAGGTTAAGAACAATTCTTCACACTTTATTCCTCTTCACTCATGTGCACTAGATTTCTGGGGGGGGGGGGGAATAAACAGTGGCGAGAGGTCAAAATGATTAACCAGACAAACTCACCTTCCTTTGAGCCATGCATCACCGCCCGATGGTCTCAACCCCAAAGCACCAGGCAGGTAACCTAAACACAGACAACGTGGTCAGGTCTCACCAAAGACTTTAGCTCCAAGAGTTATACGAGACCTCCGATGTCAGAAATTCCATTTCTCAACAGCAGTTCAGACGAACGAGATTCCAAAAGTATCTCATCATTACACCAGAGGATTTAAGGGGGAAATCATCTGAATAGCTAAATCTAGTCTCAAGTTAATGAGCTTGAATTTTGTCCAGGCTAAATTCAGCTCAGGTAGATGATTGCCAGAACAAGACCAGTTCAGCTACATCATGGATGACATGCCCCTTTCAAAAACCATGCATGTGGACCAGTATGGTGAAACCAAATAGAAGTCCTCACCTGCATGTTCCACTACGGCCATCGAACCACCAGGTTGGTACAATAGAGCATCACCACCTCAGCTGTCGAAGAAGGACACTAGTTCAGATTCAGCATGCGTTTCAAACACAAGATTGAACAACTTTCCAAAATATCAGATATGAAAGATTCTCAACATGGAATTTCTGACGAACGAGATTCCAAATAAGAATATCATCACGCACTTGAATAAATTCTACAATACGTCAAAGACAAACTTACCACGGAATTGCCTGGAAGTGACAAACAGCAAGGCCTGAAAGATACAAGAGTCAACCACTAAATTAATAAATCAATGTTTTAGGAGACATAAGAGGCATTTAAATGTTGCAACACAGTGTTCTGCCAGCACTGCGATAGCAAGGACAGGAGAAGCATTTCACTACAAAAGTTGGTTCAACAAACTCTTTTTTGCAAGTGTCTCGCGTCAGAAAAATAAAGTCCATTCACTGTCATTCAGAACAGGTCTGTGAAAATTCTCATCATTCCGAGCCACCTGTAGTCTATTTTAACAGTCATCTGAAATTACAGAGTCCTGAAAACAGTTTATATATTCAATTGGATGGTTGGTTGGTTAGTCTGGTGGATTATGTAAGCAGTGTGTAACTTCAACCATGTTGAATGCATAACACTGCAAATTAACTGTACAGCAATTAGAGTTACTTTACCAACACAGCACTAGGCCTAACAAAATAAATTGTTTGGTTCCAGTTGGTTGTCAGCCATGGGTAGGTAGGGAATTTATTTAATTACATTTTTCCCACGGCGACTATGGATAGGGAATTTCTTTATTTAAAATGTTCACGACAACATGGATGCATGTAATCTGCCAGCATGTTTAATATCCATAATACTAAAGGTTTGACTAAGATTTTTATGAAACTTTATTGTAAAAATATATATATATATATTAGTGCTGTCAAACGATTAAAATATTTAACTCGATTAATCGCATGATTGTCCATAGTTAACTCGCGATTAATCACAAATTAATCGCATTTTTTTTTCAAGTTCCAAGTTTTAATACTCTTATCAACATGCGAGTCAACAAATGCTTGCTTTATGCAGCCATTTAACACAAAAGGATGACCCTCATGCATTGCAAATTTGCATCAAATTCAAAACAGTGTTGCACAAAATAACTTAAAAGAAAATAATAATTTAAAACAATGAATAAAGTGTGCATGAAATAATAGGGGAAAGAAAACGTTAGGAACTTGTTACATTCACACACCCCCCTCTCTCCCTCACACACTCTCCCAACTCTTTTTCTCTTTTGCCCCTTCCTCATCTCTCTCACCCCCCTCTCTCTCTATATCTCACACACACACACACACTTCAGAAACAAACATAGTATCAATGAGAGCATCAATAATACACCCGAGTGAAGTCTAGTAAAACATTTTTTCTTTTTTTTTTTTTTAGTTAATCTTGAGTTAAAAAAATTAGTGGCATTAATAGAATCGGGAGTTAACGCGATATTAACGCGATATATTTGACAGCCTTAATATATATATATCTTTTTTTAACTCCTAAAATAAATTGGGTCGCACCTAAATCGGCAGGGTCGGGGGCGGCTACGTGGCGTAGTGGGCAAGGCGCTCGCCACGAAATCTGGAGACGCTGGGCTCGCCTGTTCGAGCCCAGCGCTCCACATTTGCTTTCAGTTTAGCTGGTCGTCCGTACTAATACACATTGGCCGTATTAGGGGGTGGGGAAACTGATGGGTGGGGATCGGGCGTTGTGGACAGCGACTCCTACAGGTCGGTTGGTGCGCCTGCGCAGTAGAATCAGGAAGTGTCGGGGGCAGCGTGAGCCTCCCACGCGTTACTCCTCGCCACTGAGAGATCGAGCTGCGCAGGTGAAAAGATGCGACTGCTGTTACCTCAAGTACCGGAGGGGACTTGTGCTATGTATGACTTAGTCCACATTGCAGCCGGCTTGTGGGAGGCAAGAAACAGCGTTCGTGACAGGGGAGGGTTGAATTGGATGATACGAAATTGGGATGGGAGAAAATATAGAAGAAATGGGAAAAAAAGTGGATAAAAAAATCGGCAGGGTCGGTCGGCAACCGGAACTAGGGATGTCCCGATCCGATCACATGATCGGGGCCGATCACGTGATTTTCCGAAGATCGGGATCGGAAAAAAATAAAAATAAAATTTAATTATTCAACAAACATGACCATGTTCACGTCTTAAACTCATACTGAGGCCTTAGTTTTGGTTTTAAATTGCATATCATCATTCATTTATTTATTGTCACACAGAGCAGAAGAATTTTGCCAAAACAAACCAATAGTATCCAGCTGCAGAACGGCAGACCAGCCACAGTGACAAAAAAAAAAGAAAAAAAATATATATATATTTTTTATCCCAATTTCTCACATTACATTCACCCTGAATGTTGACGTTATCCAGGTGAAAAGTTAACTTGATTCAAGCGAGGCATTGCAATCCTTGACATAAATCATTTGATTGATATTAAATCAAAGGAAATGCGTTTGGGTGGAGGCGGCTAGGTGGTGTAGTGGTCTAAGGCACTCGCCACCAGTGTGGAGACGCTAGGATTCGCGTGTTCGAATCCAGCTCTCCACATTGTTTTTCAGTTTGGCTGGTCGTCCGCAGTAATACACATTGGCCGTATTACGGGGAGGGAAAACTGAAGGGTGGGGATCGAACGTTGTGAACAAGCGACTCCTACAAGTCGGTTGGTGCGCCTGCGCAGTAGAATCAGGAAGTGTCGGGGGCAGCGTGAGCCTCCCACGCGTTACTCCTCGACACTGAGAGGTCGAGCTGCGCAGGTGAAAAGATGCGACTGCTGTTACCTCAAGTACCGGAGGGGACTTGTGCTATGTATGACTTAGTCCACATTGCAGCCGGCTTGTGGGAGGCAAGAAACAGCGTTCGTGACAGGGGAGGGTTGAATTGGATGATACGAAATTGGGATGGGAGAAAATATAGAAAAATGGGAGAAAAAGTGGATCAAAAAAAAAAAAAAGGAAATGCGTTTGGGTCTGAGTGTGGCTGGTCTGCCGTTCTGATGCTGGATACTATTGGTTTGTTTTGACAAAATTCTTCTGCTCTGTGTGACAATAAATAAATTAATGATGATATGCATTTTAAAACCAAAACTAAGGCCTCAGTATGAGTTTAAGACGTGAACATGGTCATGTTTGTTGAATTAAAAAAAAGTACATTCCCCCCCCTCAAAATCACATGATCAGGATTGGATCGGGAGCAAAAAAACGTGATCGGGACATCCCTAACCGGAACCAAACCATTTATTTTGATAAGCCCTAGTTCTTCAAGTTGGCAAAAAAGCTATGCACAATATAGAAGATGCAATTTCAGACAAATTACTTTCCAAATAAGAATGTTTGTAATTCAAAGACCAAACTTACCATGGAATCGCCTGGAGAGAAACAGCAAGGCCTGGAAAAAAATAAAGTCAACCACCACCTCTTTAGACTTTGCAAATGAAAGAAACAAATATACACACCTATTGTACACATCTGGCACTCTGTCTCTTAATGCTTAAGCAAATTGGATGCAGTTACTCAGGTGTTCGTTGTCGTTTCACATTGGTTCAAAGTGAGCTAAGTTCATCATCATTGTAACTGCACTGTAGTGGATGGAACGAGTGACTGCAGTAGACGAGCCATACGTCCACATAGAATTTAAAATGTATTTCTGAAACTCCATAGGGCTGCCGCGGTATTGATGTTTTCCTTACCGCACAAATTTGCTAAATATTTCCTACCGCCGCGATTACCAAAAAAACAAATAAAAATGTTGAATGCATTTTGTTTTTTTAGTAGTCTTGTAGTGCCAAGAGATGGGAGTCGGAGACGGTGGCTCGAAGCAGAGCGAATAGTAGCATATAACCTGCCTCTAGTCTAAATGTATATCTTTAGAGGATGACTTTGCAGCATGAATATTGTTTGGGATTCGGCAAGCACGCATTCGTTATTGAAAGTGAAACACGGATTCGAAGTCTCCCCTCTGCAGGGTTCCCACGCTTGCCTTGAAAACATTTTCCATGCTACCTCCTGATTTTCCAGGTACCATATTAAGTGATGATCTATAGGCCCCTGAAGCTTTCCGCCCCCCCTCCCCTCACACACAACCCCCTAGGACACCTGACTACTTACTTGATTTAAAAGATGTGCCAGTCAAGCCTATATTGTAAATGCTTAGAGATTATGTCTTATTAGCGACTACATGGCGTAGTGGGCAAGGCACTCGCCACGAAATGCTGGAGACGCTGGGCTCGTCAGTTTGAGCCCAGCGCTCCACATTTGCTTTCAGTTTAGCTGGTCGTCCGTACTAATACACATTGGCCGTATTACGGGGAGGGAAACTGATGGGTGGGGATCGGGCGTTGTGGACAGCGACTCCTACAGGTCGGTTGGTGCGCCTGCGCAGTAGAATCAGGAAGTGTCGGGGGCAGCGTGAGCCTCCCACGCGTTACTCCTCGCCACTGAGAGATCGAGCTGCGCAGGTGAAAAGATGCGACTGCTGTTACCTCAAGTACCGGAGGGGACTTGTGCTATGTATGACTTAGTCCACATTGCAGCCGGCTTGTGGGAGGCAAGAAACAGCGTCCGTGACAGGGGAGGGTTGAATTGGATGATACGAAATTGGGATGGGAGAAAATATAGAAAATGGGAGAAAAAGTGGATAATAAAAAAGAGATTATGTCTTATTGATAATATCAATGCATGAAATAATGCAACAAGCTGTAGATCAGTGGTCCCCAAACTACGGCCCGCAGGCCTGATCCGGCCTGCCTCCACATTTGGCCCGGCCCCCTAGAGCCCCGGAGCTTTAAAAAAAATGAATAGAAATAAAGATTTTTTTTGTTTAAGATGGCAGCATCCCCATTGTCGGTGCTGAATGTTGGTTAGTGTTTTTTTTAGTAAGTAGTAGTTTTCATTTGATCCTATACATTTTTCATTCACCGATTTGTGGACTTTTTTTTTAGTGTCCTGAAAAGAGCCTTATAAATAAAATGCATTATTATTATTATTATTATTATTATCATCCAGGAGGGAAAGACACTTTGGATAGTAGGGACTGCATCTCTGCCTGTCCTGGCCAGGAAACACTTTGCAACTGATCTCCTCTGGCAGTAGTCATGGATATTGTAAAATAATGTGTGGCGAGGGGTTGCAGCAATTCCACTGAGAGAAACTGGTCTGAGGCTGGATAACATGCCTGTATGCCTCTCATAAGTTGTTCTCCAACTCATGAGAACCTGCTCTCAAGCTCTTGCAGCATTCTGTCGAGGACTGGATAGAACAGTCTCTGTCTCAGCTGATCTCCTGAGCTGAGGTCTGCGCTTGTGCCACAAGATGACTCAACTACATACTCGTCCATCCTTTTCTGCTTCCTCCTTTGGCTGGTAGTATGTTCCTCAATCCAAAGGCCATTACATATGGCCTTTGTCCTGTCATACATGTCCACTGCCATGATCTCTGAGGTGCGATAACCTTTGAGTGTCCTGCACTGTGCTTTTAAATAGTACAGAGCTAGAGCTAGGTGGTCTGTAGGTACTGTATATTTATTTCATAAATAGTGTTATTATTTATTTCCTTATTATATGTTCTCTCTTCCACTCCTCTCTCATCCTGTCCTCTTCTCTCCACACCTCCTCTCGTGTCCGCTCCTGTCTTCTCTTCCTACTCTTCTTAACTCCTCTCCACTCTTCTCCTCAGTCATCCTCTACTCTCTTATCCTCCTCTTCTCTTCCTCCTCCCTCTTTCCTTCTGTGCCTTCCTGGCTCCTCCCCCTCCCCACTCCTCTTCCTCCTCTCTACAGTCTGAAGATCTGAATGGTCATAATCAATGATTTTTCAAAAATGTCTCACCCCAAATGTTCCTATTATTAGTATCATTTATTTAACGAAAAAAATGAAAAATCACAAAATAGTTAAAAGTAGAACAAGACTAGACTGGTCATGTCAACTAGTATAGAAGTAATGTCACAGCCTAATGTGAAAATGTATTGGTAGATAGCTAGCAATGCAAGCTAGCCAACACTAGCTAGTTAGTTAGCAAGCTGAATGTTGGCTAGCAAGATTGTACTGCATGTGTTTGCTAACCATCATTAATGAATCCAAATTCAAAACAAACTCCCCTAAATGTGGTGAATAATACGGTTTTAGGAAAAGTCAATTAGTGAAATAGTACATATGGGGATCAAACATAGTTCTAGTATTTTAAAAGCAAGGTAAAAATTACCTAAACAATTCTAGTGTAAGCTGCTAGCTAGCAAGATTGCACTGCTTACTAACTAACGTTGATACACCCAGGTTTACCACACAGTTAAAACACAGCTACTTGCATAAGAAGTTTCACTGTAGATGTCAAGGCTCCTGTGTTGGCTGGGAAATGCATGTATTTGACCGTTCTATTGAGATCGCGAGTAACGGTTCTCGGTTATTATTCCGGAAGTCCACCAATCCGAAACTATACTTTTAAAGTCCATATCACCAGGTTGCCTGCATCAATTCCAATATACCAGATATGATGCCAAGAGCATGCTCTAAAAGCTGTTCACATGTAAAGGGTTCTTATAAACTCATCTTAATTATGTGCTCAATAGTTTCATTTGATTACTATTTTACACATCATCCAATAACATTTTCCAGGACAACTGTTTAAATGTCCATGTAAGTGTTCACTTTTGCTCAGTTTCCATGACTTTTCCATACCTGGAAAATGAAAAAATTAATTCCATGTTTTCCAGGTACCGTGGGAACCCTGCTCTGGTCGTGCACCGTTCACTCGGTGTCGCGGGCAGGGGTGGTAGCGCCCGGCGGTTACCCCCCCCCCTTTCTTCTTCTTCTTATTATAAAGTTACTACTTATGATTAACAAAGGCATTCATTTTGTGGCATTAACGTTATATAGTTACACGTTCAATAACATCAGCGTATTTACCGGACCATAGCAAGGCAAGCATTACTCAGAGCGTGCCGAGTTGTGCCCATTCTGCGGTCTGTTAATAAAGTTTTCAATCAGACAAGTGTATAGAACGAAGGGCTTTTATTATAACATTCGTTGGAGTAAAATCATTATGCCTCGTTTAGTACTCCTGTACTCCTGCTGGTAGTCCACTCCGGCGGGGAGCTAACGTTATTAGCCTTGTTGTGAGATCTGATCTCGTCCAAATCAATGGCTGACATCCAGGAAGTAAAAAACGAATATGCGCTTGCCAATTGGTGGTAACAGAAGAGGCGGGTGAAAGCGGTGTGACGTATTTGGTAGAATCGACTGTCAATCAAAATTGTTACGTTGCATTGCTTTGGTTGAGAGTATTATTATAAAAAACAGCAGTGATGCGGTATTCAGCTACTCTGCGGTGGGCGTGATGTAACAGCGATACCGCGGTAATCGCGGCAGCTCTAACTCCACAGACACTTTATTTCAGAAGGCTTCGTTTTTTACAGTCAAACAGGACATTTTAATAGGCCACGGTTTCCCCATTTCATCCAGTCAAACAAAGCACTTGGAAACGCCTTGCCCCTCAACATCATATTGCTCATTCATAAGGGGCTGCGAAACCATCCCCACAGGATCTGCAATACGCTTCTGAGAACTGGGATTAAAAGCAAACCGCTGGTAGACAAAGCGTACCTACGTTACAGCCATCAGTATACTTCAGTCATCACCATGGGTCATCCATCTACAAGGAAAACGAGTCAGGTCAATATCATGTTTTAGTAGAGTCACTTGATAAATATTTCAACAAGTCTTGGATAATCAAAGTCTGTACTTACATGAGACTTCCAGGCAAAATGCCAGTTACTGTTGGAACCTCGTCATAGTCACACCACGAGTACAACCCCACCTACAAAGAGAATTCCACGTTAGCATAAACTTAAATTAAATGTCAGATTCAAGGTTAGCAGCATCACTGAAATCAGGCTTTGAGTGACAGTCACCCACAGTCTGCACTGGCAGATAACTTTTGGGGCAGAGAGATGGAGAGAGAGAGAGTAGGGATGCCCCGATCCATCAGCCAGCAATCGGTATCGGCCGATTCAGTATAAATATGAGATCGGTGATAATGCTTTATTTTCGCCGATCGTCAAAACCGATCGAAAAACATGATTCAATTCTTAGCGGAGATCTCACTGCAGACTTCTCTCTCAGACACACAGCTGCCTGCAGCGTACGGACTCCTCCTCTCCAGCCCCTCCCGCACTCGTGTAAACAAGAGGCTATGCCTCGCAGTCTGCTATAGTCTGGGTGCATGCGACGTGAGCTAACGTTGGCTACCTACCGAGCTAACGTTACCGTTTAAACTAAATGACCCAGTGACTACATGAGGCGTTGTCTAACGTTATCTAGCTGGCTAGCTACTGATAGCTGCTGATAAACAAATGCTCCAGCAATAGTCGAGTGCATGATAAGTTACCTCCGTTGACTCGGTAGCTCACGTTGGCTCTAAACTAAATACCGTACTTTTCGGACTATAAGCCGCGGCTTTTTCCCCCCCATTTTTCGACCCTGCAGCTTATATAACGGTGCGGCTTATATGTGACTCGACGTGACCAAACCCGAAAATGTAAAAATCAAAATATTGCTTTTTTGACTGCATTGAAATGTTATTATCTGTTCCCTTATTTGCTAAACTTAATACAACTTGTAAATGAGTTAATTATTGTTATTTGTCCGACAGTATTGTGTCCCAATGCTAATTACATATGGTAATTAAACATTAAAACACCTGCAGCTTATAGTCCAGTGCGGCTTATATATGTACACATCATTCAATTTAGCTGCTGCGGCTTATAGTCAGGTGCGGCTTATAGTGCGAAAAGTACGGTAGTTCACTGAGGCGTTGTCTTAACGTTATCTAGCCGGCTAGCAGTAGCTACAGATAGCTCCTGATATCAATGTCTTATAACATTGATTGGATGCGTATTCGAGCTGAGGGCACGCCGAGTGTGATTTATACCAAGGGTCCAGCTGCAGCGCCAGAGAATCCTGGCCGTAGCTGGAGGCTACTCGAGTACACACAGACAGTGGAGCTGTTGTGCAGATAGCGAGCATTTTGACTCGTTGCGTGGTGGCGTTGTCTCGCAGATAATACAACTACAAGTCCAATTATATAATATATATATTTTACAAAAATATATATACAATATAAATAAATTAAAAAAAAAATTATCAAAAGCCATCGGTATCGGCCGATATGGCTCAAGACGATCGGTGGCAAAAAACGTGATCGGGGCATCCCTGAGAGAGGGACTAATTAATTTCACCGCGGGGGGGGGGACGACGACGACATAATCCCACGGGACAATGCATTGGTAACTTGTTTCAAATGACAATATATACCCTGTGAATATTACTACACGGATCGGAATACGCATGGGAGCGTGCGCTATGATATTTTGCAACAGGTTGCCGTGAGTGCCGATACAAGAAAGAGCGAGAGAACGAGCGAGCGAGAGATAGAGGGAGAGAGACAGATAGGAGAGATCGCTCCGAGAGCGCGCGTGTGAGCGGCTCGACTCACGACTGTAAATGCTGGGACAGAGGCGAGATCGCTCTGAGACGAGTCACACAGTACGAGAGCCCGTCTGTCTCCCTCCCCCCCTCTGATCGCTCCGAGACGAGTCACACAGTACGAGAGCCTGTCTGTCTCCCTCCCCCCCTCTCTCTGAGACGAGTCACACAGTACGAGAGCCTGTCTGTCTCCCTCCCCCCCTCTCTCTGAGACGAGTCACACAGTATGAGAGCCTGTCTGTCTCCCTCCCCCCCTCTCTCTTTTGGGGAAGTGTCAGTGACGGGGAAACCGCGTCCGCATTATTTCCACTCGCTGCTGATATAAACGTATCAGTTGATCGTGGGCGGGCAGTGGCAGATCAATACCTATTCACGTCAGCGAGCGAGTCAAATCAGAATGACTTTGTTCAGTGGGGGAGGAGCTTGTTTCATCTGACCTGGAGGAATGCGCCAAAAATAGAATTTGCCACATAGTGTTGGTACAACCGCACATTGCTAGAAACTAGCAATGCTAAACATTGGAAAAGGCCATTTATAAGATAGTTCCCCTTTAAAGTTCTGTACCCCTTTATTTAGTTGAATATGGGCACCGCCCATCAGTGATGTCATCAGGGACAATTAATTGTCGTGTTAATCACAGCTAAATTAACTGTAGCGGTTCCCTATAACACAAGGTATTGCCATCATTTCATGGAGCTGTAATTAACTAAACAAAAGGATTCAATGTCCCCGATGACATCACTGGTGGCCACATTCAAAACTCAATTTACAAAACCCAAAAAAGCCAAACTAAATGAATGTGTGCAAAGGGTTTTGGGATGCGTGAGATTATGTGCAAAAAAATCCACACATCCATCAGGATTCCAATAAGTCACCTCACACCTGAGGCACAGGCCAGCGTTCTCAGCAACATACTGGACCAACACGAGCAGTAAGGTCAAATAACTAGTGGAGGAAAGATTCCCCATGACGACATGGGCATCATCTCCTGCATCCCACTAGGGGGCGAAAATGGCTCTGGAGGTAGAGCAGTCATCTGGTAATCCAGAGATTCCCGGTTCGGTTCCCGCTCCTCCCGGGCAAGTTGTTTAATAGTTGTCACAATAAAATACATGTACTTTACGGTGAAATGTTTGGTTCTGTATAAGCCCCCGAGTGTGCTTCATACAGTACATTTTTTATTTTTATTTTTTTAAAGTAAGTAAAAGATCAATATACACCAGATACAAATGCAGACAGTGAGGTACAGAACGTTAAGGTAAGATGCAAATGAGGTATGAATGTAGTGCACATTTCTTTAATAAATAGATTAAAGTGTCTAGAGTGTTAATAAGGCAAGTGTTTGTTTAACCTCTTCCACCCGACGGGACCGGTCCCAAAATGACATTGCGTCATAAATCAATCTCTCCAGACTGTTTGACAAAAGTATCGTTTTTTTTTATCAAACGTATTAAAGTATAATCATCATAACCATGTCACAACAGCATTTATAATGTATATCATCATCAATACGTATAATATATAATATAATCCAAGTGATGGGTCAGTGTGTCTCAGAGTGTTCGAGTTACATCACATGATCAGATCTCAACCTAAACACAACTCATCATCGACACTTCCGCTCAGCTGATATCTGGACATTTAAGGTGTTGGTGGAACGCTAACCAAGCCAGCTCTCTACTGGGTCTGAACAGAACGCTAACCAAGCCAGCTCTCTACTGGGTCTGAACAGAACGCTAACCAAGCCAGCTCTCTAGTGGGTCTGAACAGAACGCTAACCAAGCCAGCTCTCCACTGGGTCTGAACAGAACGCTAACCAAGCCAGCTCTCCACTGGGTCTGAACAGAACACTAACCAAGCCAGCTCTCCACTGGGTCTGAACAGAACGCTAACCAAGCCAGCTCTCCACTGGGTCTGAACAGAACACTAACCAAGCCAGCTCTCCACTGGGTCTGAACAGAACGCTAACCAAGCCAGCTCTCCACTGGGTCTGAACAGAACACTAACCAAGCCAGCTCTCCACTGGGTCTGAACAGAACACTAACCAAGCCAGCTCTCCACTGGGTCTGAACAGAACACTAACCAAGCCAGCTCTCTACTGGGTCTGAACAGAACGCTAACCAAGCCAGCTCTCTACTGGGTCTGAACAGAACGCTAACCAAGCCAGCTCTCTACTGGGTCTGAACAGAACACTAACCAAGCCAGCTCTCTACTGGGTCTGAACAGAACGATAACCAAGCCAGCTCCCCACTGGGTCTGAACAGAACTCTAACCAAGCCAGCTCTCCACTGGGTCTGACCAGAGAAGTAAATACCAATAACATGGCTCTCACCAGTTCCCTCAGCCCCTCTTGTTCCCTCAGCCTCGTTGATACCATCCGGATCCCAGGCGTCCTGAGGAGGAAATAGGAGGAAGGATGGTGACAGAAGGATGGTGACAGAACAGAGGGATGGGGAGAGCGGAGAAGGAGTATTGTGGTTATTATCAGAACCACTAATATAAATTAACAGAAAAGTCTGATTAACATGAGATTCAGAAAAAATATATTTGCTCCACAAATGTAAGTTCAGATATGTGCTTGTAACCATCATTATCTCAACGTACAACTACGAGTGTTTCCTCTGAGACGGTTTAGTAGCAGCGGTGACGGGGTTAACGTTTATATATATATATTGATAGACTAGGTTCCATTACACCCGTACTACAGAGCTCATCCAGAGGACAGACAGTAAACAGTAAACTCACCCCATTCCCTGGGAGGAGAATCTGTTAGCGACAGCATCCCGTCCTCTCCCACGACCTCCAACCCCTGAAGACACAACGATAGGTTACAACACTAGATCCACAGTGTGCAAGTTGGCTATAATAAGGTAATTTATAGGCCTCATATTCTATAATAATATTTGAAATTACATGGGTCCGGATGGCAGAATTCAGTACTGTATCTACAAAACCTTCCGTTTAATCTTCCCATTTCCTTAGATTTTTTTCTACATGTGATCTCAAGAAGGTACTGAACGAGCTCAGTGGCAGTTTCTTATGTCTGGTCATTTTTAGCATGGTGTTATTCACTGTCAAAGATGCAAAGAAAAACCATCATTCATATTCTCCTTTGTTTCATTAAAAAAAAATAGTTTTTGTATGATGATTTACGGGGCGATATGAATCTCGGCCCTGTACCGGGCCCATCGAGCTTAAGATCGTGGTCAACGAAGCAGTCATCAAACAACTGTCGAGCAGCCAAGAAATATAATGTTAGTGTAATGTTGGCGAGAAGATTGAGAGCCCAAAAAGACCACCTTAGAAATGCAGTCAGAGAAAGATGTTAACCAAAAGATGCCAAGAACAGCCTATTATTCAACATGTGCCCATATTATGAAACAGCCTTTTTCCTCACAAAACTGAGATGGCTGGGATGAATATATGGACTAGTCTCTCTTCCCCTGCCAGATATAGGGTTCAGTGTCATGAAAGGACACCGCCTTGCCCAGTGACAGGGGGGGTTTCATCACAATTTAAGCAAGCCTAGTAATAGACAATATTTCTGACACTGGGAATACATTCACTGAGGTCCATAGATGTCCCTAGATACCAAGAATATGCAAATGGACCTTGTAGAAGTGGAGCAATCTCCCATTTACTGTATTTTAGGCAGATTTTCAGAAAATAGGGCTCCGGGCTTAAGAGGTTAAGCCAGAGCGGTCAGGGACCGGTAGGAGATCGATATCACGCCATAAATCCATCTCTACAGAATGTATGAATTAATGTTGCGTCTCCCCCCCCCCCCCAAAATGTAAGACTAACCCAGTCAATTTGATTTTCAGCACTATGTTTACAAATGATTTTAACCGTTATTAGTGAAATATGAGTTTAGAAATCTCAGGGCATGGAGTGGGGAAAAGGCACCTAGATACGAGGATTTGGCGCAAGCTAACTTGAGTGTAGTCTTTTGAGAGAAGAGACCCAGGGCTTTCGAATAAAGAACTAGACTTCACAGCTCACGCCAGCCCCCGTCAATCATCGGACTTCTTTTTCAGTCGCCTGCCCCCCTTTATTTTCAGGATCATATCTCAAGGGTTGAACAAATCTGAACGTTGCCATAATCTAGAACGCAGTTCTCTACCTTTGTGAAAGTTTTAGCAAAAAAGAAATCTGATGAAAGAGAAATTTACATTATAAAAAAGCAGATAATTCATTGACGGTTTTTGCTGCACGCCTGGTGATACTAAATCCAGATTGAACTCTTGCCATTTGGCCCGATCCATAGACGTGCGACTTGGCCATGAGGTCATTTATAGGCCTGATATGCTATATTCAAATTGCATGTGTCCGGATGGCAGAATTCAGTACTGCATCTACAAAACTTCCCGTTAAAATCATCTGCCCTTTATTAATTTGCTTAGATTTTTTGTACATGTGATCTCAAGAAGGTGTTGAATGAGCTCAGTGGCAATTTTTCATGTCTGGTAAAGAATATTTATATTCTCCTTTGGTTCATTGCAATTTAGTAACAGAATATCTCCGACACTGGGAACACATTCTCCGAGATGTCCCTAAATACCAAGAACATGCAAATGGAACTACCGGTAATAGAAGTGGAGCAATCTTCCATTTACTTTATTTTTAGGTGGATTTTCAGAAAATATGGCTAGGGCTTAAGAGGTTAACTATGAATGAAAACACATCTTTTAGACGTTTGAAAACCTTGTTCCAATGAACTTGATATGGTTCTTTATTTTACATGGTTACTCAATTTACATGAACACTCACCTTGAAAAGCACCAAGTAGCCAAACAGAGCATCCTTCTATGGCAGCTCAGGCTTGTAAATGACATCTAGGAAAACAAAAGTTGGAGACGTTAACATCCCAGTCCATTGAAGACGATACAGTCTGGTCACAACCAGGTCATGTTCAGAAAACCGAGAGTCACCACTAACAATCTGACGGTAATTCCAGCATTTCAGTTTAGGTTTCATCAGCACAATGACTGCTGCAATTCACAAGAGGTTCAGTGCTCGTTAAACCCACCTCTGGAGACGTCACCTTCAGACAACTTCTCTGGAGACGTCACCTTCAGACAACTTCTCTGGAGACGTCACCTTCAGACAACTCCTCTGGAGACGTCACCTTCAGACAACTCCTCTGGAGACGTCACCTTCAGACAACTTCCTCAGGCTGAATCCCAACTGTAAGAAACAAAACGAACGTTATGAAGATGATCATATGATTCACACAGAAGCCAGTGCAGGTTTGAAGCCTCAGAAGAATTGGTTGAAACAAACTCGTCAGTTGTCGCATCGGACGGCACTTCCTATACCAGGTTCTCATCACAGACGAAAGGTTTGAGAAACTAACAGCTAACATGAACACTCACCTTGAAAAGCACCAAGTAGCCAAACAGAGCATCCTTCTATGGCAGCTCAGGCTTGTAAATGACATCTAGGAAAACAAAACAAGATGGAAGTTGGTGAGATGTTAACATCCCAGTCCATTGAAGACGATACAGTCTGGTCACAACCAGGTCATGTTCAGAAAACCGAGAGTCACCACTAACAATCTGACGGTAATTCCAGCATTTCAGTTTAGGTTTCATCAGCACAATGACTGCTGCAATTCACAAGAGGTTCAGTGCTCGTTAAACCCACCTCTGGAGACGTCACCTTCAGACAACTTCTCTGGAGACGTCACCTTCAGACAACTTCTCTGGAGACGTCACCTTCAGACAACTCCTCTGGAGACGTCACCTTCAGACAACTCCTCTGGAGACGTCACCTTCAGACAACTTCTCTGGAGACGTCACCTTCAGACAACTTCCTCAGGCTGAATCCCAACTGTAAGAAACAAAACGAACGTTATGAAGATGATCATATGATTCACACAGAAGCCAGTGCAGGTTTGAAGCCTCAGAAGAATTGGTTGAAACAAACTCGTCAGTTGTCGCATCGGACGGCACTTCCTATACCAGGTTCTCATCACAGACGAAAGGTTTGAGAAACTAACAGCTAACATGAACACTCACCTTGAAAAGCACCAAGTAGCCAAACAGAGCATCCTTCTATGGCAGCTCAGGCTTGTAAATGACATCTAGGAAAACAAAACAAGATGGAAGTTGGTGAGATGTTAACATCCCAGTCCATTGAAGACGATAGTCTTGTCACAACCAGGTCATGTTCAGAAAACCGAGAGTCACCACTAACAATCTGCCGGTAATTCCAGCATTTCAGTTTGGATTTCATCAGCACAGTATTTGATGGCAGAGAAAGAGTTTAAGCTACAGATGGCGAGACTAGGATGGGCTAATAATTACCAAGTTGTAATAGAGTGCATCTTATTCTGGCCACAGGTTCTTCTACAGCCGACTGCTTGCATTCAGCAAATCTGAAAAACAAGATGGAAGAGGTTGATGAGAAACAGCACAATCCATTTCAATGAAGACGAGGACAAGACCAGGTCATGTTCAGAAAACCGAGAGTCACCACTAACAATCTGACGGTAATTCCAGCATTTCAGTTTAGGTTTCATCAGCACAATGACTGCTGCAATTCACAAGAGGTTCAGTGCTCATTAAACCCACCTCTGGAGACGCCACCTTCAGACAACTCCTCTGGAGACGTCACCTTCAGACAACTTCTCTGGAGACGCCACCTTCAGACAACTTCTCTGGAGACGTCACCTTCAGACAACTTCTCTGGAGACGCCACCTTCAGACAACTTCTCTGGAGACGTCACCTTCAGACAACTTCTCTGGAGACGTCACCTTCAGACAACTTCTCTGGAGACGTCACCTTCAGACAACTTCCTCAGGCTGAATCCCAACTGTAAGAAACAAAACGAACGTTATGAAGGTGATCATATGATTCACATAGAAGCCAGTGCAGGTTTGAAGCCTCAGAAGTTACAGAATCGTCAGTGTTGCATCAGACTCTTCCTATTTCATGTTTACATCACAGACTAAAGGTTTGAGGAACGAAAAATGTAACCCTTTCAGTGAAGAACCACATAAGTCAGTTTTAAAGTTTGACGACCATGCATTTGCAGTTGTCAAGTTCATCTAAATCACTTGGGAGTGTGATAAATCACAAACTACTAAACCACTACAGTCTTTAACTATGAATGAACACAACACTAACTTACCATCTTTAGACAACGTTTGAAAACCTTGTTCCACTGAACTTAATATGGTTCTTCATCAGAGTTACTCGATTAACATGAACACTCACCTTGAAAAGCACCAAGTAGACACACAGCACATCCCTTCATGGTCGTTCAAGCTTGTAAATGACATCTAGGAAAACAAAAGTTGGTGAGACGTTAACATCCCAGTCCATTGAAGACGAGTCTCGTCACAAGTTGCGAGTGCTTAAAATATAATAGCATTGGATCTAAATAACACGTTGATCGTCAGTGAGTTGCTTCAAGTCAACATGCACGAAACAGATCATTTGTTCATACATTTTTCAAATAGACGCTAGATTATCGATATTATATGTGTCATCATGCACGAACAGAAGCGGCGTCTGAAAATCGCTTCTCCGTACTTCTCGGGTTTGGCGCCCAGAGCATGGCGAGTTAACCCGACTTTTCTCGGGTCTGGCCCCGAATGTGTTAATGTAGAACAAATGGCTGATGGGAGCATCATGCAATAATTCCTGTGATCAGAGGTTAGACCAATCAGTCATGAATTGTCAGACTGGGGCGGTACTAATTAACTCATCACTTCCAGGAGGAAGAACAGGAGTGTAACATTTATTAAAAAATTCTCAAACCGCTACATCAGTCAATTTAATACAAGCAAACATTGAAGCAAATTGGCAAACGAGTTTAACCTTTCCCAACTTAATATTTTACAAGAAGCATTATCAAAAACACACCTTGCCGTTTCCCCAGTTTGTCAGCTGTTGGAGGCCAAAGACCAGCAGAATCACAAGACCTGAAAGAGATTTCTCTTAGTACAATGTAATGGTCAAACAATGTGCCATTAATTAGTAGTCTTGGATCAGAGACACCAATCAGTCATGTATTTTCAGACTGGGGCGGTAATAGAAACTCATCACTTCTCAAAGATAGAAATGTGAAATATTAATAGTGTCCAATGCTACAAAATGCTTAACGGGTTTGCATTTAACAGTTCACTACCACATATTTCTGAATGAGAACACATCACATACCAGTCAGTTAAAACGGGACCACAGGAACTCTCAAGACAGACCGTCCCATCTGCACGTGTCAACAGAAGACATTTAAAATTATTTAGACTAGAAAGCATCACCGTGCATACAACAGCAGATTCTAGTTATAGTGCATTAGATTCTCATGAGAAGCACTGCAGGACAATCCGTTGATTTACAATAGTTTGTTGCAGAATTGTGGTTCTGAGGAGGATCAGAGGGGTATCTCAGTCATTGCTCCAACACCAGTTTACACGCGTCCATCAGGATTCCAATAAGTCACCTCACACCTGAGGCACAGGCCAGCGTTCTCAGCAACATACTGGACCAACAGGAGCAGTAAGGTCTGATAACTGTAGTGGAGGAAAGATTCCCCATGACGACATGGGCATCATCTCCTGCATCCCACTAGGGGGCAACAGTGGCTCGGGAGGTAGAGCAGTCGTCTGGTAAACCAGAGATTCACGGTTCGATTACCGCTTCTCCCAGGCAGCATGTCGAAGTGGGGCACCTTGCACTGTGCAGTCGCTTTTTAACACCAGAAAAGCATACATTTTATTCTTAACACTTTGACTGCCTAAAAACGCTTTACAGCGTCATTCCCGGCCATGCTCAAGTTGCCGGAGGACGCTTTACAGCGTCCTTATATCAATATTTCAAAAATCTGCGATCGGATTCATATTTCCCCTCCGCTGGCCTGAGATCCACCAGCAGGACCCACTGAGCTCTCTGGCGGTTCAGGAGCGCCATCTGGTGGCCGATCGGCGCAATCGCTTAACAGGAAGTGCTACGGAGATTGTTCTGGTCGGCAGTATTACTTCCGGGCACTAGCTATAGGTTCCGGGACTCGATCTCGACACACTACATAGCGATCGATTGCCAATAACTCGATAAACAACATGATTTGGACGTATATACCATTATACAAGCTGGAAATGGACCGGGTAAATCTAGATCCCATAATGATAAAATTTCTACTCTACGATGATCGCCCAACGGCGCGCGGAGACTGGGGTGAGTTTTAGCGTGTAAAGTTACCGTCTTCGATACTAACTGCTATTATCAATATTTGACCCACATTAGATGATTGGTATAACGCTGCCCACGGAATTATAAACGCCCCCTCGCCCATCCGGTCAACATCAGATGACGTGTAGTAACTTCTAGAAGTACGTCTAGTTGGACGTTTTTATATTGCGCTGATTGCCATAAAACTATTTCATCATCAATATAATGCATTTGGGGCTATAGATCACGTTCTGGAGAAAGCTGCAGAAAGAGATGAAAACATACTTATACATTAGACCCTTTACTATGAATATGTGAATGAAAAAGTTTAACGTTGCTAAACAATGAACAATACATATAGGACTTTGAATGGGCCCTAATAATGGCAATGTAGCAATAGAATTTAAAAAGTTATAGCCATGCAAAGAAGGGGTACTTCTCCATAGACAAATATAGCCGGCAACCTATGGTATATCATGAATTTAACCCATGGCAACCAAAGTGTTAAAAGTAACCCAATAGAAAATAAATACAAGGCAACAGCCATTGCCCATTAGGGATGAAATCATAATTAAGATTCACAACGCAGTTTGTCAATATTGTTCGAAAGAATAACCATGTTGCCCATTTATATAAATTTACCATTGGATGAAGACTGCTTGAAGATACGTCGCAGAATGTTGCTCAACGGGTCCAGTTTTAGAAATTCTATTTAATCTCAAATCTGTTCCGAGCAGGTTATAGTCATGAGTACAAACTAGGGGTGGAACGGTACGCATTCGAACCGTGCACTGTTCGGTACGACATCCACGGTTAGGGGCATGTGTGTATTGTTCGGTTATTGGGATGCAGAGGCAGTAACTAAGTTAGCTGCGCGCTGGTTAGGGATAGGAAGGGGGGGAAAGCAGATGAGGGTAGAGAAGACGAAGAGGGTTTTTTATTTTTATGATTTCTTATAATTCATTTAACTGTATTTGTTTGTTATTGTAGTATGTGTACATGAATGTCAATTTAAATTATTATGGAAGGGAGGGGGTTGAAATGGGTCCTGTGTTACTGTCTGTATGTATGTATGTATGTATGCATGTATGCATGTATGTATAAAAGAAAAAAAATACAAAAAAACATTTTGCAGCGAGCTAAGCTACCTAACGTTAGCCGCAAGCTAACCATAGAAACACTCACAGCGAAGTGATTCCACGACACCAGTTCCATTAGTGGGGAAGGGGGGGGGGTATATTGACGAGGCAGACAGAGGTTCAAAGATAACTTCACATTTATTGGCTGTTGGTTTATATTATATCTTCAGGGCTTCTCCAGGTTCCAACAGTGTTACTGTTGACTTCCTTGTGTGACGTCACTTCAAATACGGCTACTAAGACGCTCAAAAAGCAAAAGAGAGTCGAGTTGATTAGGTACCATGAAGTGAAAAGCGGCATAAGAGAATACTTCATAATGTTTCATGCAATTAAAAAGTAAATATATAATTTAGTACACACGATTTTTTTATTTTAAATAACAGACTTTTCCTTTTTGATAAGAAAGTCTAGTGCTGGTTGAGCATATGCATACTGTTGATAGCCTTTGTCTATAATGTGGCCACAAAAATAGAAAGGTTTAATTATTTTGTTTGTTTGCACCAAGTTAATACTTTGACAAATGTTGCCTATATTTTTCAGTCAGTTCGATCTGTGTGCCAAACATTATTTAAGGCAAACCGCTATAAACCTTTATTTTTTTACCAAATAAATGAGAAGCAATCCGCAATGCCTCCCCTCTTGCTGTACCAACATCTCTCCTAGCTCTAACCGGTCACTGTCAAAATAATGTGTCTGATGTCAAACTGCCTCATTCTTTAAGTTTTTGCATGACTACGTCCTTGAGAATAAGTGAAAAGTTGGATTTTTATGCTGATGTATGGTATTTTTGGAGTGTTACATATATTTTTTATAAATAAAAAAAAAAAACGTATACTGAACCTAAAACTGTGATACGAACCCAACCGTGGATTTTGTGAACCGTTCCACTCTTGGTACTAATTATGTACCTGCTGCCTTGTGTTTGTACTAAGTAGGGCGGCTGGGTGGCGCAGCGGACATTGCGCTTGTCACCAACGCAAGAGACACCGGGTTCGACTCCGGCTGTCAGCATTGCCTCCGGCTTGGGCCTGCCGTCATACTAACTCAATTGGCAGAGTTAGCGGGTGGAAGTCGATGGGTGGTAATCTGGACGTTGTGGACAGCGACTCCTACAGGTCGGTTGGAGGACGCCTGCACAGCAGAGACAGGAAAATGGCGGGGGTAGTGTGAGCCTCTGACACGTTACACCTCGCCAAATGAGGGTCCGCGCTGGCAGGTGAAAAGATGTGACAGGCTGCCTCCACATGTATCGGAGGGGATATGTGATGCAAGGCTTCTATCCTCCCTACAACAGGCCAGTGGGGTGCATATGCGAGCAACGTTCAAGACAGGGGAGGGGAGAATTGGCACAGCTAAATTGGGATGGAAGAAAAATAGAAAAAGATACAAAAAAATATGTATTAGTACCAAGTACTACCAACATAAGCCAGTAAGCTTTCAGGGTCACCTCAAGTTGTTGGAAGACATCCTCTAACAAGGCCACACAGCATCTTGGATCTCAGCTCATAACCACCAGCTTGGTGCTTCACTTCAGCCGGGAGAGGCTCAAAGCCACCACTCCGAAGGATCTACAGGGAGACAAAACATCCAGTCCATGGTGTTTAGGATCCAATGTGGATTCTGGTTTGAGGGGGTGGGGGCTTTAACAACACTGGGATGGGATCAGAGTAAGGCTGAGGTTAGACTAGTGTATTCCTGGCGTTTTTTTATACGTTTTTGACGACGTATCATGTCCTATCTACACAGAAACGCGTTTTTTGGCGTTTTTTTGTGGATACGGCTGAAACGCAAAATTGTGTTTGCGTTTGGAGATACGCAAAAAAAACGCCAGGAATACAGCGTGTAGTCAGCACGGAGCAGTTGTTGCGAAAACGCCCATGCGCAGTAGATACCATCTGCGTGCCCTTCCTGTGTACAGTGTGTGTGTTTGGGACAGAGCTCCGTGTCCCAAATAGCTTCAGCTACCATGTGTTGTCAAGTTATTGTTATAAGGACCCCAGTCCAAGCTACAACAGTCTGCATTCCCTTAACAATTGTTTGTATTGAGCCGTATTGTATTGTACCCATATGCAATATGTTAAATAAAGTTTACATCCATTCATTCTGCTAGCATTACCGATTGCATGAACTGGCTAACGTGAGCTATCAGGATTCAGACCCCGTTAGCTCAGAGTTCCTCTTTCAACTTAACAAGCATTAAACAAAATGGCCCAGTCATCTATTCACCTTTGTTTAATACACACAGCGTTGTCTCTAATGTTATCTAACTACTGATAGCTCGCGATATCATCAGTTTCGTGCTGGCTAAGTAGCGTGAGCTAACGTTAGCTTCTAGCCACAATGCTATATTGTTATAATGGCATACTCCATTGACGTTAGCATGCAGCTAACAATGCTACCGATCGTTTTTAGACTAAACTATCTGCTCTTGGTGGTCACTTGTGTTGATGTTAGTTTTGTTTCATCAACAAATGACAGGCAGAACACAGTGAATGTATCCGTTTTGTTTATTGCACTTTTATTAGGCTTTGCTGAAAAAAGAATTGCTGCATTGAGTGAGCAAGCAAGATGGTGGCGCGGCATAGGCGCCTGCCTTATTGACATTTCTTTGCTGGAGCTTCCACCAGGAAGTGTATTGGCACATTCGTTCTGATTGGTTGAAATTGCCTTCATGTTTGCCACCTACTGCCACCTACTGCTTTGGCAGTGTACTACATCAGTGTGCTTGGCTGACAAAAACGAAAAAAAAACAAAAGTGTGACTCAGGCGCACGACGTCGCGGCGATACGCATAAGAAAACAATACGAAGATGATACGAAAGGTGTAACCTCTGCCTAAGATTCAGTCATTGCCCAACCACCAGTACCCTCTTTTCTCAGGATTCCAATAGTCACCTTACACCTGAAGTTCAGGGTTCTCAGTGACATACTGGGCCAATAGAAGAGGGTTCCTAGACTGGCTAAGGAGGAGACGATACTCCACGACTGACCAGTAGATGCTTAATCACTTCCAGCATCCCAGCATCATCTACATTTTAGCTGACGTAAAAGAGTTACAAGTTCTGTACGACAAGTCAGCAGGAAAGGTAGAACTTCCCTTATGAGGCCTTCAGCCATCAACCTTGAGAAGCCCTGCCCATAAGCAACACGTTAGTCTTCTCCAGAGACACAAGATGGATACCAGTTTCCCTTCCGTGTGTTCAGTAGAAAGCTATCCAGATTCCAGCTGCAAGCTTAGCTTAGCACAAAGAAGCAAACCGTAAGGGTTAGCCTAGCGTAAACTTCAGGAGAGGCGTTAGTTGGACAATGCCTAGGCTAATGGTACGGTTCACATCCATTCATTGTGCTAAGCTAGGCTAAGGTGCAGCCAGAATATTATATACATTCCCATAATGTTGGTGTGTTCCTTTAAATTGTGGTCAAAAGTTGACAATACTAACCTCAAATGGTCACTCTTGGTTTTTAAGCGTCAAGGATTGGAACAGTCTGAAAAGAAAATCCAAAGTCATTATAGTAGTCATTCAAGCTATTCCCACTACTAGGGCAGCCATTTTGTGTCACAGCCTAGTAAATTCCCACTCAGACTGTTGGTAACCCCAACAGGCTTTCCCCTTGTTGCCCTGGCAACTCCAGTGGGTCCACCTTTTCAGGTTCTGGTGTTAGCGCTGGGCGTAAGACACGTGCAGGTGTCATCATTGAGGAATCAGGTGTGACATGGCAATTTATTCTCAAATATGTGCAAAATTGTCTCAACTTAGTGTGGACCGCAATATATTAACCTCTTTAGCCCGAGTGGTCCGTCGGCAGACCGCAGATGACACGTCATGTCTACAGACCGTATGGATTAATATTGCGTATATTTTTCTTCAAATGTAGCCAAGAGTAAAGACCCTAATCCTGTCAAAACAGCAGTCAGTGTATATTTTCAGCAATACGTTTGTTTACCAATAGATTAAAGTGTTTAGTGAAATATCAGTTCAGGAAATATATTCATAAACAAGCGAATAGACGGTAAAAGCTCTGCCACGCCATGTTGTTTGTAGTCATGAGGAGGACATGCAGAGCGCTCAATGAGCATTGACATTTCGAAAAACGACATTACCCAGATCATGCCAGCTTCAGTCAAGCAAAAGCTTTTTTATTTATCTTATTTTATCATCTACCACAAAACTGAACGTTATTGGCATAAATTAGAACCCAGTTAGTTTATCTACCTTTCTGTGAACGTTTAGCAACAATCTGCGTTGCAATCCGATTCAAAATGGCGGACCGGTCTTCAAAATAAAAAACAGTAGATTTCATTCATGGTTCTTGCTGCATGCCTGGTGATACTAAATCCAAATTGAACTATGCCATTTGAAACAGTAGATTTGGCCCGATCCATAGATGTGCAACTTGGCTATAATGTAATTTATAGGCCCGATATTCTATAATAATATTTCAAATTGCATGTGTCCATGTGGCAGAAATCAGTACTGCATCTACAAAACCTTTCGTTTAATTATCTTCCCTTTATTCATTTGCTTACATTTTTTGTACACGTGATCTCAGGAAGATGCTGAACGAGCTCAGTGGCAGTTTTTCATGTCTGGTCATTTTTATCATGCTGTTATTCACTGTCAAAGAAATCATAATTTATATTCTCCTTTGTTTTATCACAATTTACTCAGGCCTAGTAACAGAATATTTCTGACACTGGGAATACATTCCCTGGGATCCATAGATGTCCCTAGAACATGCAAATGGACCTTGTAGAAGTGGAACAATCTTCCATTTACTTTGGATTTTCAGAAAATAGGGCTAGGGTGTAACAGGTTAAGAACAATTCTTCACACTTTATTCCTCTTCACTCATGTGCACTAGATTTCTGGGGGGGGAATAAACAGTGGCGAGAGGTCAAAATGATTAACCAGACAAACTCACCTTCCTTTGAGCCATGCATCACCGCCCGATGGTCTCAACCCCAAAGCACCAGGCAGGTAACCTAAACACAGACAACGTGGTCAGGTCTCACCAAAGACTTTAGCTCCAAGAGTTATACGAGACCTCCGATGTCAGAAATTCCATTTCTCAACAGCAGTTCAGACGAACGAGATTCCAAAAGTATCTCATCATTACACCAGAGGATTTAAGGGGGAACTCATCTGAATAGCTAAATCTAGTCTCAAGTTAATGAGATTGAATTGTGTCCAGGCTAAATTCAGCTCAGGTAGATGATTGCCAGAACAAGACCAGTTCAGCTACATCATGGATGACATGCCCCTTTCAAAAACCATGCATGTGGACCAGTATGGTGAAACCAAATAGAAGTCCTCACCTGCATGTTCCACTACGGCCATCGAACCACCAGGTTGGTACAATAGAGCATCACCACCTCAGCTGTCGAAGAGGGACACTAGTTCAGATTCAGCATGCGTTTCAAACACAAGATTGAACAACTTTCCAAAATATCAGATATGAAAGATTCTCAACATGGAATTTCTGACGAACGAGATTCCAAATAAGAATATCATCACGCACTTGAATAAATTCTACAATACGCAAAAGACAAACTTACCACGGAATTGCCTGGAAGTGACAAACAGCAAGGCCTGAAAGATACAAGAGTCAACCACTACATTAATAAATCAATGTTTTAGGAGACATAAGAGGCATTTAAATGTTGCAACACAGTGTTCTGCCAGCACTGCGATAGCAAGGACAGGAGAAGCATTTCACTACAAAAGTTGGTTCAACAAACTCTTTTTTGCAAGTGTCTCGCGTCAGAAAAATAAAGTCCATTCACTGTCATTCAGAACAGGTCTGTGAAAATTCTCATCATTCCGAGCCACCTGTAGTCTATTTTAACAGTCATCTGAAATTACAGAGTCCTGAAAACAGTTTATATATTCAATTGAATGGTTGGTTGGTTGGTCTGGTGGATTATGTAAGCAGTGTGTAACTTCAACCATGTTGAATGCATAACACTGCAAATTAACTGTACAGCAATTAGAGTTACTTTACCAACACAGCACTAGGCCTAACAAAATAAATTGTTTGGTTCCAGTTGGTTGTCAGCCATGGGTAGGTAGGGAATTTATTTAATTACATTTTTCTCACGGCGACTATGGATAGGGAATTTCTTTATTTAAAATGTTCACGACAACATGGATGCATGTAATCTGCCAGCATGTTTAATATCCATAATACTAAAGGTTTGACTAAGATTTTTATGAAACTTTATTGTAAAAATATATATATATCTTTTTTTAACTCCTAAAATAAATTGGGTCGCACCTAAATCGGCAGGGTCGGGGGCGGCTACGTGGCGTAGTGGGCAAGGCGCTCGCCACGAAATCTGGAGACGCTGGGCTTGCCTGTTCGAGCCCAGCGCTCCACATTTGCTTTCAGTTTAGCTGGTCGTCCGTACTAATACACATTGGCCGTATTAGGGGGTGGGAAACTGATGGGTGGGGATCGGGCGTTGTAGACAGCGACTCCTATAGGTCGGTTGGTGCGCCTGCGCAGTAGAATCAGGAAGTGTCGGGGGCAGCGTGAGCCTCCCACGCGTTACTCCTCGCCACTGAGAGATCGAGCTGCGCAGGTGAAACGATGCGACTGCTGTTACCTCAAGTACCGGAGGGGACTTGTGCTATGTATGACTTAGTCCACATTGCAGCCGGCTTGTGGGAGGCAAGAAACAGCGTCCGTGACAGGGGAGGGTTGAATTGGATGATACGAAATTGGGATGGGAGAAAATAGAAGAAATGGGAGAAAAAGTGGATAAAAAAATCGGCAGGGTCGGTCGGCAACCGGAACTAGGGATGTCCCGATCCGATCACATGATCGGGGCCGATCCGATCACATGATCGGGGCCGATCACGTGATTTTCCGAAGATCGGGATCGAAAAAAATTAAAAAAAATAAATTATTCACCAAACATGACCATGTTCACGTCTTAAACTCATACTGAGGCCTTAGTTTGTTTTAAATTGCATATCATCATTCATTTATTTATTGTCACACAGAGCAGAAGAATTTTGCCAAAACAAACCAATAGTATCCAGCTGCAGAACGGCAGACCAGCCACACACTCAAAAAAAAAAATATATATATATATTTTTTATCCCAATTTCTCACATTACATTCACCCTGAATGTTGACGTTATCCAGGTGAAAAGTTAACTTCATTCAAGCGAGGCATTGCAATCCTTGACATAAATCATTAAATCAAAGGAAATGCGTGTGGCTGGTCTGCCGTTCTGCAGCTGGATACTATTGGTTTGTTTTGACAAAATTCTTCTGCTCTGTGTGACAATAAATAAATTAATGATGATATGCATTTTAAAACCAAAACTAAGGCCTCAGTATGAGTTTAAGACGTGAACATGGTCATGTTTGTTGAATTAAAAAAAAGTACATTTCCCCCCCTCAAAATCACATGATCAGGATTGGATCGGGAGCAAAAAAACGTGATCGGGACATCCCTAACCGGAACCAAACCATTTATTTTGATAAGCCCTAGTTCTTCAAGTTGGCAAAAAAGCTATGCACAATATAGAAGATGCAATTTCAGACAAATTACTTTCCAAATAAGAATGTTTGTAATTCAAAGACCAAACTTACCATGGAATCGCCTGGAGAGAAACAGCAAGGCCTGTCAAAAAATAAAGTCAACCACCACCTCTTTAGACTTTGCAAATGAAAGAAACAAATATACACACCTATTGTACACATCTGGCACTCTGTCTCTTAATGCTTAAGCAAATTGGATGCAGTTACTCAGGTGTTCGTTGTCGTTTCACATTGGTTCAAAGTGAGCTAAGTTCATCATCATTGTAACTGCACTGTAGTGGATGGAACGAGTGACTGCAGTAGACTAGCCATACGTCCACATAGAATTTAAAATGTATTTCTGAAACTCCATAGGGCTGCCGCGGTATTGATGTTTTCCTTACCGCACAAATTTGCTAAATATTTCCTACCGCCGCGATTACCAAAAAAACAAATAAAAATGTTGAATGCATTTTGTTTTTTTAGTAGTCTTGTAGTGCCGAGAGATGGGAGTCGGAGGCTCGAGGCAGAGCGAATAGTAGCATATAACCTGCCTCTAGTCTAAATGTATATCTTTAGAGGATGACTTCAGCATGAATATTGTTTGGGATTCGGCAAGGACGCATTCGTTATTGAAAGTGAAACACGGATTCGAAGTCTCCCCTCTGCAGGGTTCCCACGCTTGCCTTGAAAACATTTTCCATGCTACCTCCTGATTTTCCAGGTACCATATTAAGTGATGATCTATAGGCCCCTGAAGCTTTCCGCCCCCATCCGCGCCCCGCTCCCCTCACACACACAACCCCCTAGGACACCCGACTACTTACTTGATTTAAAAGATGTTCCAGTCAAGCCTATATTGTAAATGCTTAGAGATTATGTCTTATTAGCGGCTACGTGGCGTAGTGGGCAAGGCACTCGCCACGAAATGCTGGAGACGCTGGGCTCGTCAGTTTGAGCCCAGCGCTCCACATTTGCTTTCAGTTTAGCTGGTCGTCCGTACTAATACACATTGGCCGTATTAGGGGGTGGGAAACTGATGGGTGGGGATCGGGCGTTGTGGACAGCGACTCCTACAGGTCGGTTGGTGCGCCTGCGCAGTAGAATCAGGAAGTGTCGGGGGCAGCGTGAGCCTCCCACGCGTTACTCCTCGCCACTGAGAGATCGAGCTGCGCAGGTGAAAAGATGAGACTGCTGTTACCTCAAGTACCGGAGGGGACTTGTGCTATGTATGACTTAGTCCACATTGCAGCCGGCTTGTGGGAGGCAAGAAACAGCGTTCGTGACAGGGGAGGGTTGAATTGGATGATACGAAATTGGGATGGGAGAAAATATAGAAAATGTGAGAAAAAGTGGATAAAAAAAAAGAGATTATGTCTTATTGATAATATCAATGCATGAAATAATGCAACAAGCTGTAGATCAGTGGTCCCCAAACTACGGCCCGCGGGCCTGATCCGGCCTGCCTCCACATTTGGCCCGGCCCCCTAGAGCCCCGGAGCTTTAAAAAAAAAAAATGAATAAAAATAAAGATTTTTTTTGTTCAAGATGGCAGCATCCCCATTGTCGGTGCTGAATGTTGGTTAGTGTTTGATATTTTTGGGTTTTTAGTACTTTTAAACATCCATTTTTAGTAAGTAGTAGTTTTCATTTGATCCTATAAATTTTTCATTCACCGATTTGTGGACTTTTTTTTTAGTGTCCTGAAAAGAGCCTTATAAATAAAATGCATTATTATTATTATTATTATTATTATTATTATTATTATTATTATTATCATCATCCAGGAGGGAAAGACACTTTGGATAGTAGGGACTGCATCTCTGCCTGTCCTGGCCAGGAAACACTTTGCAACTGTGATCTCCTCTGGCAGTAGTTGGATATTGTAATGTGTGGCGAGGGGTTGCAGCAATTCCACTGAGAGAAACTGGTCTGAGGCTGGATAACATGCCTGTATGCCTCTCATAAGTTGTTCTCCAACTCATGAGAACCTGCTCTCAAGCTCTTGCAGCATTCTGTCAAGGACTGGATAGAACAGTCTGTCTCAGCTGATCTCCTGAGCTGAGGTCTGCGCTTGTGCCACAAGATGACTCAACTACATACTCGTCCATCCTTTTCTGCTTCCCCCTTTGGCTGGTAGTATGTTCCTCAATCCAAAGGCCATTACATATGGCCTTTGTCCTGTCATACATGTCCACTGCCATCTCTGAGGTGCGATAACCTTTGAGTGTCCTGCACTGTGCTTTTAAATAGTACAGAGCTAGAGCTAGGTGGTCTGTAGGTACTGTATATTTATTTCATAAATAGTGTTATTATTTATTTCCTTATTATATGTTCTCTCTTCCACTCCTCTCTCTCATCCTGTCCTCTTCTCTCCACACCTCCTCTCGTGTCCGCTCCTGTCTTCTCTTCCTACTCTTCTTAACTCCTTTCCACTCTTCTCCTCCGTCATCCTCTACTCTCTTATCCTCCTCTTCCTCCTCCCTCTTTCCTTCTGTGCTTTCCTGGCTCCTCCCCCTCCCCACTCCTCTTCCTCCTCTATACAGTCTGAAGATCTGAATGGTCATGATCAATGATTTTTCAAAAATGTCTCACCCCAAATGTTCCTATTATTAGTATCATTTATTTAACAAAAAAAATGAAAAATCACAAAATAGTTCAAAGTAGAACAAGACTAGACTGGTCATGTCAACTAGTATAGAAGTAATGTCACAGCCTAATGTGAAAATGTATTGGTAGTTAGCTAGCAATGCAAGCTAGCCAACACTAGCTAGTTAGTTAGCAAGCTGAATGTTGGCTAGCAAGATTGTACTGCATGTGCTTGCTAACCATCATTAATGAATCCAAATTCAAAACAAACTCCCCTAAATGTGGTGAATAATAAGGTTTTAGGAAAAGTCAATGAGTGAAATAGTACATAAGGGGATCAAACATAGTTCTAGTATTTTAAAAGCAAGGTAAAAATTACCTAAACAATTCTAGTGTAAGCTGCTAGCTAGCAAGATTGCACTGCTTACTAACTAACGTTGATACACCCAGGTTTACCACACAGTTAAAACACAGCTACTTGCATAAGAAGTTTCACTGTAGATGTCAAGGCTCCTGTGTTGGCTGGGAAATGCATGTATTTGACCGTTCTATTGAGATCGCGAGTAACGGTTCTCGGTTATTATTCCGGAAGTCCACCAATCCGAAACTATACTTTTAAAGTCCATATCACCAGGTTGCCTGCATCAATTCCAATATACCAGATATGATGCCAAGAGCATGCTCTAAAAGCTGTTCACATGTAAAGGGTTCTTATAAACTCATCTTAATTATGTGCTCAATAGTTTCATTTGATTACTATTTTACACATCATCCAATAACATTTTCCAGGACAACTGTTTAAATGTCCATGTAAGTGTTCACTTTTGCTCAGTTTCCATGACTTTTCCATACCTGGAAAATGAAAAAATTAATTCCATGTTTTCCAGGTACCGTGGGAACCCTGCTCTGGTCGTGCGCCGTTCACTCGGTGTCGCGGGCAGGGGTGGTAGCGCCCGGCGGTTACCCCCCCCCCCCTTTCTTCTTCTTCTTATTATAAAGTTACTACTTATGATTAACAAAGGCATTCGTTTTGTGGCATTAACGTTATATACCGTACTTTTCGCACTATAAGCCGCACCCGACTATAAGCCGCAGCAGCTAAATTGACTGATGTGTACATATATAAGCCGCACTGGACTATAAGCCGCATGTGTTTTAATGTTTAATTACCATATGTAAGGAGTGGAGCCTGCGGCTTAATTTGACTCAACACGGGAAACCTCACCCGGCCCGGACACGGAAAGGATTGACAGATTGATTGCTCTCTCGATTCTGTGGGTGGTGGTGCATGGTCTCTTATATTGAGCTTTAAGTTCCCACCTCTACAGAGAATGACTCCCACCTCTACAGAGAATGACTCCCATTGGGACACAATACTGTCGGACAAATAACACGAATTAACTCATTTACAAGTTGTATTAAGTAAATAAGGGAACAGATAAATAACATTTCAATGCAGTAAAAAAAGCAATATTTCGATTTTCGGGTTTTGTCCACATATAAGCCGCACCGTTATATAAGCCGCAGGGTCGAAAAATGGGGGGAAAAGCCGCGGCTTATAGTCCGAAAAGTACGGTAGTTACACGTTCAATAACATCAGCGTATTTACCGGACCATAGCAAGGCAAGCATTACTCAGAGCGTGCCGAGTTGTGCCCATTCTGCGGTCTGTTGGGCTTTTATTATAACATTCGTTGGGAGTAAAATCATTATGCCTCGTTTAGTACTCCTGTACTCCTGCTGGTAGTCCACTCCGGCGGGGAGCTAACGTTATTAGCCTTGTTGTGAGATCTGATCTCGTCCAAATCAATGGCTGACATCCAGGAAGTAAAAAACGAATATGCGCTTGCCAATTGGTGGTAACAGAAGAGGCGGGTGAAAGCGGTGTGACGTATTTGGTAGAATCGACTGTCAATCAAAATTGTTACGTTGCATTGCTTTGGTTGAGAGTATTATTATAAAAAACAGCGGTGATGCGGTATTCAGCTAAACTCAGCGGTGGGCGTGATGTAACAGCGATACCGCGGTAATCGCGGCAGCTCTAACTCCACAGACACTTTATTTCAGAAGGCTTCGTTTTTTAACTAAGTCCAAAATGTCAGCCATCTAGATGTGGTCGACAGTCCAACAGGACATTTCAATAGGCCATGGTTTCCCCATTTCATCCAGTCAAACAAAGCACTTGGAAACGCCTTGCCCCTCGACATCATATTGCTCATTCATAAGGGGCTGCGAACCCATCCCCACAGGATCTGAAATACGCTTGAGAACTGGGATTAAAAGCAAACCGCTGGTAGACAAAGCGTACCTACGTTACAGCCACCAGTATACTTCAGTCATCACCAAGGGTCATCCATCTACAAGGAAAACGGGTCAGGTCAATATCATGTTTTAGTAGAGTCACTTGATTTGGTTGGTTTGCCGTTAGTTATCAGACTCAAGGTTGACATCAATAAATTCAGGCATATGCTTGTCAAGAGTTAAATCATCATTTTTAGAACTAAATATTTTAACAAGTCTTGGATCATCAAAGTCTGTACTTACATGAGACTTCCAGGCAAAATGCCAGTTACTGTTGGAACCTCGTCATAGTCACACCACGAGTACAACCCCACCTAGAAAGAGAATTCCACGTTAGCATAAACTTAAATTAAATGTCAGATTCAAGGTTAGCATCACCGAAATCAGGCTTTGAGTGACAGTCACCCACAGTCTGCACAGGCAGATAACTTTTGGGGGAGAGAGATGGAGAGAGAGTAGCAGGGCTCGAGACTAACGATGTCCCGTCGTCCCGGGGACGATCAAATATTGATTTGGGACGAACAGAAATCATTGCCGGGACACAAACGGGACGAAGAGGATTTTTTCTTTTTTTCACAGGAAATGTCAATTAGCCGAATATCAGTGCGCGCACATATTGCTGTCAGACGATACCACATGATGCATCAGCCAGTGCAGGTTTGAAGCCTCAGAAGAATTGGTTGAAACAAACTCGTCAGTTGTCGCATCGGACGGCACTTCCTATACCAGGTTCTCATCACAGACGAAAGGTTTGAGAAACTAACAGCTAACATGAACACTCACCTTGAAAAGCACCAAGTAGCCAAACAGAGCATCCTTCTATGGCAGCTCAGGCTTGTAAATGACATCTAGGAAAACAAAACAAGATGGAAGTTGGTGAGACGTTAACATCCCAGTCCATTGAAGACGATACAGTCTGGTCACAACCAGGTCATGTTCAGAAAACCGAGAGTCACCACTAACAATCTGACGGTAATTCCAGCATTTCAGTTTGGATTTCATCAGCACAATGACTGCTGCAATTCACAAGAGGGTCAGTGCTCGTTAAACCCACCTCTGGAGACGTCACCTTCAGACAACTCCTCTGGAGACGTCACCTTCAGACAACTCCTCTGGAGACGTCACCTTCAGACAACTCCTCTGGAGACGTCACCTTCAGACAACTCCTCTGGAGACGTCACCTTCAGACAACTTCTCTGGAGACGTCACCTTCAGACAACTCCTCTGGAGAAGTCACCTTCAGACAACTTCTCTGGAGACGTCACCTTCAGACAACTTCTCTGGAGACGTCACATTCAGACAACTTCTCTGGAGACGTCACCTTCAGACAACTTCTCTGGAGACGTCACCTTCAGACAACTCCTCTGGAGACGTCGCCTTCAGACAACTTCTCTGGAGACGTCACCTTCAGACAACTTCTCTGGAGACGTCACCTTCAGACAACTTCTCTGGAGACGTGACCTTCAGACAACTTCTCTGGAGACGTCACCTTCAGACAACTTCTCTGGAGACGTGACCTTCAGACAACTTCTCTGGAGACGTCACCTTCAGACAACTTCTCTGGAGACGTCACCTTCAGACAACTTCTCAGGCTGAATCCCAACTGTAAGAAACAAACGGATATAGATAACGTTATGAGAAGAGACCCAGGGCTTTCGAAGTTCCAAAAAACTACACTTCCCAGCTCACGCCAGCCCCTGTCAATCAAAATCAAGCTTTTTTTCCATGATCATATCTCACGGGTGGAACAAACTTGAACGTTATCAGAACGCAGTTAGTTCCTCTACCTTTCTGTGAACTATAAAACGCGTTGCAATCTGATGTAAAATGGCGGTGATACCTGGTGATACTAAATCCAGATTGAACTCTGCCATTGGAAAGAGAAAATTTGGCCTGATCCATAGATGTGTGACTTGGCCATAATAAGGTCATTTATAGGCCTGATATTCTATAATCATATTTCAAATAGCATGTGTCCGGATGGCAGAATTCAGTACTGCATCTACAAAACCTCACGTTTATCATCTGCCCTTTATTCATTTCCTTAGATTTTTTCTACATGTGATCTCAAGAAGGTACTGAACGAGCTCAGTGGCAGTTTCTTATGTCTGGTCATTTTTAGCATGGTGTTATTCACTGTCAAAGATGCAAAGAAAAACCATAATTCATATTCTCCTTTGTTTCATAAAAAAAAATAGTTTTTGTATGATGATTTATGGGGCGATATGAATCTCGGCCCTGTACCGGGCCCATCAAGCTTAAGATCGTGGTCAACGAAGCAGAGTCATCAAACAACTGTCGAGCAGCCAAGAAATATAATGTTAGTGTAATGTTGGCGAGAAGATTGAGAGCCCAAAAAGACCACCTTAGAAATGCAGTCAGAGAAAGATGTTAACCAAAAGATGCCAAGAACAGCCTATTATTCAACATGTGCCCATATTATGAAACAGCCTTTTTCCTCACAAAACTGAGATGGCTGGGATGAATATATGGCTCGTCTCTCTTCCCCTGACAGATATAGGGTTCAGTGTCATGAAAGGACACCGCCTTGCCCAGTGACAGGGGGGGGGGGGGGGTTATCACAATCTAAGCAAGCCTAGTAATATACACAATATTTCTGACACTGGGAATACATTCACTGATGTCCATAGATACCAAGAACATGCTAATGGACCTTGTAGAAGTGGAGCAATCTTCCATTTACTGTATTTTAGGCAGATTTTCAGAAAATAGGGCTCCGGGCTTAAGAGGTTAAGCCAGAGCGCTCAGGGACCGGTAGGAGATTGATATCACGCCATAAATCCATCTCTACAGAATGTATGAATTAATGTTGCGTCCCCCGTCCCCCCCCCCAAAATGTAAGACTAACCCAGTCAATTTGATTTTCAGCACTATGTTTACAAATGATTTTAACCGTTATTAGTGAAATATGAGTTTAGAAATCTCAGGGCATGGAGTGGGGAAAAGGCACCTAGATACGAGGATTTGGCGCAAGCTAACTTGAGTGTAGTCTTTTGAGAGAAGAGACCCAGGGCTTTCGAATAAAGAACTAGACTTCACAGCTCACGCCAGCCCCCGTCAATCATCAGACTTCTTTTTCAGTCGCCTGCCCCCCTTTATTTTCAGGATCATATCTCAAGGGTTGAACAAATCTGAACGTTGCCATAATCTAGAACGCAGTTCTCTACCTTTGTGAACGTTTTAGCAAAAAAGAAATCTGATGAAAGAGAAATTTACATTATAAAAAAGCAGATAATTCATTGACGGTTTTTGCTGCACGCCTGGTGATACTAAATCCAGATTGAACTCTTGCCATTTGGCCCGATCCATAGACGTGCGACTTGGCCATGAGGTCATTTATAGGCCTGATATTCTATATTCAAATTGCATGTGTCCGGATGGCAGAATTCAGTACTGCATCTACAAAACTTCCCGTTAAAATCATCTGCCCTTTATTAATTTGCTTAGATTTTTTGTACATGTGATCTCAAGAAGGTGTTGAATGAGCTCAGTGGCAATTTTTCATGTCTGGTAAAGAATATTTATATTCTCCTTTGGTTCATTGCAATTTAGTAACAGAATATCTCCGACACTGGGAACACATTCTCCGAGATGTCCCTAAATACCAAGAACATGCAAATGGAACTACCGGTAATAGAAGTGGAGCAATCTTCCATTTACTTTATTTTTAGGTGGATTTTCAGAAAATATGGCTAGGGCTTAAGAGGTTAACTATGAATGAAAACACATCTTTTAGACGTTTGAAAACCTTGTTCCAATGAACTTGATATGGTTCTTTATTTTACATGGTTACTCAATTTACATGAACACTCACCTTGAAAAGCACCAAGTAGCCAAACAGAGCATCCTTCTATGGCAGCTCAGGCTTGTAAATGACATCTAGGAAAACAAAAGTTGGAGACGTTAACATCCCAGTCCATTGAAGACGATACAGTCTGGTCACAACCAGGTCATATTCAGAAAACCGAGAGTCACCACTAACAATCTGACGGTAATTCCAGCATTTCAGTTTAGGTTTCATCAGCACAATGACTGCTGCAATTCACAAGAGGGTCAGTGCTCGTTAAACCCACCTCTGGAGACGTCACCTTCAGACAACTCCTCTGGAGACGTCACCTTCAGACAACTCCTCTGGAGACGTCACCTTCAGACAACTTCTCTGGAGACGTCACCTTCAGACAACTTCTCTGGAGACGTCACCTTCAGACAACTTCCTCAGGCTGAATCCCAACTGTAAGAAACAAACGGAACGTTATGAAGATGATCATATGATTCACACAGAAGCCAGTGCAGGTTTGAAGCCTCAGAAGAATTGGTTGAAACAAACTCGTCAGTTGTCGCATCGGACGGCACTTCCTATACCAGGTTCTCATCACAGACGAAAGGTTTGAGAAACTAACAGCCAACATGAACACTCACCTTGAAAAGCACCAAGTAGACAAACAGCACATCCTTCTATGGCAGCTCAGGCTTGTAAATGACATCTAGGAAAACAAACCGATGGAAGTTGGTGAGACGTTAACATCCCAGTCCATTGAAGACGATACAGTCTGGTCACAACCAGGTCATGTTCAGAAAACCGAGAGTCACCACTAACAATCGGACGGTAATTCCAGCATTTCAGTTTAGGTTTCATCAGCACAGTATTTGATGGCAGAGAAAGAGTTTAAGCTACAGATGGCGAGACTAGGATGGGCTAATAATTACCAAGTTGCAATAGAGTGCATCTTATTCTGGCCACAGGTTGTTCTACAGCCGACTGCTTGCATTCAGCAACTCTGAAAAACAAGATGGAAGAGGTTGATGAGAAACAGCACAATCCATTTCACTGAAGACGAGGACAAGACCAGGTCATGTTCAGAAAACCGAGAGTCACCACTAACAATCTGACGGTAATTCCAGCATTTCAGTTTAGGTTTCATCAGCACAATGACTGCTGCAATTCACAAGAGGGTCAGTGCTCGTTAAACCCACCTCTGGAGACGTCACCTTCAGACAACTCCTCTGGAGACGTCACCTTCAGACAACTCCTCTGGAGACGTCACCTTCAGACAACTCCTCTGGAGACGTCACCTTCAGACAACTTCTCTGGAGACGTCACCTTCAGACAACTCCTCTGGAGACGTCACCTTCAGACAACTTCTCTGGAGACGTCACCTTCAGACAACTTCTCTGAAGACGTCACCTTCAGACAACTTCTCTGGAGACGTCACCTTCAGACAACTTCCTCAGGCTGAATCCCAACTGTAAGAAACAAACAGATAGAGAACGTTATGAAGGCGATCATATGATTCACATAGAAGCCAGTGCAGGTTTGAAGCCTCAGAAGTTACAGAATCGTCAGTGTTGCATCAGACTCTTCCTATTTCATGTTTACATCACAGACTAAAGGTTTGAGGAACGAAAAATGTAACCCTTTCAGTGAAGAACCACATAAGTCAGTTTTAAAGTTTGACGACCATGCATTTGCAGTTGTCAAGTTAATCTAAATCACTTGGGAGTGTGATATATCACAAACTACTAAACCACTACAGTCTTTAACTATGAATGAACACAACACTAACTTACCATCTTTAGACAACGTTTGAAAACCTTGTTCCACTGAACTTAATATGGTTCTTCATCAGAGTTACTCGATTAACATGAACACTCACCTTGAAAAGCACCAAGTAGACACACAGCACATCCCTTCATGGTCGTTCAAGCTTGTAAATGACATCTAGGAAAACAAAAGTTGGTGAGACGTTAACATCCCAGTCCATTGAAGACGAGTCTCGTCACAAGTTGCGAGTGCTTAAAATATAATAGCATTGGATCTAAATAACACGTTGATCGTCAGTGAGTTGCTTCAAGTCAACATGCACGAAACAGATCATTTGTTCATACATTTTTCAAATAGACGCTAGATTATCGATATTATATGTGTCATCATGCACGAACAGAAGCGGCGTCTGAAAATCGCTTCTCCGTACTTCTCGGGTTTGGCGCCCAGAGCATGGCGAGTTAACCCGACTTTTCTCGGGTCTGGCCCCGAATGTGTTAATGTAGAACAAATGGCTGATGGGAGCATCATGCAATAATTCCTGTGATCAGAGGTTAGACCAATCAGTCATGAATTGTCAGACTGGGGCGGTACTAATTAACTCATCACTTCCAGGAGGAAGAACAGGAGTGTAACATTTATTAAAAAATTCTCAAACCGCTACATCAGTCAATTTAATACAAGCAAACATTGAAGCAAATTGGCAAACGAGTTTAACCTTTCCCAACTTAATATTTTACAAGAAGCATTATCAAAAACACACCTTGCCGTTTCCCCAGTTTGTCAGCTGTTGGAGGCCAAAGACCAGCAGAATCACAAGACCTGAAAGAGATTTCTCTTAGTACAATGTAATGGTCAAACAATGTGCCATTAATTAGTAGTCTTGGATCAGAGACACCAATCAGTCATGTATTTTCAGACTGGGGCGGTAATAGAAACTCATCACTTCTCAAAGATAGAAATGTGAAATATTAATAGTGTCCAATGCTACAAAATGCTTAACGAGTTTGCATTCAACAGTTCACTACCGACATATTTCTGAATGAGAACCCATCACATACCAGTCAGTTAAAACGGGACCACAGGAACTCTCAAGACAGACCGTCCCATCTGCACGTGTCAACAGAAGACATTTAAAATTATTTAGACTAGAAAGCATCACCGTGCATACAACAGCAGATTCTAGTTATAGTGCATTAGATTCTCATGAGAAGCACTGCAGGACAATCCGTTGATTTACAATAGTTTGTTGCAGAATTGCGGTTCTGAGGAGGATCAGAGGGGTATCTCAGTCATTGCTCCAACACCAGTTTACACGCGTCCATCAGGATTCCAATAAGTCACCTCACACCTGAGGCACAGGCCAGCGTTCTCAGCAACATACTGGACCAACAGGAGCAGTAAGGTCGGATAACTGTAGTGGAGGAAAGATTCCCCATGACGACATGGGCATCATCTCCTGCATCGCACTAGGGGGCAACAGTGGCTCGGGAGGTAGAGCAGTCGTCTGGTAAACCAGAGATTAACCGTTCGATTCCCGCTTCTCCCAGGCAGCATGTCGAAGTGGGGCACCTTGCACTGTGTGCAGTCGCTTTTTAACACCAGAAAAGCATACATTTTATTCTTAAAAGTAACCAAATAGATAATAAATACAAGGCAACAGCCATTGCCCATTAGGGATGAATAATCATAATTAAGATTCACAACGCAGTTTGTCAATATTGTTCGAAAGAATAACCATGTTGCCCATTTATATAAATTTACCATTGGATGAAGACTGCTTGAAGATACGTCGCAGAATGTTGCTCAACGGGTCCCGTTTTAGAAATTCTATTTAATCTCAAATCTGTTCTGAGCAGGTTATAGTCATGAGTACAAACTAGGGGTGGAACGGTACGCATTGGAACCGTGCACTGTTCGGTACGACATCCACGGTTAGGGGCATGTGTGTATTGTTCGGTTATTGGGATGCAGAGGCAGTAACTAAGTTAGCTGCGCGCTGGTTAGGGATAGGAAGGGGGGAAAGCAGATGAGGGTAGAGAAGACGAAGAGGGTTTTTTATTTTTATGATTTCTTATAATTCATTTACTGTATTTGTTTGTTATTGTAGTATGTGTACATGAATGTCAATTTAAATTATTATGGAAGGGAAGGGGTTGAAATGGGTCCTGTGTTACTGTCTGTATGCATGTATAAAAGAAAAAAAATACAAAAACAAATTTTGCAGCGAGCTAAGCTACCTAACGTTAGCCGCAAGCTAACCATAGAAACACTCACAGCGAAGTGATTCCACGACACCAGTTCCATTAGTGGGGAAGTGGGGGGGGGGGGGGTATATTGACGAGGCAGACAGAGGTTCAAAGATAACTTCACATTTATTGGCTGTTGGTTTATATTATATCTTCAGGGCTTCTCCAGGTTCCAACAGTGTTACTGTTGACTTCCTTGTGTGACGTCACTTCAAATACGGCTACTAAGACGCTCAAAAAGCAAAAGAGAGTCGAGTTGATTAGGTACCATGCAGTGAAAAGCGGCATAAGAGAATACTTCAGAATGTTTCATGCAATTAAAAAGTAAATATATAATTTAGTACACACGATTTTTTTATTTTAAATAACACTTTTCCTTTTTGATAAGAAAGTCTAGTGCTGGTTGAGCATATGCAAAGCAAAGTTAATACTTTGACAAATGTTGCCTATATTTTTCAGTCAGTTTGATCTGTGTGCCAAACATTATTTAAGGCAAACCGCTATAAACCTTTATTTTTTTACCAAATAAATGAGAAGCATGTTTAAATCAGCAATGCCCCTCTTGCTGTACCAACATCTCTCCTAGCTCTAACCGGTCACTGTCAAAATAATGTGTCTGATGCCTCATTCTTTCAGTTTTTGCATGACTACGTCCTTGAGAATAAGTGAAAAGTTGGATTTTTATGCTGATGTATGGTATTTTTGGAGTGTTACATATATTTTTTATAAATAAAAAAAACGTATACTGAACCTTAAACTGTGATACGAACCTAACCGTGGATTTTGTGAACCGTTCCACTCTTAGTACAAACACAAGGCAGCAGGTACATAATTAGTACCAAGTAGGGCGGCTGGGTGGCGCAGCGGACATTGCGCTTGTCACCAACGCAAGAGACACCGGGTTCGACTCCGGCTGTCTGCGTTGCCTCCGGTTTGGGCCGGCCGTCATACTAACTCAATTGGCAGAGTTAGCGGGTGGAAGTCGATGGGTGGTAATCTGGACGTTGTGGACAGCGACTCCTACAGGTCGGTTGGGGGACGCCTGCACAGCAGAGACAGGAAAATAGCGGGGGTAGTGTGAGCCTCTGACACGTTACACCTCGCCAAATGAGGGTCCGCGCTGGCAGGTGAAAAGATGCGACAGGCTGCCTCCACATGTATCGGAGGGGATATGTGATGCAAGGCTTCTATCCTCCCTACAACAGGCCAGTGGGGTGCATATGCGAGCAACGTTCAAGACAGGGGAGGGGAGAATTGGCACAGCTAAATTGGGATGGAAGAAAAATAGAAAAAGATACAAAAAAATATGTATTAGTACCAAGTACTACCAACATAAGCCAGTAAGCTTTCAGGGTCACCTCAAGTTGTTGGAAGACATCCTCCAACAAGGCCACACAGCATCTTGGATCTCAGCTCATATCCACCATCTTGGTGCTTCACTTCAGCCGGGAGAGGCTCAAAGCCACCACTCAGAAGGATCTACAGGGAGACAAAACATCCAGTCCCTGGTGTTTAGGATCCAATGTGGATTCTGGTTTGAGGGGGTGGGGGCTTGGTAACAACACTGGGATGGGATCAGAGTAAGATTCAGTCATTGCCCAACCACCAGTACCCTCTTTTCTCAGGATTCCAATAGTCACCTTACACCTGAAGTTCAGGGTTCTCAGTGACATACTGGGCCAATAGAAGAGGGTGGTTTACACTGGCTAAGGAGGAGACGATACTCCACGACTGAATGGGATGGTCATCACTTCCAGCATCCCAGCATCATCTACATTTTAGCTGATGTAAAAGAGTTACAAGTTCTGTACGACAAGTCAGCAGGAAAGGTAGAACTTCCCTTATGAGGCCTTCAGCCATCAGCCTTGAGAAGCCCTGCCCATAAACATGTTAGTCTTCTCCAAAGACACAAGATGGATACCAGTTTCCCTTCTGCATGTTCAGTAGAAAGCTATCCAGATTCCAGCTGCAAGCTTAGCTTAGCACAAAGAAGCAAACCGTAAGGGTTAGCCTAGCGTAAACTTCAGGAGAGGCGTTAGTTGGACAATGCCTAGGCTAACGGTACGGTTCACATCCATTCATTGTGCTAAGCTAGGCTAAGGTGCAGCCAGATTATTATATACATTCCCATAATGTTGGTGTGTTCCTTTAAATTGTGGTCAAAAGTTGACAATACTAACCTCAAATGGTCACTCTTGGTTTTTAAGCGTCAAGGATTGGAACAGTCTGAAAAGAAAATCCAAAATCATTATAGTAGTCATTCAAGCTATTCCCACTACTAGGGCAGCCATTTTGTGTCACAACCTAGTCAATTCCCACTCAGACGGTTGGTAACCCCAACAGGCTTTCCCCTTGTTGCCCTGGCAACTCCAGTGGGTCCACCTTTTCAGGTTCTGGTGTTAGCGCTGGGCGTAAGACACGTGCAGGTGTCATCATTGAGGAATCAGGTGTGACATGGCAATATCTTCTCAAATATGTGCAAAATTTTCTCAACTTAGTGTGGACCGCAATATATTAACCTCTTTAGCCCGAGTGGTCCGTCGGCAGACCGCAGATGACGCGTCATAAATCCATGTCTACAGACCGTATGGATTAATATTGCGTATATTTTTCTTCAAATGTAGCCAAGAGTAAAGACCCTAATCCTGTCAAAACAGCAGTCGGTGTATATTTTCAGCAATACGTTTGTTTACCAATAGATTAAAGTGTTTAGTGAAATATCAGTTCAGGAAATATATTCATAAACAAGCGAATAGACGGTAAAAGCTCTGCCACGCCATGTTGTTTGTAGTCATGAGGAGGACATGCAGAGCGCTCAATGAGCATTGACATTTCGAAAAACGACATTACCCAGATCATGCCAGCTTGCCTTCAGTCAAGCAAAAGCTTTTTTATTTATCTTATTTTATTATCTACCACAAAACTGAACGTTATTGGCATAAATTAGAACCCAGTTAGTTTATCTACCTTTCTGTGAACGTTTAGCAACAATCTGCGTTGCAATCCGATTCAAAATGGCGGACCGGTCTTCAAAATAAAAAACAGTAGATTTCATTCATGGTTCTTGCTGCACGCCTGGTGATACTAAATCCAAATTGAACTATGCCATTTGAAACAGTAGATTTGGCCCGATCCATAGATGTGCAACTTGGCTATAATGTAATTTATAGGCCCGATATTCTATAATAATATTTCAAATAGCATGTGTCCATGTGGCAGAAATCAGTACTGCATCTACAAAACCTTTCGTTTAATTATCTTCCCTTTATTCATTTGCTTACATTTTTTGTACACGTGATCTCAGGAAGATGCTGAACGAGCTCAGTGGCAGTTTTTCATGTCTGGTCATTTTTATCATGCTGTTAATCACTGTCAAAGAAATCATAATTTATATTCTCCTTTGTTTCATCACAATTTACTCAGGCCTAGTAACAGAATATTTCTGACACTGGGAATACATTCCCTGGGATCCATAGATGTCCCTAGAACATGCAAATGGACCTTGTAGAAGTGGAACAATCTTCCATTTACTTTGGATTTTCAGAAAATAGGGCTAGGGTGTAACAGGTTAAGAACAATTCTTCACACTTTATTCCTCTTCACTCATGTGCACTAGATTTCTGGGGGGGGCGAGAGGTCAAAATGATTAACCAGACAAACTCACCTTCCTTTGAGCCATGCATCACCGCCCGATGGTCTCAAGCCCAAAGCACCAGGCAGGTAACCTAAACACAGACAACGTGGTCAGGTCTCACCAAAGACTTTAGCTCCAAGAGTTATACGAGACCTCCGATGTCAGAAATTCCATTTCTCAACAGCAGTTCAGACGAACGAGATTCCAAAAGTATCTCATCATTACACCAGAGGATTTAAGGGGGAAATCATAGCTAAATCTAGTCTCAAGTTAATGAGCTTGAATTTTGTCCAGGCTAAATTCAGCTCAGGTAGATGATTGCCAGAACAAGACCAGTTCAGCTACATCATGGATGACATGCCCCTTTCAAAAACCATGCATGTGGACCAGTATGGTGAAACCAAATAGAAGTCCTCACCTGCATGTTCCACTACGGCCATCGAACCACCAGGTTGGTACAATAGAGCATCATTCACCACCTCATCTGTCGAAGAGGGACACTAGTTCAGATTCAGCATGCGTTTCAAACACAAGATTGAATAACTTTCCAAAATATCAGATATGAAAGATTCTCAACATGAAATTTCTGACGAACGAGATTCCAAATAAGAATATCACGCAATTGAATACATTTTACAATACGCAAACTTACCACGGAATTGCCTGGAAGTGACAAACAGCAAGGCCTGAAAGATACAAGAGTCAACCACACTACATTAATAAATCAATGTTTTAGGAGACATAAGAGGCATTTAAATGTTGCAACAGTGTTCTGCCAGCACTGCGATAGCAAGGACAGGAGAAGCATTTCACTACAAACGTTGGTTGGACAAAGTCTTTTTTGCAAGTGTCTCGCATCAGAAAAATAAAGTCCATTCACTGTCATTCAGAACAGGTCTGTGAAAATTCTCATCATTCCGAGCCACTGCAGTGAGACTAATTTTAAACAGTCATCTGAAATTACAGAGTCCTGAAAACAGTTTATATATTCAATTGGATGGTTGTTTGGTTGGTTGGTCTGGTGGATTATGTAAGCAGTGTGTAACTTCAACCATGTTGAATGCATAACATTACAAATTAACTGTACAGCAATTAGAGTTACTTTACCAACACAGCACTAGTTCTTAAGTTTGCAAAAAAGCTATGAACGATATAGAAGATGGAATTTCAGACAAATTACTTTCCAAATAAGAATCAGTTTAATTAATCAAAGACCAAACTTACCATGGAACCGCCTGGAGAGAAACAGCAAGGCCTGGAAACAAACGAAAAAGTCAACCACCGCCTCTTCAGACTTCGCAAATGAAGAAAGAATATGTATACACAACTATAACTATTCTACACATCTGGCACTAAGCAAATTGGATGCAGTTACTCAGGTGTTCGTTGTCGTTTCACATTGGTTCAAAGTGAGCTAAGTTCATCATCATTGTAACTGCACTGTAGTGGATGGAACGAGTGACTGCAGTAGACTAGCCATACGTCCACATAGAATTTAAAATGTATTTCTGAAACTCCACAGACACTTAGTTAAAAAACGAAGCCTTCTGAAATTAAGTCCAAGATGTCAGCCATCTAGAAGTGGTTGAGGACAGTCCAACAGGACATTTCAATAGGCCACGGTTTCCCCATTTCATCCCGTCAAACAAAGCATTTGGAAACGCCTTGCCCCTCGACATCATATTGCTCATTCATAAGGGGCTGCGAACCCATCCCCACAGGATCTGCAATACGCTTCAAAGAACTGGGATTAAAAGCAAACCGCTGTAGGCGGCTAAGTGGCGTAGTGGGCAAGGCGTTTGCCACAAATGCAGAGACGCTGGGCTTTCACCACATTTCGCCACATTGCTTTCAGTTTAGCTGGTCGTTCATACTAATACACATTGGCCGTATTAGGGGGTGGGAAACTGATGGGTGGGGATCGGGCGTTGTGGACAGCGACTCCTACAGGTCGGTTGGTGCGCCTGCGCAGTAGAATCAGGAAGTGTCGGGGGCAGCGTGAGCCTCCCACGCGTTACTCCTCGCCACTGAGAGATCGAGCTGCGCAGGTGAAAAGATGCGACTGCTATTACCTCAAGTACCGGAGGGGACTTGTGCTATGTATGACTTAGTCCACATTGCAGCCGGCTTGTGGGAGGCAAGAAACAGCGTTCGTGACAGGGGAGGGTTGAATTGGATGATACGAAATTGGGATGGGAGAAAATATAGAAAATGGGATAAAAAAAAAAGTGGATTAAAAAAAAAGCAAACCGCTGTAGACAAAGCGTACCTGTGTTGATGCGTGTGTCGGCGACGCGTGTGTGTCTTTCCATTGGCTTCATTTGGTTAACGTTATTGGGCGAACAAGAAAACTGTAAAATTGTAATTACCCTGCAGCTGTTCCAATGTAACTGTGCCTCTCTCCGTGCACGCTCTGAAGTCTGACGTGTGCACGCTCTGAAGTCTGACGTGTGCACGCTCTGAAGTCTGACGTGTGCACGCTCTGAAGTCTGACGTGTGCACGCTCTGAAGTCTGACGTGTGCACGCTCTGAAGTCTGACGTGTGCACGCTCTGAAGTCTGACGTGTGCACGCTCTGAAGTCTGACGTGTGCCCGGCCACGCGCGCTGTTCTCGCACGGACCTCGCGAGTGCCTGTATGTGCGACTGGTGTTGGCGTTGTGGGGCGTATTCTCCGTATGGCTGTGCGTACCGCACCGTGACGGCCGTACGGTAAATTCGAGCTCAGAGCCATTCCCAATGATGTCAGGCTGGACAGATGAAAAATGAATAGATAGCCAATAAAAGAAATAACGATTAAGTAACGAAATCTCGTTATTGGCAACCAAAGCATGGCGGCCAATAACGAGAAAACTTGTTGTTGGCAACCAATGTGTTAATGGATTCATAGATCATCTATGTCTAAAGACACATGTGGCCAAAACCAGCTAGCAATGAAAGATTATATACATGTGTCCTGCATGTGCTACAGAATCTTTAACACTCTAGTGCCACGGACGCGCTTTGTCGTTAGTTCATGCCGACTGTTGAATGCCACCAGCGCTATATAGCGTTTGTTTGTCGTATTTTTATTTATTAGCGATTTGAATTCATATTTCATCAATCGAGCCTCACGCTAGTGCTGCACTCTGAGTGACCGATTAAAAAACAATCCGTTTCGACAATGTGACTGCAAACAAGTCATTGATAAGCGACGGGCAGATTAGACAGCCATAATTCAAGACAGAGATTATGCATTCACAACGCTATCATTGAAGTGGGTGGTGGCATTCAACCATGTTAACAAGTGGCAACCAAAGTGTTAAGGCTAACCCAAGCCCCCCGCCAAAGGTTAATTACACCGCCCTCGATACATGTACTAAATAACTTTGCAGTAAGTTAAACACCTTTCATTCCTCACAACTCTGGAGACAGTCGGTTTGTCCACAGGTTTATTGATGTGATGAATAAACGTCTTGAATCTTGATAGAAACTGGGCAGGACCCTTGACTAGAATCCTGCAGGTGGTCCACAGCCAGACTCTGGAAGGAGAAGAGATCGTATGAGCATCGAGGGGTTTGTAGCATTTTAGAGGCACAAAAATCTAGCTAAAAAGCTATTGATCAGAGACACCAATCAGTCATGTATTTTCAGACTGGGGCGGTAAAATAAACTCATCACTTCTAGTTTTGTTATACAAAAACAAATCATTAACAAGACTTTAAAAACCAGTTATTTACACACCTAGTCATCCATGAGCCGCAGCTATGAAGTCCACTTCAAGCAGGAGATCTAGGAGAATGAGAACAGTTCTGTTAATGTAGAACAAAATGGCTGATGGGAGCATCATGCAATAATTCAGGGATTAAAGCAAAAAAAATTCTCCTGACTGAACTTTTTTTCTGGCCAAGTCATATTCTTATTTTAACCTCCACTGTATTTTTTTTTTTTTTTTAAATAGCGTTAGCGTTTTAAGGGAGCCTACTTGTAGAGCCTACTGTCCTGACTGTGACTATAGACCCTACTGTTGTGGTTGTTGTGCCAGGCAGGGAGGCTGTGTGCTGGAGAGCGTGAATGCAAGTCTTGTGGCTAGCTTCTGATTGATGGCGAGATAGCACCCTTTTCCCATTACTTTGAACCATGAACTAAACGGCTTGTTATCATACAAACAAGGGACTAAACATGTTTCACAATTATGGTACAACAACAATGGACAGTCTCCTCCCCACCGTTTGTATATCTTTTTTTACCACCCACCCCCTCCTAATGTACAGTCTCCTCCTCATCATATGTATATATTTACTGTTAGGATCTCTGGGTAACAGTACTGTATATTTGCATATCGTATATGTGACAAATGTAACAGTACTATTACTATATACCTGTAAGGCATGCATGTCATAAATGTCATAAATGTCATGATGTCATGTATGATGTGTATCAAGTGTCACTATGAATTGAAAATGGGGGACCCTGATGATGTAAACAAGACAAACGCCTTTCTCTGGCCTGCATCCCCTTAACAATTGTGTGTATTGCTACTGGATTTACAAGATCCAGAGTGAATGAATGAATGAAAACTTTATTTAATACACAAGACCCTCTTCTTGGGACCAAGTAAGGTTGTCAATAATCCAATGTACAGTTACAACCCCCCCATCCCACCTCCAATGTACAGTTTCTTCGTCAAATGTATATACTCTTTTTAGACTATTTTTGTATCACAAACAATAGGCTACTGTATTTGTAAATCTGGTATGTCATAAATGTATAGATGTAGCAGTATTGTCTATCTGTATGTCATGTGTGTCATATATGTTATGATGAATTGAAAATGGGGGACCCTGATGTAAACAAGACGAAAGTCTCTCTCTGGTCTGCATCCCCTTAACAATTGTGTGTATTGAGCTGTACTGTATTGTACCCATTCTGCAATCTGTTAATGACAATCAATCAATATTTAACAGATAGCAGAATGGGTACAATACAGTACAGCTCAATACACACAATTGTTAAGGGGATGCAGACCAGAGAAAGACGTTCGTCTTGTTTACATCAGGGTCCCCCATTTTCAATTCATAGTGACATACATGACATACTACAGGTATATAGATAGTAATGTTACATTTGTGACATATATGATATGCAAATATACAGTACTGTTACCCAGAGATCTCCCGGACAAATGGTAGAAAGACGTGTATTGAGCTTAAAAACAATTGATAACGCAAATAACGTTCTGATTAACAAAGGCATTCGTTTTGTGGCATTAACGTTACCTAGATTTATCAACATTCACATTTATCATACACGGAGGCGCAAGCTCACACACGCAACACCACCACCACCACCACCACCACCACCACCAACACACTGGTTGAACTTGTCGCGTAAATAACGTTCTGATTAACAAAAGGCATTCGTTTTGTGGCATTCACGTTAACTAGATTTATCAATAGCAATAGTAATATATATGTTTCTTTAGACTAGAATAAGTCAAATGAACTTACTGTCTCGGAAAAGTTGGCGCATGTTGATGAGTCCAGTTTACTCTCGAGTAGAGCTAGAGAGCAATTGCGGAGTTTCAGAAACTCAAAACGAAAAATGGCCGCTTCCCATTGGTGCTGAGCACAGCAGAGGCGGGTTAAAGGAGTAGGGGGTATCTGCAGAGCCGCAGAGCCAAATGACTGTTTGGTGCGGCCGCGGTAGGGGAAAAAATGATATTTGACACCTCTGATTGGCTCAGGTTAAAATCCGTCACGACTCCGAATCAAATGACGGAATCTCCAAATCAAATGGACGGATATCCGTCCCAAGACGGAACGCTTTAATGCCTGAATAATTCCTGCAATCAGAGGTAAGACCAATCAGTCATGAATTGTCAGACTGGGGCGGTACTAATGAACTCATCACTTCCAGGAGGAACAGTAGGAGTGTAACAATTTCATTAAAAAAAAATTCCATTAAATGAACCGCCGCTCTTAATTTATATGCAAATTCAGTTGGTGCCTCAAGTTATTACTTCATAGTAGTTAAGAAGTGCCTAGTACTTCCAGTATGGCTGCCTGTAACATGGCAACCATTGCTTTGTACATGGCATTGGAAGAGTACAAAGTTGCCATGTGAGAAATAGGACATAACGGAGTCTTATTACCGATCGTCACAACAGTAATACCTAGGGATGCACCGAAGGGAAATTCTTGGCCGAAACAGATACCGAAAATAGGAAACAGTTGGCCGAAAACCGAAAGGCCGAAAATGATTCATAGAATAGAATTTTTTTTTACCAATGTTGTTCAGCTACCTGATTATGGAAAAATATGATTATGGCTAAACTTAACTTAAATAAATCACTATTATGGGTATTTTTGTATCACAAACAGTACTGTATTTGCAAATCTGGTATGTCATAAATGTATAGATGTAGCAGTACTGTCTATCTGTATGTCATGCATGTCATATATGTCCTGATGAATTGAAAATGGGGGACCCTGATGTAAACAAGACGAAAGTCTTACTCTGGTCTGCATCCCCTTAACAATTGTGTGTATTGAGCTGTACTGTACCCATTCTGCAATCTGTTAATAAAGTTTTCAATCAATCAATCAATCAGAGAGAGAAAGAGAGAGAAAGAGAGAGAGAGGCGGACATCTGTGCTCTACTGAGCACACCTTTCTAGTCCCCAGATGACTTTGGCACAGTAGACAGAGTCAATGTGAGAGAAACAATCCCTCCCCCTCTCGCTCTGAATAATATGCATATTAGATCACTCAAGTGATATATATAGTAAATAAGGATAAAGTATGTTAAAGACGCATTTATTGGACTTGTTGCGCGCGGAGTTTACATACTGTAGAAACAGCGCGACTCCCGAGGAGATGCATTGCTCCAGAGTCCCAAGAGGAGTATCACGCAGGACTGAAAAGCTCACAGCGCGCATGTAATGAATCCACGTTTTGATGACATCATCACAACAACACGCGTTAGGTTGCTTCTGTTTCGGTGATATATTTTCGGTGCACCCCTAGTAATACCATGCTTTTACAATGTTTTACCTACTCCACTATTGAACATTAGGCTTTTTCTTTCCAAAAGTTACAGGCATCCATTAATAAAACATTCCATGCAGGCCTCTTGAGCATTCTGCCAATCCTTCGGATTGCTCAAATCATGGACTGTAAACACATACACGGTTTACAATGAGGTAAACTACTTTTATCAGGGTGCAACCATTTTGAAACTATTTTCAAATCTTAATTGTTGCTACATGCAAATAAAATTCAGACTATAAACCGCTGCTTTCCCCCCATTTTTCTACCCTGCGGCTTATATAACGGTGCGGCTAATCTATGGATTTTTACAGCCAACTGGGCGCGCTCCCTCAGCTCTGTGACCGTCGGATCACTCGTAAATCTGCTGCAGCAGTGCACGCCTTGCCCCTCCTCCCCCTCACAGACCCACGTCAACAAACCCATATGGAAAGAGTCGAGTGCATGAGCAGCTCAGAGCTCCTCTTTCAACATAACTGAAGCATTAAACAAAATGACCCAGTCGACTATTCACTTTAGTTTAATACATGAGGCATTGTCTAATGTTATCTAGCTGGCTAGCTACTGATAGCTCCTGATATCAACGTCTGATCAGTTTGGCATTCGATTTTGCAGGTGCTGGCTAGCGTTGGCTAACTAGCTATCGTTCCGTGAGCCAACGTTAGTACCTACCTAGCGTTGGCTAACTAGTAGGGGTGTAACGGTACACAAAATCCACGGTTCGGTACGTACCTCGGTTTTGAAGTCACGGTTCGGTATTTTTTTCGGTACGGTGGGGGGGGGGGCGATACCAGAGCATACATTAAAAAAAATTAATTAAATTATATAAATTACACTTTTTTTTTATACAGCTACTGTTTTATATATACTGTTTTTTAGTAATAACTAGAAAGTAATGGTATTTATTAGGGATGCTCGATATTGGCTTTTTTACCGATACCGATATTCCGATATTGTCCAACTCTTAATTTCCGATACCGATATCAACCGATACCGATATATGCAGGGTATCCCACCCCCAAAAAACTGAATAATTTCAGGTAACTAATAATTTCACTGGATATATATATAACAAATATTGTTATTGTTTTTTTCTTTTTTTAAACAGATACCGATATTTTCCGATATCACATTTTACTGCCGATATCGGCAGATAATATTGGTCGGCCGATAATATCGGACATCCCTAGTATTTATTCAACAGGTGATTGATTATGATACTAATACAAATCTATACACCGAGTATGGGGCTGCAGCACTGCAGATATACCCTACTCCAACGATCCGCACGGACATTACACGGTGTTGCACTCGTTACCAAGTGGCTCTGCAGATATACCCTACTCGGTCTACGAGGCTCCGTTGGAGAGGATGTGGTGATTTTTGCACAATAAATATTCAACATTCTCTTTTGAGACTCCGCCTCAGACTCTTATCATTTGGCACTAAAAGCTAAACATGGTCACCGATATGGCTGTCCGCAACATGTCATTAATTGTGTACGCGAGGTGGTTCAGTGACGACGCTAACGTGAGCTAGGTTAGCTAGCATGGTGCTACCGGCAGATGGAAAGACTAACTTTACTGGTGAAAATGTGATTTACGTTGGAATACTCCTTTGCCAACTTGCTGTACTTTGCTTGCAGGTCTGCAGCCATTATTGCTGGATTATGAATAGTCCCAACTTTAGCCAAGGTAACGTTAAGCTAAAACTAGCTCTTCAGCTAATGCTAACACCAGCAAGCGAACCCATCGGAGCTCCCCGTCACACTGCTCTGTCGGGAGGATGGCATTTAACTCTTTCAGTGCCACTCACGAGATTTCTCGTGTTTTTTTATAGGTGGTTGCTAGCCACTCACGAGATTTCTCGGATTTTTTTTTTTTTTTTTTTTTTTTTTGCGATCTGAAAATTGTTTGCATCACCCGAGCCTACCCGAGTATAGCCGAGGGGCGCCGACGATCACTGTGGAAAAAAGCGCCCCCTGTCGTCTCCCAGATGACATAAGTGATTTTGGAATGGACTTGGGGAAAAAAATCCGGTACTCCACATTTTCCAGTTCACTGATCCAGCCGGGGATACCACAGTTCATTCTGGAGCCTCAGATCCCCGCGGATCATAGAGATCTACTGTGTCGCGTTGGATCCATACACTTATCGATTTTTTCGAATGGTGATCAGGAATTGGAATATACCAGTTGGATACCATCTGATGTCAGGTAAGGACTCTGTGTTATCAGTGGTAGGATAATCGGAGTAAGTTTGATGAAGTTATAAGCTGTTTTGTGAAATGTCTTCTTTCGGTTTCATTGTAAAAGTCCGAGAGGAAATCAACGGGGCGATTATCAGTGCGCGGCCGTAATGTGCGTGCGTGCACGTATAATATTGATCATCTAGCGTTTATTTGAAAACGATTCATAAAAAGGCCGACGAATATCAACGTTGTGGAATATTCCAGTAAAAGACGATTTTCATAGAATGCTCCAGAATGAGCTGTTTTTTATCAAAACGGGGGCTTTTCTAACTGCTCTGAAACGGAAACGACGCGATAAAAAAAGAATCTGCCTTCACAGCACTGACTGGAAAATAGTATTGGATAATGCGATGGGCAGATTAGACACATAGCCATAATTTAAAACATAGATTAGGCGATATTAACGTTAACATTGGCGCCGATGGTGGCATTCAAGCGGTAAAACGGAAAACCAGGCATGGCATTGAAAGAGTTAAGAAAGTATCTGCTGTTAAAATGACAAACAGCATTGACACTTTAATACACAGTCGGTTAAACACACGTTTGTTTTATAATGCTCACAGCTGTTGTTGATAAATTACGTGGGGCCGGGGGGATTTAAGTTCCGCAAAAAAAGGTTCTGCACCGTTGCAATCGTACGGTGCACAGCCCGTACTGTACCGGAGGACACTGTTGTTTACCAATATGTTAGTGTTTAGTGAAATATCAGTTCAGGAAATGTATTCATAAACAAGCAAATATAGATGATAAAAGCGCCGCAATGCCATTTTGTTTGTAGTCATATGAGGAGGACATCCAGAGCTCTCAATGAGCATTGAAATTTCCAAAAACTACATTACCCAGCTCATGCCAGCTTCAGTCAAGCAAAAGCTTTTTTATTTCTCTTATTTTTCAGGATTATCTACCACAAGACTGAACGTTATTGGCATAAATTAGAACGCAGGTCGTTTATCTACCTTTCTGTGAACGTTTAGCAACAATCCGCATTGTAATCCGATTAAAAAATACGGACCGGTCTTCAAAATTAAAGTGACTATTTACAGTACATTTCATTCACTTCTCTTGCTGCACGCCTGGTGATACTAAATCCAAATTTAACTCTGCCATTGGAAAGAGTAGATTTGACTAGATCCATAGATGTGCAACTTGGCTATAATAATGTAATTTATAGGCCCGATATTCTATAATAATATTTCAAATAGCATGTGTCCGGATGGCTGAATTCGGTACTGCATCTACAAAACCTTCCGTTTAAAGGGGAACTATTTTACTATTCCTAGCACTATTTGGGCAACTTTACACAATTCATGTGAGTCTATTGAAGACATCTGTACGTTTTTTTTCAAGAGAGAGAGAGAGAGAGAGAGAGAGAGAGAGCGAGCGAGCGCAAGTCTCCCAGAGAGAGAGAGAGCGAGTCTCCCAGGCCAGGAGCGAGAGAGAGTCTCCCAGAGAGTCTCCCAGAGAGAGAAAAAAAACTCAGCGTGTCTCCCAGAGAGAGAGAAAAAAAACTCAGCGTGTCTCCCAGAGAGAGAGAAAAAAAACTCAGCGTGTCTCCCAGAGAGAGAGAGAGAGAGAGAGAGAAAAAAAAAGAACTGTGTAAACACGCAGCGCGGTGTTGGACTTCCTCGAACGGGAGAAGGAGAGCGTTTACAGTTCTCTCGCTCGGCTGGCAGCTAGAGGGGGGTGGGTGTTATTATGCAAATGCAAACAATCTGACGTCCCGAATAAGCTAATTTTCAGATGACTCACTTGAGGGGACATTATTGTGAGAGGAGAATTGGAAGAATGCGCCAAATCGAGAATTAGAGACATAGATCCTATTACTATAAGTCCACATAGCTAGAAAATAACCCTAAACACTGGAAAAGGTCATTTATAAGATAGTTCCCCTTTAATCATCTTCCCTTTATTAATTTGCTTAGATGTTTTGTACACTTGATCTCAAGAAGGTGCTGAATGAGGTCAGTGGCAGTTTTTCCATGTCTGGTCATTTTCCATGTCTGGTCATTTTTAGCACTTTTTATTCACTGTCAAATATGCAAATAAATCATAATTTATATTCTCCTTTGTTTCATCCTATTTCTGACACTGGGGATGTCCCTAGATACCAAGATCATGCAAATGGGCCTTGTAGAAGTCGAACAATCTTCCATTTACTTATGTATTTTTAGGCGGATTTTCTGAAAATAGATTTATTCTGGGGGGCAAATAAACAGTGGAGGTAAAAATAATTGCCCAGACAAACTCACCTTCCTTTGAGCCATGAATCACCGCCCGATGGTCTCAACCCCAAAGCACCAGGCAGGTAACCTAAACACAGACAACGTGGTCAGGTCTCACCAAAGACTTTAGCTCCAAGAGTTATACGAGACCTCCGATGTCAGAAATTCCATTTCTCAACAGCAGTTCAGACGAACGAGATTCCAAAAGTATCTCATCATTACACCAGAGGATTTAAGGGGGAAATCATCGGAATAGCTAAATCTAGTCTCAAGTTAATGAGCTTGAATTGTGTCCAGGCTAAATTCAGCTCAGGTAGATGATTGCCAGAACAAGACCAGTTCAGCTACATCATGGATGACATGCCCCTTTCAAAAACCATGCATGTGGACCAGTATGGTGAAACCAAATAGAAGTCCTCACCTGCATGTTCCACTACGGCCATCGAACCACCAGGTTGGTACAATAGAGCATCACCACCTCAGCTGTCGAAGAGGGACACTAGTTCAGATTCAGCATGCGTTTCAAACACAAGATTGAATAACTTTCCAAAATATCAGATATTAAAGATTCTCAACATGGAATTTCTGACGAACGAGATTCCAAATAAGATTATCATCACGCACTTGAATAAATTCTACAATAAGTCAAAGACAAACTTACCACGTAATTGCCTGGAAGTGACAAACAGCAAGGCCTGAAAGATACAAGAGTCAACCACTACATTAATAAATCAATGTTTTAGGAGACATAAGAGGCATTTAAATGTTGCAACAGTGTTCTGCCAGCACTGCGATAGCAAGGACAGGAGAAGCATTTCACTACAAACGTTGGTTCAACAAAGTCTTTTTTGCAAGTGTCTCACGTCAGAAAAATAAAGTCCATTCACGGTCATTCAGAACAGGTCTGTGAAAATTCTCATCATTCCGAGCCACTGCAGCGAGACTAATTTTAACAGTAATCTGAAATTACAGAGTCCTGAAAACAGTTTATATATTCAATTGGATGGTTATGAAATACTAGTCTGGTGGATTATGTAAGCAATGTGTAACTAGGCTTACTTCAACCATGTTGAATGCACACTGAATTAACTGTACTGCAATTAGTTACTTTAGCAATACAGCACTAGTTCTTAAGTTTGCAAAAAAGCTATGAACGATATAGAAGATGGAATTTCAGACTAATTACTTTCCAAATAAGAATCAGTTTGTAATTCATCAAAGACCAAACTTACCATGGAATCGCCTGGAGAAACAGCAAGGCCTGGAAACGAACAAAAAAAAAAAAAAAAAGTCAACCACCGACTATTCAGACTTCGCAAATGAAGGAAAAAAATATATACACAACTATTCTACACATCTGGCACATGACCTTCAGAGAAATCGGTGGTTTTTCAATGTATGTGATGCATATATTGGGGGAGATGACTAGCATTTAACGGTGCCAGGTCAGAGATGTGCATGTCTTAGCAGACGGTGGTAGAAGAAGCGGTTCAGAGGCAGGAGCCAGCAGAATGTTTAGCTGCCAGCGAGCAGGGTGTTGACATTCCTTTAGAACAGGGGTGCCCAACCTTTTTTGAACCAAGATCTACTTTTTTATTTACCACCTAGCCCGAGAGCTACCAGCCAAAATTGTATATTGTAAGCAGTCATTTGAGGCTTTATAAAAGCAACATAATGAACACAAATCTGTCAGTGCCGAGTCCGACCTCATCTTAAATAACAAACGGCATTGCTTGTTGTAGTTAACAAGGAGAGGAAGAGTTGATTTAGCAAAATAAAAATTATTAATCAAGATCTACTTGAAATCAGCCCGCGATCTACCCGTCGATCGGGTTGGGCACCACTGCTTTAGAACATCAACAAGATAAGCTAGGCAACAGGCACAGAGAGCAGAGCGGAGAGGGGTTTGACAGTAGAAACTGCGTTTTAATGTAAAGGTTAAAGCTGTTGTCATGGCAGCGGCACATGACAACCAGAAGAGGGGCGGGCCATCGTTGCTATGACGGAGATCATATAAATCGAACAGTGGTTCTGGGTAAGGGCAGACTACAATCTGACTAGGACTGAGATCACACAGAAGAGACTCCCTCCCCTCATCAGAGAGGGGGGGGGGGGGGGTGGAAGGAGGCCACATCATCATTAGCTTCGGCTAACACGAGGAGGGTTCTGGCTAACGACCAGGCCTGACCACTATTGGACTGAATAGCAGAAGGACGATAGCAAGGACAATACAATTTGATAACATCTGATTATGAGGTTCTGTTTATTTAATAAACGCTCTTCCAAGAAAGGTATCATGCTGTCAAGGTCGAATTCTTACGAAGGTGGAGAATACTTATGCTGCAGATTGCACTAACAGGGAATGATAAGGTTTATCAGCCAGTATGACGATATAAAATTACACAACGCAGAGGGTAGTGGATGGAGATGATAACACCAGAAGACGTGATACTGGCCGATTGATCAGAATCTAACAGCCTCTTAACTCATTCAGTGCCAGACCCGAGATAAGTCGGGTTTATCGTCATTTCGATATTTAGTGTGGGTGATGTTGATGTTAGAATGTTCAGATGCACATCATGCACTAGTTTGTTTTTTATTTTATTTTTATATTGAAATGTTGAAGGAGATATTGCAGTTGTTGCAGTCATAAATGAAGCACTTTTTTTTGAAAGGTATACTACTTTTGCAATGTAGTTAAATAAAAGTTGTGAAAATGTGGTTGCGTGTTGTGTCAAGTGTACATATATTCATAGCACGGGGAGGCGCCGTGGCAGTTCGGCCCCTGGCCCCTTGGGTTTCTGACAATGTGGCCCCCTGACAATTTAGTTGAATAGCCCTGCTTTAGACCATATTTTAGTATGAATGTGTGGACAATGTGGCCCCCTGACAATTTAGTTGAATAGCCCTGCTTTAGACCATATTTTAGTATGAATGTGTGAATGAAAAAGTAGAACGTTGCTACATCCTAAACGATAGATACTTGATGTTGAATGGGCCATAGTAATGTCAATTTAGCAATACAATTTAAAAAGTCATAGCCCTGCAAAGAAGGGGAATATCTCCATAGACTTACAGTACTGGCAGAGAAGGGATTAAGATGAGAATAATCTCCGGCAGATAAAGGGTTAACCAACATAGTGCCCTCTGGCGCTCATTGAGTTAATGCTTAAGCAAATTGGATGCAGTTACTCAGGTGTTCGTTGTCGTTTCACATTGGTTCAAAGTGAGCTAAGTTCATCATCATTGTAACCGCATTGTAGTGGATGGAACAAGTGACTGCGGTGAACTAGCCATATGTCCACATGGAATTAAAAATATATTTCTGAAACTCCACAGACACTTTATTTCAGAAGGCTTCGTTTTTTAACTAAGTCCAAAATGTCAGCCATCTAGATGTGGTCGACAGTCCAACAGGACATTTCAATAGGCCATGGTTTCCCCATTTCATCCAGTCAAACAAAGCACTTGGAAACGCCTTGCCCCTCGACATCATATTGCTCATTCATAAGGGGCTGCGAACCCATCCCCACAGGATCTGAAATACGCTTCGGAGAACTGGGATTAAAATCAAACCGCTGGTAGACAAAGCGTACCCACGTTACAGCCATCAGTATACTTCAGTCATCACCATGGGTCATCCACCTACAAAGAAAACGGGTCAGGTCAATATCATGTTTTAGTAGAGTCACTTGATTTGGTTGGTTTGCCGTTAGTTATCAGACTCAAGGTTGACATCAATAAATTCAGGCATATGCTTGTCAAGAGTTAAATCATCATTTTTAGAACTAAATATTTTAACAAGTCTTGGATCATCAAAGTCTGTACTTACATCATGAGACTTCCAGGCAAACTGCCAGTTACTGTTGGAACCTAGTCATAGTTGCACTTCGATGAGTACAACCCCACCTACAAAGGGAATTCCACGTTAGCATAAAATTAAATGAAAATGCAGGCTGCATGTTAATTTAACTTAAAAAGGATCCATGTCAGATTCAAGGTTAGCATCACTGAAATCAGGCATATGCTCGTCTTAATTTGATGATTATCATCCTGAACCCTCATCATTTAGGGCACTTCACCAATGCAGACTTTTGCAAATACTTCACATTCAAATGTTTAAGTTCTGCACACCATTATTTAGTTGGACAGTTAGAGTAAATTAGTTGAATATGGCCACCAGTGATGCCATCGGGGACAATTAATTGTTGCGTTAATCACAGCTCAATGAACGGTAGCAATTTCTTATAACACAAGGTATTGCCATAATTTCATGGAGCTGTAATTAAAACAAAAGGATTCAATGTCCCCGATGACATCACTGGTGGCCACATTCAAAACTCAATTTACCCTTCACAGCCAAACTAAATGAATGTGTGCAAAGAGTTTTGGTATGCGCGAGATTACACGAGGGAAACCAACATTTTTGAATTATTTTGTTTGCACGTCCAAGTCAACAGCGTTTTAGCTGGCATTTTCGTTTCCCCAGCAGCAACGCTCAAAATGTGTTTGTTGTCAAAAGTCCCTTGGACCGGGCGCGAGCCATTTTTTTTTCTGTAGGCGGGCACGGTGTCTGGACACCAAAGTTCACGTCACTTATATAAATATAAAAAAATATATATAAATAAAAACTATTTTAACTCAACCGTTCCGTCTTTCAAGGAATTTAAACGTCACAAACTCATCTTTGTTGCCGTTCTCTCCCATGTCTCGACTCTGCAAGAGGAGCGGAGCTGGCTGTGCTTTTACACACTCGACTCGAGCCGCTCACAGATCACACGCGTGCGCTCTGTGTTCGCGGCGAGTACCTGCCTGTGCATGCTCCGTGTTGAAGTACCTGCCCGTGCTGCTCCGTGTTGAAGTACCTGCCCGTGCGCTCCGTGTTGAATTCAGTGATGAGATCCACTGCTATCTGACCACGCCTAGCTTCTGACAACGCATCAAAGAACGTGCTTTACTTCTAGCCCAAGACCCCAATTTTTGACATGTTAATCTAGTAACATGGGCAACCGCCACAAGGCCTAATCGTGTTTAGTGTCCTGCCTGACACAGAATAATGTTAAACTCCTTCATGCTACTCAGAATCTGGTAAAGTGGTATCTTCAAAAGCTGATTCAGTAAGAGTTCAAGATATCATCACTGTAGCATTGAGCTCCAAGCAGGATACATGGATAGCCAAAACTGACCAGAGTCCATGAATGAAGTAAACTAGACCGTATAAATGCAGCAAGTCCACTTCAGATTTCATACTGTACATCGTAATGGATTCATAGATCATTCAAGTCTAAAGACACATGTGGCCAAAACGAGCTAGCAATGAAAGATTATATACACGTGTCCTGCATGTGCAACAGAATCTATTTTTTTTTAATCCACTTTTTCTCCCATCCCAATTTCGTATCATCCAATTCAACCCTCCCCTGTCTCGAACGCCGTTTCTTGCCTCCCACAAGCCGGCTGCAATGTGGACTAAGTCATACATAGCAAGAGTCCCCTCCGATACTCGAGGTAACAGCAGTCGCATCTTTTCACCTGCGCGGCGCGATCTTTCAGCGTCAGGGGTCTGTGCTTTGGAGGGGCGCCGCCCCCATCACTTCCTGATTCTACTGCGCAGGCGCACCAACCGACCTGTAGGAGTCGCTGTCCACAACGCCCGATCCCCACACATCAGTTTCCCACCCCCTAATACTGCCAATGTGTATTAGTACGGACGACCAGCTAAACTGAAAGCAATGTGGAGCGCTGGGCTCAAACAGGCGAACCCAGCGTCTCCAGTATTCGTGGTGAGTGCCTTGCCCAGTGCACCACGTAGCCACCCTCATGTGCAACAGAATCTTTAAGGCTAACCCAAGCCCTCCACCAAAGGTTAATTACACCGCCCTCGATACATGTACTGAATAACTTGGCAGTAAGTTAAACACCTTTCATTCCTCACAACTCTGGAGACAGTTCGGTTTGTCCACAGGTTTATTGATGTGATGAATAAACCTCTTGAATCTTGATGAAACTGGGAAGGACCCATGACTAGAATCCTGCAGGTGGTCCACAGCCAGACTCTGGAAGGAGGAGAGATCGTATGAGCATCGATGGGTTTGTAGCATTTTACAGGCACAAAAATCTAGCTAAAAAGCAATTGATCAGAGACACCAATCAGTCATGAATTTTCAGACTGGGGCGGTAAAAGAAACTCATCACTTCTCAAAGATTTTGTTTAGGGACTAGGATAGAAATGCAAGTGTCAAATGCTACAAAATGCTTAACGAGTTTGCATTTAACAGTTCACTACAGACATATTTCTGAATGAGAACACATCACATACCAGTCAGTTAAAACGGGACCACAGGAACTCTCAAGACAGACCGTCCCATCTGCACCTGTCAAGAGAAGATTTTTTTTTTTAAAGATTTTTTTTTTGGCGTTTTATCGCTTCATTTCTACTGGGCAGTCCAGTAGATAAGAGATAGAGGAGGAATGGGAGACAGAGTGGGGGGGAAGACATTCGGCAAATAACGACTGGTTCGGGAATCGAACCCGGGTCGGCCGTGTCGCGGCTGAGCGCGCTATGTGGTTCGCCACTGGGGCGCCCCAACAGAAGACATTTTAAATTATTTAGACTAGAAAGCATCACCGTGCATACAACAGCAGATTCTAGTTATAGTGCATTAGATTCTCATGAGAAGCACTGCAGGACAATCCGTTGATTTACAATGGTTTGTTGCAGAATTGTGGTTCTGAGGAGGATCAGAGGGGTATCTCAGTCATTGCTCCAACACCAGTTTACACGCGTCCATCAGGATTCCAATAAGGGGGCTTTCACACTCAGCCTTTTGTACCGAATCACCGTCCCGGAGCACGGGGGGCAGTGTTCTCACTCACCACTTTTGGGGTGCGAAACAGCGCTGAATCGTTTCACCCCCCGCTGAACGGGACCAGCTGGCAGAGGTGGTCTCGGGGTCGGTCCCGGGAGAACGGGGGGTGTGGCTTTGCGAGCTTGTACCTTTTCACGGGCGTGGCGCCTGGTGCTGACATAACGTCATAAATTTTGTTTGCCATTGCTATGTCTATAACATTGTTCGAATGCATTTATTTCTATTAGACCAGTGGTGCCCAACAAGTCGGCCGTGGTCGACCAGTAGATCGCTCAAAAGCGGACTCTACAACACCATCCATTCGTGATAAAATATAACTTCATATTTATTGGCAATTTGTTCATTTTATATCAACATCCAGAGTCCGCAGTCGTGTTAAGACATTCCCGTTTACATTTTCGGTCGACCAGTAGATCAATGACATTCAATATAATCGATGAGTTACTAGTATGTTGCGTTAGCCGTTAGCTTAGCGTTATTGTTAACGCTGCAAAACGATCAAAAGCGGACTCTACAACAGAGTTCCATTCGTGAGAAAATGGGGGTGGGTTTTATTGACAAGGCTTGACAACAGAGGTTCAAATATAACTTCATATTTATTAGTTATTTGTATCTTTATATCAACATCCATTCTCCAGTCTCCGTGTGAACACTTCCTGTGTTTACATTTCGAGCGTGACATCATCGACTACGGCAAGCTTACAAGCTCAAAACGCAAACCGTAAACAAAACCCAGAGCGCACCCAGAATGAAGTGTGTACACAAACTAGAGGGGGGAGAGGGGGGGGGGGGGAAGTTCGGATCAGATCTCGGTACGGGAAGAACGGAACGAAATAGAAACGAATAGAGTGAGTGAGAAAGGGCCCTTAGTCACCTCACACCTGAGGCCAAGGCCAGGGCCCTCATTTATCAATGGTGCGTATGCACAGATATGTGCGTAAACCGTGCGTACGATAATTTAATAAGCTTAAACTTCAGGAGAGGTGTTAGTTGGACAATGCCTAGGCTAACCGGTACGGTTCACATCCATTCATTGTGCTAAGCTAGGCTAAGGTGTAGATTACTATATACGATTTGCATAATGTTGGTGTGTTCCTTTAAATTGTGGTCAAAAGTTGACAATACTAACCTCAAATGGTCACTCTTGGTTTTTAAGCGTCAAGGATTGGAACAGTCTGAAAAGAAAATCCAGAGTCATTATAGTAGTCATTCAAGCAATTCCCACTACTAGGGCAGCCATTTTGTGTCACAGCCTAGTAAATTCCCACTCAGACTGTTGGTAACCCCAACAGGCTTTCCCCTTATTGCCCTGGCAACTCCAGTGGGTTCACCTTTCCAGGTTCTGGTGTTAGCGCTGGGCGTAAGACACGTGCAGGTGTCATCATTGAGGAATCAGGTGTGACATGGCAATTTATTCTCAAATATGTGCAAACGTCATAAATCCATGTCTACAGACTGTATGGATTAATGTTGCGTTTTTTCTTCTTCAAATGTAGCCAAGAGTAAAGACCCTAATCCTGTCAAAACAGCAGTCTGTGTATATTCAGCAATATGTTTGTTTACCAATATGTTAGTGTTTAGTGAAATATCCGTTCAGGAAATATATTCATAAATAAGCAAATATAGATGATAAAAGCACCGCCACGCCATTTTGTTTGTAGTCATATGAGGACATCCAGAGCTCTCAATGAGCATTGCAATTTCCAAAAACTACATTACCCAGCTAATGCCAGCTTCCGTCAAGCAAAAGCTTTTTTATTTCTCTTATTTTTCAGGATTATCTACCACAAAAGTGAACGTTATTGGCATAAATTAGAACGCAGTTAGTTTATCTACCTTTCTGTGAACGTTTAGCAACAATCCGCGTTGCAATCAGATTCAAAATGGCGGACCGGTCTTCAAAATAAAAGTTACTATTTACAGTAGATTTCATTCACGGTTCTTGCTGCACGCCTGGTGATACTAAATCCAAATTGAACTCTGCAATTGGAAAGAGTAGATCCATAGATTTGTAACTTGGCTATAAAAGTCACGTGGCTATAATAAGGTCATTTATAGGCCCGATATTCTATTAAATGTATCCGGATGGCTGAATTCGGTACTGCATCTACAAAACCTGTTTAATTATCTTCCTTTTATTAATTTGCTTAGATGTGTACACATGATCTCAAGAAGGTGCTGAACGAGCTCAGTGGCAGTTTTTCATGTCTGGTCACTTTTAGCATGGTGTTATTCACTGTCAAAGATGCAAATAAATCATAATTTATATTCTCCTTTGTTTCATCACAATTTACTCAAGCCTAGTAACAGACAATATTCCTGACACTGGGAATACATTACCCAAGACCCATAGATCCCTAGATACCAAGCACATGCAAATTAACCTTGTAGAAGTGGAACAATCTTCATTTACTTATGTATTTTTAGGCGGATTTTCAGAAAATAGGGCGTAACAGGTTAAGAACAATTCTTCACACTTTATTCCGCTTCACTCATGTGCACAAGATTTCTTCTGGGGGCAAATAAAGTGGCGAGAGGTCAAAATGATTGCCCAGACAAACTCACCTTCCTTTGAGCCATGAATCACCGCCCGATGGTCTCAACCCCAAAGCACCAGGCAGGTAACCTAAACACAGACAACGTGGTCAGGTCTCACCAAAGACTTTAGCTCCAAGAGTTATACGAGACCTCCGATGTCAGAAATTCCATTTCTCAACAGCAGTTCAGACGAACGAGATTCCAAAAGTATCTCATCATTACACCAGAGGATTTAAGGGGGAAATCATAGCTAAATCTAGTCTCAAGTTAATGAGCTTGAATTTTGAATTCAGCTCAGGTAGATAGTTGCCAGAACAAGACCAGTTCAGCTACATCATGGATGACATGCCCCTTTCAAAAACCATGCATGTGGACCAGTATGGTGAAACCAAATAGAAGTCCTCACCTGCATGTTCCACTACGGCCATCGAACCACCAGGTTGGTACAATAGAGCATCACCACCGCAGCTGTCGAAGAGGGACACTAGTTCAGATTCAGCATGCGTTTCAAACACAAGATTGAATAACTTTCCAAAATATCAGATATGAAAGATTCTCAACATGAAATTTCTGACAAATTAGATTCCAAATAAGAATATCACGCACTTTAATAAATTATATTCTACAATACACAAAAGAAACTTACCACGTAATTGCCTGGAAGTGACAAATAGCAAGGCCTGAAAGATACAAGAGTCAACCACTACATTAATAAATCAATGTTTTAGGAGACATAAGAGGCATTTAAATGTTGCAACACAGTGTTCTGCCAGCATGGCGATAGCAAGGACAGGAGAAGCATTTCACTACAAACGTTGGTTCGACAAAGTCTTTTTTGCAAGTGTCTCGCATCAGAAAAATAAAGTCCATTCACTGTCATTCAGAACAGGTCTGTGAAAATTCTCATCATTCCGAGCCACTGCAGTGAGTCTATAATTTTAACAGTAATCTGAAATTACAGAGTCCTGAAAACAGTTTATATATTCAATTGGATGGTTATGAAATACTAGTCTGGTGGATTATGTAAGCAATGTGTAACTAGGCTTACTTCAACCATGTTGAATGCACACGCAATTAGTTACTTTACCAATACAGCACTAGTTCTTAAGTTTGCAAAAAAGACAAATTACTTTTCAAATAAGAATCAGTTTGTAATTCATCAAAGACTAAACTTACAATGGAATCGCCTGGAGAAACAGCAAGGCCTGGAAACAAACAAAAAAGAAATCAACCACCGCCTCTTCAGACTTCGCAAATGAAGAAAAGATATACACACCTATTATACACATCTGGCACTAGGTATCTTAATGCTTAAGCAGATTGGATGCAGTTACTCAGGTGTTTGTTGTCGTTTCACATTGGTTCAAAGTGAGCTAAGTTCATCATCATTGTAACTGCACTGTAGTGGATGGAACGAGTGACTGCGGTGAACCATATGTCCACATGGAATTTAACATTTATTTCTGAAACTCCACACACTTCATTTCAGAAGTGTTCTGAAGGAGGGCAGCTGGGTGGCGCAGCGGAGATTGCGCTCGTCACCAATGCAAGAGACTCGGGCCTGGGCCAGCCGTCATACTAACTCAATTGGCAGAGTTAGAGGGTGGAAGTCGATGGGTGGTAATCTGGACCAGCGTTTCCGTTAGCCGGTAATTACCGGTATTTGTCCGGCAAAATCTCTTGAAGTCCGACATATTTAATTTCTCCGGTCTTAATGTCCGGTGAAAATAATTCCCTGAGTCTAAGCACAATTTGATTATTTGAATTGTATTAAAATAGGCTAAAATTAAATAGCCTATGCGATGAACGAAACGATCATTACATTTGTTTCCTCGTTGCTTCTAATAATGACAACGACGTTGTCAGCGAGAGCTTTAAAAACGTAGGTCTCGGTTCGCTTCATCGGACCAAACGCGAACCAAATATAGGAAGTGATTATTATTACCACTGCTCGCAGCACTGACTGCAAAACAAGCACACTGCATCTAATCTCTCTATCTATCTATCTATCTATCTATCTCTCTCTCTATCTATCTATGTCTGTGCATCTTGGGAAGAAGGAAGAAAAAACGCGGCTTATTATTATTACCGAGGCGCGCGGCTTATTATATTATTAAAACGGCTACTTGTGGGCACTCATAAAAACACCGTGGTCTACAAGTTGTTTAGCGAGAGGATGGTGGTAATAATGTGCTTCAATAGAACAATGGATCAATGCCATGTCAAAACTCGGCTCCGCTGATCTGGGCTCCGCAGTACACACACAGACACACACACACGCGCGCACACAGGATCGCAGCCACACACACATTTCCACTGTCCAATAGACAAGCGCCCTTTTCGACCGCGTGACATTGAGGTGGAGAGAGTAGTCACGCAAACCACGATAATGTTGCCGTGTCTCTGCTTTCTCAGTTCTTCGCTTGATATAATTAATACAAATGTCCAATATAACGGAATTCGTTAGCTCATAAAAATGTGATTATAACAGACTTTAGTGTCGGACCGACTGCCACATACGCGGTCTATTTTATTTCAAGTCAGCAGCAGCACGGAGACGGAGTATCGAGGGACTTATTTTATTTGGAATATATTAATGACTGTATACGCAAAAGTAGCCTAGTTTTAAGTAATAATATTATAAATCTACATGCCTTGAGGATGACATTCTTTATATAGCCTGCCTATCTCAATTGTTTTAAAGCTCAATAAACTATGACCGGAATTAATCTCATTTGTCCGGTAGTTGAAATCTTGCAGGTCACGGAGACCGGCAACAATTTTTTCTAACGGAAACCCTGATCTGGACGTTGTGGACAGTGACTCCTACAGGTCGGTTGGGGGACGCCTGCACAGCAGAGACAGGAAGTAGCGGGGGTAGTGTGAGCCTCTCATGCGTTACAATTACACCTCACCACTGAGAGTCCGCGCTGGCAGGTGAAAAGATGTTACAGGCTAGGGCGGCTAAGTGGCGCAGTGGGCAAGGCGCTCGCCACTAACGCAGGAGATGCTGGGTTCGAGCCCAGCTCTCTGCGTTGCTTCCGGCTTGGCTGGTAGTTCATACTAATACAATTGGCAGTATTAGGGGGTGGGAAAGCCGGTGGGTGGGGATCGGACAATGTGGACAGCGACTCCTACAGATCGGTTGGTGCACCTGTACGCGTGTATATTTTCCCTAACAGACTTTCACTTCCGCGTTCGGGTTCCGCGACGTTTCTCTCAAAGCCAATCGCGTTATGCCTAGTTCCATCACTGGTTAAGCTTGGCGACTCTTCGAAGTTGGTTACGGTTAGAGTTTAGTTTAGAGCAGGGCGATAGACCACCAGCCCTGATTCCAAACTCTAACCTTAACCAACTTCGAAAGAGTCGTCAAGCTTAGCCAGTAATAGAACTAGGCGTAACACGATTGGCTTCAAGAGAAAAAATATTGTTTTATTTGTAAGATTGTATTTGTAAGATATATATTTACTGTTGACCCGATAGTGTTTTATTGTTCGCCCATATATGCTCCTTGTATCGCGTGCTGCATAGAACGCGCACCCATTGGATCAGAGAAAAAGTTACCGTTAGTTTTGTATACAGCGCGAGCCACTCACCACGTATTGAACGGAGAAAAAGATAGTTAGTTGGAAAATAAAAGTATAAGGAGAGTTGTTTTTGCTACAACGCTGTAATGGTAACGTTGGTGAATTACCAGTTGGAAACGGTGTTGTATCGCCAAAAAAGAAGTGCCTGGAGTAACATACTCAGCGATTAAAGCAAAAAAAAATCTCCCGACTGATTTTTCAGGCCAAGTCATATTCTTATTTTAACCTCCACTGTATTTCTTTTTAATAGCGTTGGCGTTTTAAGGGAGCCTACTTGTTTCGGTTTCGTCGATAATCCAATGTACAGTTACCCCCCCACCCCCCCCAACCACCTCCAATGTACAGTCCACCCCCCCTCCACCCAACCTCCTCCAATGTACAGTTTCTTCATCAAATGTATATACTCTCTTTTTTAGACTCTATTGTATTTCACAAACAATACTGTATTTGTAAATCTGGTATGTCATAAATGTATAGATGTAGCAGTATTATCTATCTGTATGTCATATATGTTATGATTAATTGAAAATGGGGGACCCTGATGTAAACAAGAGGAAAGTCTCTCTGGTCTGCAACCCCTTAACAAGTGTGTATTGAGCTGTACTGTACCCATTCTGCAATCTGTTATAACAATCAATCAATATTTAACAGATATATAGGTTATATAGGATATATAGGATTGCAGGTATAGTAATATTACATTTGTGACATATACGATATGCAAATATAGAGTACTGTTACCCATAGATCCTAACAGAGATTATATACATTATGATGGGGAGGAGACTGTACATTAGGGTGGGTGGGAGAAAAAAGATACATACGGTGGGGAGAGAATATACAGTGGGGAGGAGATAGTCTACAGATACACCTGTGTGATGTTGCTACGGAGTTAAGCTAAGGCCATGGTTAGACTAGTGTATTTGTGGCGTTTTTTTATAAGTTTTTGAATAAGTTTCATGTCCCTATTACACAGAAATGCGTTTTTTGGCGTTTTTTGTGGGTACGGCTGAAACGCTAAATTGTGTTGATATTGTGTTGAATTGATATTTTCTTTGCTGGAGCTGTGTATTGGCACATTCAAGTTCTGATTGGTTGAAATTGCCTTCATGTTCGCCACCTACTGCCACCTACTGCTTTGGCAGTGTACTACATCAGTGTGCTCAGGTGACAAAAACAAACAAAAAACGAAAGTGTGACTCGAGGCGCAGGACGTCGCGGCGAAACGCGTATGACAATGATACGAAAATGAAACCGCAGCTTAATAAAGGATACTCACAACCACACAGAGGACTCACATATTTGTACTGTGAAGTAACACGACAATGACAAATGTGTTGTTTCCGTTTTTCTTTTTGACATAGTTGCGGAACACGTTAACAGCCCCCGCATCATACTGTAGCCTAGCCAGTCTCTTGAAATACTGCTATCTTCAAACTTCCATTCCTCTCGACACTTTCTTTTGTTGGGTGGTGCCGCTCATCCTTTTCGTCTGAGAACACCGTTTTCTTTTTAGTGGCCAGCTTACTCCTTCCATTAACGTTATTATGCTGACGTTAGCTAATAACTGTGTTGGGGATAATGGTTCCGCACGGACCATATTGTTTGTTACATTGCTGTCGGCAAACTCGCTCAGAGTGTCAACAGAGTGTTGACGTTAAGTTGATGTTAGCTGCTAGCTGGCTAACCAAATCCACAACAGCCAGGCAGCCAACCGTACAAAATACAATCTCAGCCAATCACATCGATTTGTACAGTTAGTTAGCTCCACTCCATTGCGAAATAAAAGTCAGCCAGCCAGGACAGCCCGTATTAGCAAGCTACAGTTACAGTAACGTTAGCCACCCGAAGATCGGTAGCTAGCTAACGTTAGCCACAGCTTCAAAAACGAATTTCAATTATGTTATGAGCCATCAGCTAGATAACGTTAGAAAACGCCTCGTGTAGTAAACTAAAGTGAATAGTTTACTGGGCCATTGTTTAATGCTTCAGTGGTGTTAAAAGAGGACCTGCACGCTTGCTATCTTCGGTGCAAATGATACGGGTCTGTGACAAGACAGGTCTGTGAGGGGGAGGGCACTGTGAGCAGCGTGTGTGCGCGTCAAGCTCACGTTTGATTGGTTAGAATGGTCAAAATGCCCTACGCATCTACAAATCATATTATACCAGGTAGCCAATTCCGTCAGACTCCAAATCAAATTGACGGAACGCTAATAATGCATGAATATGGACCTCGAGTCTGAAATAAAGTCATCATCATCAATGCTACATTATGCAGCCAGGACGCGTGTAGCTTAATCCCAGCGGAAGAGTGCAAGAGCGCTTCCGCAATCTTCGCCATACGCCAGTACGGTAATGCGCATTTCCTTTTCCTTCGCCCAGGTGCTCGCGCGCATGCGCATGAGATCCCCGCTTGGTTCGACGCTTTGGTTCATATTAATCACATATTAACGCTAACGCGCCATATTAGCACACATACACGCGATGGACGCAGCAGGCGATCACTGCTACTGTTATTCAGCCGCGCCGAAGTACATGATTGATTGAGTAGTTCATACAAGACATTATCCTCTAAGCCAAGCTGCACTTTAAGATAGGCCTGGGTTGTTTTTATTTCTGTTAGCGCTGCCACTCTGCAGTAAACAGACATCACTGATATAGAGTGTCTGGTCAGTAACATGGGTCTAGAACCCACCTCACCCCTGCCCACTTTGACAACCTAGGATAGCGTAGAGTAGACGACAGAGTACATTTTCCTTTTTGAAAATCAATTGACATAAACGTAACACATTTTTGTTGTTAATATGATTTATATTACTGGTAGTTCATACAAGACATTATCCTCTAAGCCAAGCTACACTTTAAGATAGGCCTGGGTTGTTTTTATTTCTGTTAGCGCTGCAGATATAACAAAGGTCTAGCTGAGTCAATGTTGGCGGTTTTGTTGAACATTTGTACGTCACAGGAGAGAAACCGTGTATTCAAAGAAAGCTATTAAAATAGTCTTTGAATCTAAATATACTTTGTAAAAATTGTCATAATGTAGCATTTGTGTGTGTAACGTAAAATGTTTTCACAGGAAATTCACTATTATTTTTGTTTTTCTACTTTAAGTGTAAATGCCATACAAATATAGTAAATTACCTTTTATCAAAATATTAACCATTAAATAAAGGTTGTAATTAGGGCTGTCAGTTTATCTGTATGTCATATATGTCCTGATGAATTGAAAATGGGGGACCCTGATGTAAACAAGACGAAAGTCTCTCTGGTCTGCATCCCCTTAACAATTGTGTGTATTGAGCCGTACTGTATTGTACCCATTCTGCAATCTGTTATTTTCATTCAATCAATTTCATTCAATCAATTTTATGAATGACCGAAAAAACAATGTTACAAAGTAAAGTTGACAGCTGCGTTGTGTTATCGTAACAATGTACAGGGAAATAACATTATGGCGTTGCTCGCGTCGCGATAATATACATGTATTCCATAATATGTAAAGTACAGTTGACAGCTGCGTTGTTACGTTGCAATGTACGCGGAAATGCTGCGTTGTTACAATGTACTACATGCATTCCATTTCGGCGTCTGAGCGGGGGGAAAGAAAATGCGCATTTGGAGGGCGTTACCGCGGCCAATCAGGGCAAAATGCGGAAGCGCTCTTGCACTCTTCCGCTGGGATTAAGCTACACGCAGCCAGGACTGGCGAAAACCAGCAATGTGACACACCAAGCAACAGAGGGGGTCAAATATAGCCTGAAGTTAAACCATAAATAAGTCAATAAATTCTTACCATATTACACTTGATCAAATCAAGACTGCCCATCCCTAAAAAAAGAGAAGACTTGATTTTAGTCGGTTATAATAACTTCACAACTTTGGCTTAATGTGTGAATCCAGTCAAACCCATCAGCGTAGTTAAGTGTAATCATGAGGATCAGGTGAAACACGGACTAGCAAATCATCATATCAGGTTTGACTGCGGCAACAGATGTGGTCTAAACATCGATCTGCCAACGTGCAGAAAATAACGGAGACACCAGAGATGTTAGGCTGAGTTCGGTTGCGGCCGAATTCAGCGTTGTGCTGGTTAGCCCTAGCAAAAAGGGTTAACTAGCTATCGAACAGTTACCCGAAGCTCTGGCGTTTTGGACTGTGGGAACCCGGTCCATACGAGACGCCCTCTATCCAGTGACTCCCCGACGGTCTTCCACGGTTACGTCTACATCAACCTCTGGAGTTTACTCCAGAGATCATCGTCTCCGCCCTCATCTTTCTCCTCCGGACAATTCATCATCCACTCCACCCCCCCATTCAGAGCTCCAACCACCTGGTACCATTATCATCCACTCCACCCCCCCATTCAGAGCTCCAACCACCTGGTACCATTATCATCCACTCCACCCCCCATTCAGAGCTCCAACCACCTGGTACCATTATCATCCACTCCACCCCCCCATTCAGAGCTCCAACCACCTGGTACCATTAGCTTAGGACTCCACCCCTCATTCAGAGCTCCAACCACCTGGTACCATTATCATCCACTCCACCCCCCCATTCAGAGCTCCAACCACCTGGTACCATTATCATCCACTCCACCCCCCCATTCAGAGCTCCAACCACCTGGTACCATTAGCTTAGGACTCGTCCACTCCACCCCCCATTCAGAGCTCCAACCACCTGGTACCATTATCATCCACTCCACCCCCCCATTCAGAGCTCCAACCACCTGGTACCATTAGCTTAGGACTCAGAATTCATCATCCACTCCACCCCCCCATTCAGAGCTCCAACCACCTGGTACCATTATCATCCACTCCACCCCCCATTCAGAGCTCCAACCACCTGGTACCATTATCATCCACTCCACCCCCCCATTCAGAGCTCCAACCACCTGGTACCATTATCATCCACTCCACCCCCCATTCAGAGCTCCAACCACCTGGTACCATTATCATCCACTCCACCCCCCATTCAGAGCTCCAACCACCTGGTACCATTAGCTTAGGACTCATAATTCATTCGGACATTGTGATATAAATTGTATAATAATAATTAGGATACTGGTTGCATGCGGTCGGATGGCATAGCGGAGATTGCGCTCGTCACCAATGCAAGAGGCTGCGGTCTCGACTCCCGGAGTCAGCATTGCCCACGGCTTGGGCCGATCATCATACTAACTCTTTTGGCTGAGTTAGCGGGAGGGAAGTCGAGGGTGGTAATCTGGCGTTGTGGACAGCGAAGCCTACAGGTCAGGTCTGGGCGCCTGCTCAGCGAAAGGCAGGAAATGGTGATGGCAGTGTGACTCCCACGCGTTACACTTCACCAATGAGAGTCCTCGCTGCCAGGTGAAAAGAGAGCCACTGGCTGTCTCCACAGGAAGCGTGTGGTAGACTTCAGGGTTCCCTTGTACCGACCAGGAGGAGGAACATGCGCACAACAACCAGGGAGGGGAGGGGCTAGAATTGGCATAACGACTAAATTGGGATGGGGAGAAAAATAGAAAATCAGGCGGAGAAAGAGTATTAAAAAAAGAAAAAGGATACTGGTTGCATGTAAATTTGATTAGCCCCAGGATATTAATGTGATATGTTACATGCATGTTTTTATGTTACACATTAAATGTAATAATTCAATTTGGTACCACCGTCCCCCCTCCCAGTTAATGAGTGTCCGCCATTTTGAGTACATTTAATATTGGTTAATTAATCATTTAGTATTTGTCAAGCTCATTATTTAAATACAGTCAGGGTTGTGTAGCCCCTTAGCTACAAGAAGGAGTCTGTTTTTTTTTTAACAAAGTCCAAAATGTCAGCCGTCTCGATGTGGTTGAGGACAGTCCAACTGGACATTTTCGGTTTCCCCATTTCATCCCGTCAAACAATGCACTTGGAAACACCTTGCTACAGGCGTTCCACAGGATCTGCAATACACTTCTGAGAACTGGGATTAAAAGCAAACCGCTGGTAGACAAAGCGTACCTACGTTACAGCCATCAGTATACTTCAGTCATCACCATGGGTCATCCATCTACAAGGAAAACGAGTCAGGTCAATATCATGTTTTAGTAGAGTCACTTGATTTGGTTGGTTTGCCGTTAGTTATCAGACTCAAGGTTGACATCAATAAATTCAGGCATATGCTTGTCAAGAGTTAAATCATCATTTTTAAAACTAAATATTTTAACAACTCTTGGATCAAAGTCTGTACTTACATCATGAATCTTCCAGACAAACTGCCAGTTACTGTTGGAACCTCGTCATAGTTGCACCTCGATGAGTACAACCCCACCTACAAAGAGAATTCCACGTTAGCATAAAATTAAATAAAAATGCAGGCTGCATGTTAATTTAACTTAAAAAGGATCCATGTCAGATTCAAGGTTAGCATCACTGAAATCAGGCACATGCTCGTCTTACTTTGATGATTATCATCCTGAACCCTAGTCATTTGGGGCACTTCACCAATGCAGACTTTTGCAAATACTTCACATTCAAATGTTTTTTTTGATCCACTTTTTCTCCCATTTTCTCCCATCCCAATTTCGTATCATCCAATTCAACCCTCCCCTGTCACGGACGCTGTTTCTTGCCTCCCACAAGCCGGCTGCAATGTGGACTAAGTCATACATAGCACGAGTCCCCTCCGGTACTTGAGGTAACAGCAGTCGCATCTTTTCACCTGCGCAGCTCGATCTCTGTGGCGAGGAGTAACGCGTGGGAGGCTCACGCTGCCCCCGACACTTCCTGATTCTACTGCGCAGGCGCACCAACCGACCTGTGGGAGTCGCTGTCCACAACGCCCGATCCCCACCCATCAGTTTCCCACCCCCTAATACGGCCAATGTGTATTAGTATGAACGACCAGCTAAACTGAAAGCAATGTGGAGCGCTGGGCTCGAACAGGAGAGCCCAGCGTCTCCGCATTCGTGGCGGGCGCCTTGCCCACTACGCCACGTAGCCGCCCTTCACATTCAAATGTTTAAGTTCTGCACACCATTATTTAGTTGGACAGTTATTGAGTAAATTAGTTGAATATGGCCACCAGTGATGCCATCGGGGACAATTAATTGTTGGTTAATGACAGCTCAATGAACGGTAGCAGTTTCTTATAATTATTGCCATAATTTCATGGAGCTGTAATTAAAACAAAAGGATTCAATGTCCCCGATGACATCACTGGTGGCCACATTCAAAACTCAATTTACCCTTCACAGCCAAACTAAATTAATGTGTGCAAAGAGTTTTGGATGCGTGAGATTATGTGCACAAAAATAACCAGCTCTGTGGTGAAGTGCCCTTATAAAACAGAGGGGGTTACTCACCGTCAAAGCAGATTGGTTGGAGTCTTGCAGAAAAGGCTTGGCGGCACGTCTGTGGATACAGGTTTAACTTGTTAAATGGGGCCACGTCTGAATTTCTTCAGATTCAGTGCCAAAGTACAGCATATTTCAAAGAACGTGGGCAACCGCCACAAGGCCTGGTCGTGTTTGGTGTCCTGCCTGACACAGAATAATGTTAAACTCCTTCATGCTACTCAGAATCTGGTAAAGTGGGATCTTCTTCAAAGGCTGATTCAGTAAGAGTTGGAGATATCATCACTGTAGCATTGAGCTCCAAGCAGGATACATGGAGCAAAAACTGACCAGTCCATGAATTAAGTAAACTAGACCGAATAAATGCAGCAAGTCCACTGCAGATTTCATACTGTACATCTTAATGGATCTTAAGTGTCCTGCATATAAAATATATAAAGATTATAGACACGTGTCCTGCATATAAAATATATATAAAGATTATACGTGTCCTGCATATAAAATATATAGATTATAGACACGTGTCCTGCATATAAAATATATAATATATAAAGATTATAGACACGTGTCCTGCATATAAAATATATAAAGATTATAACACGTGTCCGACTCCTGCATATAAAATATATAAAGATTATAACACGTGTCCAGCATCATGTGCTACAGAATCTTTACGTTAACTCAAGCCCCCCAACAAAGGTTCATTACACCTCGATACATGTACTGAATATTAACTTTGCAGTACGTGTTTTATTTGATTCGATTCATTGATTTTGTTGATGGATTAAAAACACGAGGACATGAGAATAAGACCCTTGGTCCCAGGGCTGTTAGGCCATAAGGCCACAACAAAAACACGACAATGACACAAAACACATATAAAACATTAGAAGACTAACCTATAGCTAAAATGTATATCACACTAACTAAAAACGGATTGGAAACCCATTTATACCTGGGCTTTTCCTCTATTCTGTCCATGCGCCAAGTTTAACACCTTTCATTCACAAATACGCCTAATCAAACGCCTAGTACATGCACTGAAACACTATCATTAATTAAATTACCTGTTTTTATATATGTTCAAGTTTCAAGTTTCTTTAATAGTTAAGTACAGAATACTTTTATACAAAATGCTTCTTACTGTTACGCTCCAGAGACTGTGCAAGACAAGATAAGTATGAAATAAAATAACATATAGCATGTAAAGTAGAAGTAAAAAAAAAAAAGTCAGTGTTCAGTATATTATGTACAATGTTCGATGCAGAATAGACGCAATGCATTACATTTTCTAATAACCATCAATGAAATCAAGAGACTAGCTTGGTAGCCTTTAGTTTTTACATCACACTTCAGAAAACAAAACTTTTACAACAAATAATTAACTGCAATTGAATATAGAGATATGATGAGTTTACATACCAAAGATGCTTTGAATGGCACACGATGTGGACAGATTGTTGAAACAGTCATAATGAACACAGCTGGCTCGGTTCTCTGTGCCATGTGCGTTTAGTTATCTATGGTTTAGTTCCTGACTAAATAGGTCAAAGGTTGACTTCCTGTTACCAACTTCCTGTGTTCTTCTTCTTCGGAGTTAATGGCGGGTCGCAACTACAGAAAGATGCATACCGCCACCTACTGTACAACCAAGCAACTGGAGCAAATAAGTTCAAGGCAAAGAAAAAAAACGATAAAGAAAAACCAACAAACCCAGAACAAACCAAACAAAATACCCAACCCTAACATCACCACCCTATACAAACCTAATAAAAATACAAATAAAACCTAAACACAAACAAAAGAAATTAAATAAAATTCAAATCCTATCCCCCAAACCAATTGAAAACACAAACCCCAAAACGAAAATCCTGCACCCCTTTACTGCCCACCTCATCCCTCAACAATCCACCCAACGTAAAATCTGCACCCCCCCTAGGGCGGCTACGTGGCGTAGTGGGCAAGGCGCTCGCCACGAATGCGGAGACGCTGGGCTCGAACAGGCGAGCTCCACATTGCTTTCAGTTTAGCTGGTCGTTCATACTAATACACATTGGCCGTATTAGGGGGTGGGAAACTGATGGGTGGGGATCGGGCGTTGTGGACAGCGACTCCTACAGGTCGGTTGGTGCGCCTGCACAGTAGAATCAGGAAGCGTCGGGGGCAGCGTGAGCCTCCCACGCGTTACTCCTCGCCACTGAGAGATCGAGCTGCGCAGGTGAAAAGATGCGACTGCTGTTACCTCAAGTACCGGAGGGGACTTGTGCTATGTATGACTTAGTCCACATTGCAGCCGGCTTGTGGGAGGCAAGAAACAGCGTCCGTGACAGGGGAGGGTTGAATTGGATGATACGAAATTGGGATGGGAGAAAATATAGAAAATGGGAGAAAAAGTGGATAAAAAAAATAAAAATCTGCACCCCCCCCTCTCCCTCACCCGACCCCACAAGACCCCCCTCTCCCTCTCATACCGAGCACAATGAAGCAGCACATGTTCAACTGTTTCCAGCTCCCCACAAAAAGGACAACCCCCGGTCTCATGCCTCCCCACCCTAAATAACGAGGAATTGAGCCGCCCCGAGTGCCCCAACCGCAATCTGGCCCACACAACATGCCGCACACTCACCTCCCTATCCCACTGCCTTTGCTACTCCACCGCAGTTGCGGCTTTCGCCTCCCCTTTACCAAACGGCACAACTAGCTCCACCCCCACCATCCCAAGCGCCCGTTTCGACAATCCATCAGCCACTTCATTTCCCCTCACCCCCACATTTGCCGGTAGCCCGGTACCCAACAAAACCTGACCCTAACACCCATCCTATCGAGCCTATAAACCTTCTGTAACCAGGTCCTCCCTACACGACACAGGGGCGGACAAACCCTCCAGGGCAGACACAGAGTCCGAGCACACGACCACCCTGTCCGGCCTAACCTTCGTCTTCACCCCACTGCAAGGCCAGGATTATGGCCACCATCTCTGCAGTATAAACAGACAGGTTATCAGTCAACCTCTTGGACAACCTGACCCCAAACACTGGCACATACACGCCCGCCCCACACGACATGTCACCGGATCCTTGGCACCATCCATGAACACAGGGAGAAACTCCCAGAACTGCCGACCAACATAATCATCCACCCACACAGCAACATTACCAATCCCTGCTCCATTCCTATTCTCCATCAGCCATGAATCCACCTCAGGTGTCAGAAACAGCCACGGTGGGACCTGAGGCACCACTATGGTCGGCCCAACCACATTTGTCAGCCTATTTATGAATAGTTTTCAAATAAACGCTAGATTATCGCTAGCATATGTGTACTTATGCACGCTATAGAAGCGAGCTGAGAAATCGATTACCTCGTTTCCTCAACATCACACACACACACATATACACTTACGGGACACGCTGTTATCTCAGTGAAGACAGCTCCGATTACCCCAAGACTGGTAACATAGACTCCTTACCTTAGATCAGATGTTCTCCAAAAAGATTATTCCAATTCCTGATCGCCATTCCAAATATCGATCACGTTTATTGATTGATTATTGGCTGCTGTAAATATATATTCCATATTTCCATCTCGCGATCACTTCCCTCTAGATCAGACGGCTCGCCAGCATAGTGGAACCAGTAGGCTCCCCCCCCAGTGTTAATTTTGGCAGCTATTTTCATTTTAGTTTTAGTCTTAGTCATGTGTCAAGTGCTCCTTTTTCGTTTTCATCATATTTAGTCATCTTCATTTATTTTTCGTTTAGTCAGTTTTAGTCAACTAAATGTCTGAGCATTTTAGTCTTAGTCAGTTTTTGTCTCAATTTTGTCTTTTTTGTTTTAGTCTAGATTTAGTCGACGAAAACGGATGACATTTTTGTCTATTTTTAGTTAATGGAAAGAAACTTGTCAGAAGTCAGAAATAGTCAACATGGAACATTTTCTGATTTAAATTGCGTATTTATTTTTTAACCTAGGGGAATCTGAGTCGGCGGCACAAGTGATACACAGGAAGTATATGTTGGTGTAGACATGGTCCAATGTATTGTTGCTCCTACAGTATATGTTGGTGTAGACATGGTCCAATGTATTGTTGCTCCTACAGTATATGTTGGTGTAGACATGGTCCAATGTATTGTTGCACCTACAGTATATGTTGGTGTAGACATGGTCCCAATGTATTGTTGCTCCTACAGTATATGTTGGTGTAGACATGGTCCAATGTATTGTTGCTCCTACAGTATATGTTGGTGTAGACATGGTCCAATGTATTGTTGCACCTACAGTATATGTTGGTATAGACATAGTCCTATGTATGCATCTAAGAGAGCATTACGGATGTGGTGACGTTGTTTCTGACCAGAGAGACGACGCTGAACTCTGTCTGTCTTCTGTTTGCGGTGTCTTTCCTTTCTCTCTGCCATGTCTGTCCTCTCTCTGCTGTGTCTGTCCTCTCTGTCATGTCTGTCCTCTCTCTCTCTGCTGTGTCTGGCAGCGGTTTATTCTATAACAGGATACTGTAAACTAAGTAAACAGAACACACAGTAGTACTAGTAGTAGTACACACTGATTGCAATCTGCTTGCATAAAAACATTATATAAAATCACATTCTGAGGTCAGTGTTAAAGTGCCACATGGAAGAGGTCTGGTTAGTGGTTAGAGTTAGAGGTGGTCTAGGTCTGGTTAGAGTAACTTAGGGGTAGTTAAGCATTCATTATAATTTATTATTATTATTTAGATAGATGGATGTAAAGGGCTAGACCAACTCTTAACCCCTATCCGGACCTAGACCACCTCTAAGTCACAACCCTAACTTAGGGGTTAAAGTTAGAGGTGGTCTAGGTCTGGTTAGGGGTTAGAGTTAGAGGTGGTCTAGGTCTGGTTATACTGATCGGATACCAGTGCATACATAAAAAATATATATATTATATTATATAAATTATAAAACTTTTTTTCTTTTCTTTTTTACAGCTACTGTTTTATATATACTGTTTTTTTTAGTAATAACTAGAAAGTAATGGTATTTATTCAACAACAGGTGATTGTATAGATTAGTATTAGTATCATTAAATGACAACTATGCTCAACTATGCTTCACCCACGGAAAGGTTGTTGGCACATTGGTTCCACACGGACGTTAAACGTTGTTGCGCACTTCCTATCCAGTCGGCTCCCGTTCAGTTAGCTCCTAGCAGAGGCACTGTTGTGATTTTTAATGCAAATAAATATTCAACATTCTCTTTTGAGACTCCGCCTCAGACTCTTATCATTTGGCACTAAAAGCTAAACATTGTCACCGGTATGGCTGTCTGCATTATGTCATTAATTGTGTGCAGTTAGCCACATTAGCGTGAGCTAGCTTAGCCACTAGCTAACGCGATCTAGATGGAAATACAAACAATGTAACGTTACTGGGGACAAAGTGATTTACCTTTGGAATACTCCTTTGCCAACTTGCTGTACTTTGCTTGCAGGTCTGCAGCTGGATTATGAATAGTCCCAACTTTAGCCAAGGTAACGTTCAGCTAAAACTAGCTTTTCAAATAGCTTCAGCTAATGCTAATAACACAGAGCTCCCGTCAGCCGTCACACTGTTCTGTCGGGACGAGGGCATTAAGAAAAGTTATAATTAGTTTGTCTCGTCTTGTTTTAGTCAACAATATCAACATACATGAAGAGAAATTTCGTCCTGGTTTTTGTAAATTAAATTTTTGTGTTGTCAGTTGTGGTCAACGATATTTAATAAACTATTTAGTCTCGTTAGCGTCACATGGTATTCAATAACGTGACGTCACGTCTCGTTGTTGTCATGAAAAAAACCTTCGTTGACGAACATCTTTTGTCATCAATTTAGTCAACAAAATTAACACTGCTCCCCCCACACACATCCACCAGTATAATCGAATGGCCTGCAGTTACACAGGGATAGACGATAGGGGGCGGTATTTTCTCATCGGAGCTCCTAGAGGGGCTGTCAAGTCAAGAGTTTTAATTGTCACGGCATACAGGTATACAATGAAATGCGGGTGGTCTTGCCCGCAACGATGTGCAATACAGTGGTACATATAATAGAATCAAAAGAAGAAAACAACATTGTGCAGTAACAGGTAGCAGGTAACATGGAGTGACATCTCGGTATCTGTACATAGTTATTTACAGAGCATGTGGGACATGCTAGTTAGCTTTGGTAGTGCAATACACTGTTCCTGTTATTCTAATTTAAAGTGTCATTTCCTTTGGCCATAAGTGTGCGTGTGTGCGACATGAGTGTGTGCTGTACCAACGGGAGACTCGGTTGATGAAATATGAATTCAGATCGCTAATGAAAAACTAAAACGACAATTTGCGTCGTCTGCAATCAAAGTGTTAAGCACCCGCTTACATTTATCCACAACCTGGCCGACATGCACACTCCACGTTAGCCTCGAGTCAAATCACAGCCCCAGATACTTAAAAACCCCTACCCTATCAACTGGCTGACCATACAAAAACAGCCCCCTATCACCAGCCATACACGCCTCTTTGAAAAATGCACACATTTGGTCTTCGCCACGGAAAAACGGAGACCCCACTCCTTCGACCACTCCTCCACCACCAAGATAGGCCCCTGGACCTTCCTAATGACATGCGACAGGTTCCGCCCCCGCCTCCAGATTGCCCCATCAGCGTAAAGCGCCACTTCCACATCCCTATCCACAGTCGCAAATACATCATTAATCATTATATTAAACAAGAGAGGACTTACGACACTACCCTGCGGAGTACATATCCAGTATTATACTCCCACACATCTCTTTCCTATCCCACAACCCCTTGTTTGCACTTAAAATCTCCCTCCGACGCTGCAAACACTCAGCACTTAAACTCACCCCATTATGAACATCAGCCAGCGAGCGAGCACTTCCCCTCTCATTATCTGATTTGGCCACAACATCACCATCAATCAAAACAGGGATCTGACGCAGTGAACCCCCCCCCCCCCCCCCCCTCTCATCTTCTTCAGAATTTTCCACACATCGTTCAACTGAGTCTCATACCGAACGTGGAGCAAAATCGACGCCACGCCGCCCGCTTGGCCTGCTTTATAACCCTCCTCACCACCACTGCCCTCTTCCTCTGATACTCTATGACCACCTGCAGGGTCTGAGTATTCCTCACCACCTTAAAGGCCCGATTTCTCTCCCTAACAGCACTGGAACAGTCCTCCGACCACCACGGAACCGATTTCCTACCACCCCTGCCTGACTTTACGGGAGTGGCCTGCACAGCAGCCCCCAACAATACACTGCACAGCCTGTCCGCACACTCATCCACCGCACCCACCACATTAAAGTCCTGCAGCCCAGCTTCACACAAATCATTACATTTTACGCCAATCTGCCTTCCCAAAACACCATGCTCGGGGCCTCATCAACCGTACTGACCTTAACCATGATGAAATTGAAACTGTTTGGATTGAAATCTTATTAGACAGGGCGAAACCAGTACTAGTAGGCACAATCTATAGACCGCCAGAACAGAGTGGCTTTTATGACACACTTGATGGGTGTTTAGCTGGGGTGGAGGGGGTAGAAAAAAATTCTTATTGGGGACTGGAACACGGATATGCTGCGTAAAGCAGCACCCGTCTTCAAGGCCTTCAGTAGATTTTCTGATCTGCACGGTTTCAGCCAGCTGATCACCCAACCCACAAGGGTATGTGATTCGACACAAACCACCATTGACCTCATTTTGACCTCTGACAAGTCCATGATCTCCAATAAAGGGGTGATAGCATGCGGGTTAAGTGATCATTATATGATTTTCTGTACCCGCAAAAAGCTAAAACAGAAGGCCGGCTGTCACAAAACAGTCACATCTAGAGACCTCAAAACTTACTCTAGCGAGGCCTTTAACCAAGAACTGGGGAGCTTGGACTGGTCAGATGAGCTCAGTGGTACACAGGTTGAAGAAACATGGCTTGGATTCAAAACCAAATTCACAGTAATACTCAACAACATGGCACCCATAAGAACCACCAGGGTTAAAAATCGCGCTGAGCCATGGATGCACACTGAAATACTGGACGCTATGAAAACCAGAGACAAAAAATGCTCTGAACTTCATAAAAGTCAGACAAAGCTTTCCAAAAGCTCAAACAGTGAACTCCAAGCCCACGTGGTTGAACTAAAAATTCAAAGAAACAGACTAAGAAATGACGTAAACACCATGATCAGAACCGCAAAAAGAAATTTCATCAACGACAAAACTGAGGAAAACAAAAACAAACCCTGCGAACTTTGGAAATTACTCAATAATCAACTAGGCTGCAGTAAAAAACTTAAAACCAGATTCTCAAACATAAACATAAAGACGGACAACACGCTCATCACAGACAAGCTGGATGTAGCCAATTACTTAAACATCTTCTTCACAAACATAGCCACAACACTGGTAAACAAACTACCCTCCCACTCAGGGCATTATGGGGTAGAACACATAGTAGAATACTACAAAAACCTAGGGGTCCACAAAGATGACTTCAAACTTGAGATGGTAACAACCGATGAGGTACTCAAAAAATTTAGCGCCCTCCAACCTAACAAGGCCACTGGCCATGACAACATCCCCTCCAAATTCCTCAGAGACGCAGCAGCCGCCATCACCCCAGTCATCACACACATAATAAACCTCTCTATAAAACAGGGACACGTCCCCAAGGACTTCAAAATTGCGAGAGTGACCCCTCTGCACAAAAAGGGCAGCAAATTAGACCCAGGCAACTACCGCCCTGTTTCTATTCTTACCTCCATCTCGAAAGTCATGGAGAAAATAGTCTACGAACAGGTCGAAAAGTACCTGGCGGAAAAAAATCTAATCTACGAATTCCAATCTGGCTTCAGAACGTCCCACTCCACTGACACATGCCTCCTCTATTTGAACGACCACATCAAACAAGAGGTGGACGCGGGCAAATACTGAGGCATGGTCATGCTGGACCTACAAAAGGCCTTCGACACTGTCAATCACTCCATTCTGATGGACAAGCTAAAAGCAATTGGTTTTGATAGCTTATCAGTGAGCTGGATGCAATCCTACCTGGAGGGGAGAGAACAGATGGTAGAGGTAAACGGTACTCTATCCCCCCCCTCACAGTGAGCTGTGGTGTTCCACAAGGAAGCATACTAGGACCGCTACTCTTCCTAATTTATGCAAATGACATGTCGTCAGCCTGTGACTGCAACTTGTTCCTGTTTGCGGACGACTCAGCCCTGCTGGTCTCTGACAAGAACAAGTTGCAGGTTGAAAAAACCCTCAGCACGGAACTAGGCAAAATCTGCATATGGCTCGCTGATAACAAACTATCATTACACATGGGCAAAACAGAGTCCATTCTCTTCGGTTCAAATAACAAACTCAGCAAGACCGACAGCTTCTCAGTTACAGTGGGTGACAATATTGTCACAAGGAAAGACGAAATTACCTACCTGGGTTCCATCCTAGAGGCAAATCTTTCCTGTGACAAAATGGCATCCAATGTAATAAAAAAAGTCAACCAACGAACTAGATTCTTGTACCGGATCTCCTCTCTGGTAAACAAGAATACCCTGAAGACTCTGGCAGGAGCACTCATTCAAGGGTACTACGACTATGCGTGCACCTCATGGTACCAAAGCACCTCAAAGGCGCTTAAAGCAAAATTACAAACATCACAAAACAAACTGGTCAGACTACTACTTGACCTGAACCCCAGAACCCACCTCACCCCTGCCCACTTTGACAACCTAGGATGGCTTAGAGTAGACGACAGAGTACAGCAACTTGCAATGGGCCTGGTCTACAAGATACACTACACGACCAAGGTACCCATGTACATGTCAAAATACTTCCCAAAGGTCAGTGAATACCACGATCACAACACCAGAGGAAGCTCAACAAATCATGTAAAACCCAGATTCGGCTCAAACAAGGGACTAAACACGTTTCGCAATTATGCCACATCAATGTGGAACGCCCTACCCAAAGCTGTAAAGGAATGTGAATCACTACCCACTTTCAAAAACACTCTCAAAGAACACCTACGGGAGACTGCAATTCGAAACTGGCCCCTACAAATGTCCTAACCCAGTTGTACAATAAAGACCAAGCATGGCTTTGTCAGTATTCCAATGTACAGTGCCCCCCCCCTACCCCCCCCCCCCCCCCCCCACCACCTCCAATGTACAGCCCCACCCAACCCCACCCCACCTACCCAACCTCCTCCAATGTACAGTTTCTATGTCAAATGTATGTCAGTATTCCAATGTACAGTGTGTCCCCCCTACCCAACCGCGTGTACCACTTCCGCAACGGATTTGATTTCCGGGGTTGGCCTGATTGGCCACTAAGCCCACGTGACCCTACGCTAGCACGCCCCCCTTACCCCGCTTACGCCGGAGAGTCACACACCAGCTAGCGGCAGCCAGAGAGCCTTGCTACTACTAGCCGAGTGATGAATGAAGCTCTATCTGTTTCACCTAACAGCACTATTGCTCCGTGATCATAGCCATCCATCTCTAAAGCTAACCACTATTTGTAAAAGCCACAACCATGTTACCATATGCAATAATGTAAATCATTGTGTCGTTGTACATATTGTGTACACCTGTTCTGAAGGTCCAGATTAACACTGAAAGTCTGCGTTTATTATTTTGTATAACTTATATATTGTTTATATATATAAGATATATATCTTTACGTCATCTGTTTGCCTAACAGTACTTATCATTCGCCTTATTGTATATGTCCCATTCTTAACGCCGTAGGCGCCAGGCACGCGCCCCCTCTAGACATGTTTCAGAACATGTTCAGACATGCCCGGACAATCGAGAGAGCGCATTGATCTGTACAGGTGAACAGGCGGAGTCCACAGGGAACTAAGATAGAGTGTGTTGGGGAGAAGACGTGCAGCAGCAGCATTAACAGAAAAACTAACAGAGCGAGAGAGAAGACGTCTGGTGCAGTTGTACACAGACCGAGAGCAGTGTATCGTTATAGAGAGCCGTATGGCTAATTAGATACCACTATAATATTGTCGAGCCATTATTGGCACAGTATAGTGACTTGTGTAAGCGAAGTAACGTGGAGAGACTTATAGTTAAACCCAGCGACGTTCTGGACATAACTACTCATTGGAGACCGCCTGCGGGTTAGCTTCCAGTACAGACGGAGATAACTAGCTATCATCTATGCCAACAGGCTTTTGTATTAATAGCTATTAACCCTGCCATCGGGCGCTAGGAATACAAGGACCGGTTCCGTACGAGACCCCTTCTCCCAGCGACGACAGGATTATCCCACCAGTCTACAGTTTCTCTGGAGCCGGAGCTCTAGAGAGAACCACCGTCTCCAGCCACCATCTTGCCTTTCCCTGTGCCGCCTCGCTTCGTCTCACTCCATTCAGAGCTCCACCGGTCGAGTATCCGTAGTATAGGAACTATCGTTACCGATGACTTTGTTGCACTGACATTCTATTATTAAAAGAGAACCGTGATATATACTATATGTTGCTATGACTATTAAAATGCTTGTTCTACTTGTATCCCTGTCCCCGCGCCGTTAATAGAGTGTCCGCCATTTTGTGTACTTTGTCACGTTTTAGACTCAAACATGAAAGTTGTAAAAGATACTTAAAGATATAAGAGATGAAACACTTTTGAAGGTATTTATTATAAAAAGTTTAACAAGCAATGTAATATAAAAGTGAATAAGCAAAGTATTTATACAAGGTGAATATAGCAAGGTACAATTTGAAATCTAGATTGTTACAACCGGCCGGTTGAGTATATTAAAGGAAATTATAAAAGTCAAGTCATTGTCTCAGTCCAGCATGTCTCCTCCGTTCCAGTCTGTGTCCAGTCCAAGTCAAAGCAGAAAAAGTCGAAGTGCAGTCAAGTGAAGTGAAGTGAAGTGAAGTCCCCCCTTGGCTCTGGGGGTGATCTTTATTAGCGATCCCATAGTTCAGTGTGTATGTGGTGTCTTCTCCTCAGTGCACGTTGTGTGTCTTGTGTATTGGGCAGCCTGTATGTCCGGCGTGCATGAGTGCATGTATCGCACGTTAACGTGTAAGTAGGTGCGTGTGTGGGTCTAAGATAAAGATCTGTGATTTAATGGAGACTGGTCTTCGTGACCACTGAATGACCCAGTGTATTTCACCGGCTTGTGACATCCCGGTAATTTATGTGATCCGGCCTTATCTAAATGCCGGTCAGTACCAGGGTATGTGTGTGTGTGTAGGTGTGTGTATGTGCTTTGAGGGTGTGGATGTGTGTGTGTGGGTTCGTGTGTGTGTGCTTGTGTGAGAGGAACGGTACCATGTACCAGGGGTCAGCCTGCAGGTCACTGATCTGTGAGTGGTCCTCTTGTCTGAGAGAGAGACGTAAAACCAGCTTTATATAGTGTAGTGATGGGAGAATGTCTCCGCTTATAAAATTACATGATACGTGTCATATTTCATCAGTCCCCCCTCTCCCTACCCACAGGTAGGGAGAAAATGAAATAGAAGGGGGACCTCAAGCAAAATTACCAACAAACAACCACATAATAAAAAATACACCCAACCGGCCGACCCACAAGAGTCAATAGAGAAATGGCACAATCATCAACCTCTCTACTGTTTTCATCAAACAGAGTCCTGCATGTGGCCAAAAAACCTCCCGAGACAAACGGCCCAGAATGTACGGCCAATAAAGAACACATGAATAATAACATGCTTAAATACCATGACATAACTGGAGGATAAAAGGCACACATCGTCCCATAGTCCCGCTATTATGGTAACGGCCCTTGGCGCAGCTCACAGCACATCCGACTCACTGTGAGTTTGTCAAACATAACATAACAGCGTACAATAACAGTGCACAATAAAACATAACAGTGCATAATAATAACACAACAGTGTATAACAAAACACAACAGAGTATAATAAAACATAATAGTGGATATCAAAACAGTGCATAATAAAACATAACAGTGTATAACAAAACATAACAGTGTATAACAAAACATAACAGTGTATTAACCCAAACCAGGGCGTAGGGCGCCAAAAGGCCCCCTCAAAAACAGAAAAATACAAAAGAAAAACGAAACTTCACCGCCGCCCGACGTCCGCGACGGATCACAGCTCTACATATCAGACTTGTACGCAACCTTGTGGAGTGTGACCACATACAATGGGGGGCCCAGAGGAGAGAGATGAATTGGTGCGGTATAGAGAGATGAGAGAGAGAGTAGAATAGGAGATAGAAAAGGCTAGAGGCCTATGACATGAGGCTCCTTCTCCGGCGCGTATGGGATGACCAACACTAATACATCAGACCTATACGTAACCTTGTTGGGCTTGCGGAGTGTGACACCTCGTTGGACTTGTGGAGTGTGACCACATACATGTGGGGGCCCAGAGGAGAGAGAGAGAATTTGGTGCGGTCAAGAGAGGGACAGAGAGATGAGAGAGTAGGAGACAGAGTCCTATAATATGAGGCTTCTCCCCCCGGTGTCATCCGGTGAGGAGAGACCAGTCACAGCTTCCTCCCATATCTGGATATCACGACCTGGTAATACGTGGCATTGGACAGCTCCACTTCCTGCACAGTCACGGACAGCCCCACATCCTGCACAGTCAGTGGGGGACAAACGGGGGAGGAGGAGTAGAAGAGGGGAGGAGAGATAGCACCGCGGTGGGGACTGCCATGGCTCTTGGTAGAATACTGAGAGATGACTTTCTAGGAGGATACAGACGCCTGTCCAGGAGGATACAGAGAGATGTAGCAGCGGCACACGTCCCCTGTCAACCTCAGTGAGCGTCCATCCCAACGGCCGAGTCCCTGTCCTCGGTAAGTGCAGCAGCAACCACCCTTCAGGATGATAAGAGCACTATGGTCAGCGACACAAACATATCCGACAAAGACAGACCCGTATTCGCCCAAACCGCTCCATGGCTTCACAGCGGGGGGTCCTCTGTACCACTGCTCCGTGCTAGCCCATGACCCCAGGTCGCCAGGCCCAGCAGGACCTCGACCACAGAGCCGTCGGGGGATGTAACGTCACCACTTAGAGTCCCAATGTCTCATACTCCACCTCCTCTCCTCCATGCTGTCAGTGTGGTCCAGCTGTCACCACAGTCACCATGGCCCGTCCCACCATGGCCCGTCCCACCATGGCCCGTCCCCCCTTGACTGAGGATATCCATGGCTGAGTATTGGGTCCGTGTGGGATCAAGTCCGCTGCCCGTCCCAGAGTCACAGAGAGAGAGAGAGAAGAATAGAACAGCGGCCCTCCCCGCCAACATTACCAATCAATCCAACACATTAAAACGACATCCAGACAGAGATTACAATAAAACGGCAAACTTAAAATGAACCAGACTCAAAACCCAAAAAGAGTAAAAAGAAAAAATACAAAATCCACACCCAAAAAATTAAAACAACGTAAAATAAGGACCAAATAGGGAGAGAGAGCGAAACGGTGTGTATCAGAGTCTGTGTGTTCATGTGCCAGTGTACGTGTGTGTATAGAGTGCGTGTGTGTGTGTGTGCCTGTGTTCGTATTAGGTTGTGTGTGCGTACAGACAACGTGTGTGTGCGTGTGTGTATGTATGTGTGTGTGTGTGTCGTGATCGTGCGCGCCAGCGTAAGGGCGTGTGCTAGCGAGATCATCAGCGTGTGCGTCAGGGCTTGTAGATTGATTGATTGATCTATCCTGACACAAATCGTGGGACAAAAAAAACATTTATAAAAGACAAGACAATAACAGCGTCCACAACGCTGGTCTAACCTATTGAGCATACAGTAGTCTACCGAGCATACAGTATTCCAATGAGTATATACATTCTAATGAGTATACAGTATTCTACCGAGTATATATATTCTAATGAGTATACAGTATTCTACTGAGTTATACAGCATTTTACAGACCAGGGGTATACACCAGCATGATTGATGGGTCACGGCCTCCCTAAAGGAGAGCAGGAAAAGGGGAGAAAAAGAAACACGCAACACCATCCAGTCTCCCACCATAATCATAGAAACATGCAGTAATCGAACCAAGCATACGCATCACACCCATACTCCAGGACACACATGTACCCCATGCACCCCCCAATAAACCATGACAAACAAAATTAGTTAATGTTTTAGTTGGAATCATAAACGCAGAACCATGCACCCACAGACAGACATGCACTTAGTATCGTATTTAGGCAAATACGAAATAGTGGCGGCTCCCTCCCTTTCTACCCTCAATCTCAGCCAAATCCAGTCTACACCCACTCCCCCTTAAGTTAGGCCTAAGAGAGAGGGAACACAAGATAGATTAACGGGGATTGAGGGGGGGAAACGAAATCACCCTTCCTTCTCCTGCCCTATTTCGCAACATTCCTTCTTTAAAGAAAGCTAGGTCACGGATTGATATTGACACAAATCTCTCCGCGCCCATTGACTGTAGCTGAGCTATAATGCCTGACCTAGACGTAAGGCCTATAGCCCCCAGTGGGGCCGTGGGGTGTACGGCCAACGGGTGCAGGCGTCGATTAGTCCCTTCGGCACTGCTACCAGGAGCCATCGGAACGCCCAGGGGAATCTCCATAGCCACTCTTAACTTCTCCCAGAAAACAGGAGCAGCTAGCTAAAAATGTCTCAGCTTCCTCTTCCCACCCGGGACAGCTGTGTCCTCTGTGCTGAGTTTGAGAAGGGAGAGAGAGAGGAAGAGAAAGAGAGAGAGAGAGAGAGAGAGAGAGAGAGAGAGAGAGAGAGAGAGAGAGAGAGAGAGAGAGAGAGAGAGAGAGAGAGAGAGAAGGGGGGGGGGGGGGTGAAACCAGGACTCTGCAAGTCGCTTTGACCCTTTTAACCTCCTTCCAGTTAAGAGTACCCTCCTCCCGTTCGGATGCACTCCTTGCCCTACTTAGATGCACCTCTCCCCTCCAGGATCAGGAGATACCACGTGTGGGGAAACCGGCTTTTTCAGGGCCGCATTGCCACCTACACTGGACCCCCTCTCACCCAACCAAGGATACAGGCCTCCACTTCCAGGCTAAGGTCTCCTCACATGAACAGAAGAAGTCCCCTTATTTTACCTTCAGGTGCAGTTTAAGGCTGGGTCCCTTTCCAATCTTAGGAGAGACAATTCAGATTCCTCTGAATTGACACCCCTCATCCCTCTGCTTCCCAGCATTTTCTTTTCAAAAACACTGATCACAGAAGCACAGCTCGCCTACTAACCCTGTATCGGCTAGTAAGGTTACCGTGGCCTGACTGTACATTGAGCCAAGTGCATTTATGCCCATACTGTCCAGTCACTCACGGTCCCTGTCCCGCTATCTGTGACTATAAGCAGGGGTCATAACGCTCTCCTGACCGGCTGGCGACCCAGTCGATAGCGACCTCATAGTCCGTCATCAAGTCAGGACCCCAAGCAGCTGACTGTCCGTAGTACCTATCAGCCACTCAGTTTAGAAACCGACGGTCTTGTCCCCACCCCGCTTGCTCTGGGCATGGAAATATTGACCGTTTTCGCCAGCCTTGCCTGTTCATGGCAGGAGCTGTGCCCCCTACGGTGCACCGCCCTGCTCCTAGGTGTGGACTGTCGCCCACGTACCACCCAGTGCCCACACCAACTTACGTGCGACGTTTCCTGGGCCGACTAGGCGGTGCCACAGTGGTATGTTATTTCATACCTCGTTACGCACGAGGGCCTTCAGTTTCTCCCCAGCACTATAGAATGTGTTTAACGTGCGCCCAGACTCTTGCGAGCCCACTGCCGCCTGTTTTGGACTAGAGGTTCGGGGTGCCCACCCCCTCCCTAATCCAAAGATTAATTTAAACTCGTGTAATTCTGCAGTTCAACAAGTCGAAAGTACTAATCTCTTTGGAGTGAAGCTGGACAGCACTCTGTCTTAATCTCAGTATTTTAATTATCGTCTTTATTTTTCTTAAAAATGGGAAGAGCAATCGGTATTCCCAGGAGAGGTACTCATGTCAGATAGAAGCGGTGACCTCTGTAAACTCCAGGCTGCCCCGAACTGGGCAGCACGGTTGGTACTATGGGCCGCTGACCAAGGTCCAATGTGAGCCGTATATGCATGCCCGCCTCTCTTGGCCTTGCTGCTTAAATTGGTCCTGAGCAGTAAAACCCCTGTTCCCTATACATGAACCGATTGTGCAAAACTGTGCATGAGTATTACACTCAAGGTCCCAGTAGTGGGCAGATCGAATTGCCAGGTCCTAAAACCAACGCTCTTAAGGGGATCTTTTAGTTGTAGAGCATTAACCCCTTGGAAAAAACTGCCTCAAAACCTCCGCTGTATAGTAGATTCACTTTAAAAATACTCCCTAACGTATATAATATGTATGGGTGCATAATGTATACAGGCCTAATATGTGTTCCCATTATCCTCTATGCTTCTTTAAAAGTTGTTTGCAACTCCGATCTGTGTGTTTTTTTTTTTTTTTTTTTTTGCTATAAACATATCCAGTCTTATATGGAGATCAAAACCGCTCTTAGAAGACAGACCTGCCTTCAGCATCAGAGACAGACCGAACATACAATACATTCATTAATATAAATTAAGTAATGAATAAGTAGTATACAAGGATTAATTTCTCATTAGAATTATGCCTAATTATTCAAACGGTAAACACACACGCGCGCGCATATGACTATAGGACCTTCTACAGCTCGCCACAGTGACAGCAATCAGACGAGCTTCACATCTGTCAACAAAGAAACCATACTGCCGTAATTACTTCCGTCCTCAGAAGACTTATGACTAAAATACAACTTTCACATACCTATCCTATACGGCAAACCCTTCCTGTCCTTCCACCTCACGAGGCATCATAAGGCAACAGTCGCATTTAGAATCCAGACATCTGACGACAGAGCCACTTAGAATACGTGCAAGTGGAACAAATATCAACATGCTTGAACCCCATACACGCATGCTCGCGTCCTGTTGCGATGACGTGATTAAATCGTTTTATCAGTGAATCAAAGTTGCAAAGAAAATATATACCGAGACACTCAAGACCCACTAAAAACAAGTTCCACCAAAACAGCAACGTCCGCTGGATGTTGACTAACAACCATTCGATTTTACGAGTGTATATACACGTTGAGTTCCCATCACAGGGACAATAGCCAAATCTAAATTACAATTTTCGTCAAGAATAATAACACCTGTACTGTCCCCGTGGGGAATATGGGTTCATTGCGTTAGATGTACTTCCAACAATAAAACGCGCTAACCAATCAATGTGACCGCAGAGGCTATAGGCCTATATACTATGTCCATGATTATATTGACTAGATTGTCCATGATTTGGGAGCAATGCAAGGACGATATTCACTATGATTGTAAACATCCATACCAATCGCTCAGATATCCAGTCACGCCTTCTATCTACTTTCATAGGACCAAACGTGGAATGTATTAGCGTTCTAGCCCAGACCCCGTCTCCTCACTCGGGTGACGACACAAAACAGATCTTATGGTTATGATGTAAAACGAATATTACAGGCGCTGGACATTTTTAAGTCCCTTATCAAATCGTATCGGTCTTCTGGGGGCTGCTTTATGGTTTCATTGAAAGTAAACAAAGAAAGGTTTACATTGTGTCTTTTTTAGCAGAACCACACAAAGAACACAGGCCATACTGTTATTACAAAGCATACAAAATATGTGGGAGACCCTGATGGAAACAAGACAAACGCCTTTCACAGGTCTGCATCCCCCCAACAACTGTACGTATTGAGCCGTACCGTGTTGTACCCCTTCTGTAATCCGTCAAATAAAGTTCCCATTCACTCATTCATTCACCTGTCCACTTTTGTTACTCCGCCACCGTTCACGCACGTAATTTCATTCAACCCGATATCATCATCATGCAATATGCGTCTGGTACTGCCTCCAAAAAACAAAGAATTGCAATAATAATTACTGTTCCTGGTGGACCCCAGGAAGACTAATAAAATCAAATAATGGGTCAAATTACTAAAATTTATGATTCATGGTCGCTCACTAATCCGCCGTTATATAGATAGCGAAACGCATGCTTTGTCTCGCATCGGAGCGTGGCGGCGCTGCAAGCACAAACCAAAACTTCACCTATTTATCAAATGAAAAAAAACACAAAACACCTCTGGTCCTCTTAATTTATAATAATCGCAGCATCCTTATCCCAATCCCAGTAACATAACGTTCAATGATTAGTGCAGTGACCGCTTGTCAATGTCACACACCCCCCATCCTGACAACGCGCCCGGCGCATATCGTTCTTCCCCTGGACGGGTAAGAAGACGAGGATGTCGGCTGAACCGAGCGCAAAAGAAAACAACGAATGAACAGCCCGCAGCGGCTCCCTGTTGCGTGCCTGCCCTATACACCAATACGTGCGTCTCTCCATCAACGCAGTCCTGTGTGAACTATGTGCGTCTCCCGCAACGTTACGTACCGCAAGCGGCACTAACAGTCCCCGCGCCTCGGACCAAAGAAATAATAATAATAACAACAACAACTGGTTGATTATGACTAATTGAAAACGGGGGACCCTGATGCAAACAAGACGAAAGTCCTTCTCCCCCCTATGTATGTCACGCAGTCCGCACACCGTGCGTGTAACTATATATAAGCCCGGAATTAAAGCAATTTTCATGTCTTTGGTATATATTTTATTCCATGGAAGGTTACGTTTGCCAGAGCCAAACGAATGAACGATGAAAATTATATCTGTATCGTCCCACCAGGCATATCATACTCTATGGTCTTTGTGCTTTGCGTTTATCAATAATACGTTTATTCATGCATATGCAATACGTGAAAACCCTGATTTAGGACGCAGCGGATGGGAGCAGAAAACGCCCTCAGACACTCGCGGGTTTGCATTGAAAGCGAATAGCTGTAAATGCATAGTCCATATGTGCCTTTAAAGATTTCCAGTTCCAGTGTTCCATTGTCCATTTTGCATATACAACCCGCTATCATATATTCAATTAGAATGTCAGAATGTATCATAGAATGATGATCAGCGCGGCTGTACCCCGCAATACGGTCAACTCGTATTAGAAAAGATAAAGCTTGCTGGTTCAACAGCATCTATAAGTGTGGTAATAACGCAGATATCGAGTGTATAATATTCCTGTGAATATGCGCGTGGTGCACGCCTCTGTATCCAACCAAAATTATACTCCTATCATAGCACAATACAATAATATAATACCCGCTCCTACAACTGCTCATATAGCATAACATAACAATATAATATAACATAACACCCGCCTATCGTTAATGAACTAGATACATCCATCTAATCGTCAATGCATAGTCTGAAACTGCAATGCGAAGAGGGTTCAATCGTTTCTGGTTCCACAGACCTGCTCCCTCGCGCGGCCGCTTCGAAGGTTCAAAAGTCCGCTGAACCAGTACCCCTCCTCGCAGAGCAGGACATGGCCCCCCTACCACCAGTACACTAATTTCAATATAATATACCATTCCCTACTACTCAACACTCAAAATTTAAGAAGCCTGTACAATACAATATTCAACATTAAAATACAGAAATGAAACATCGGTATAACATAAATCAAACGCTAACCACATTCATGGGTTCACCGTAGCTCATAACTTTTTCAATTGACTTAAGCTTATTTCGTGGCCAGGATTGCAGCTGGCTGACGCAATCAGGAGACTAAACAGGACTAATTAAGGCCGATCAACCTTAACCGTAACCCATTCGTAATTCCAACGCACTTCAGCCCTACACAATCCCATGGTTTGTCTACTCAACCACTCCGGCCATACTCAAGCCCCTGTACACTGTGGCTCTAACTTAAACAAACAACCCTAACTTAAATAAAATGGGTCATTCTAACCTATGACAGTACTTATTGCCTTTCAGAGAAGGACTTACCATTCAACACAAACAACAACAACAACAGCAGAGGGGGGAAAAAAGGACAGAATATAAAACACACTGCTTTTCATCGAGCACATCTCTTGAAGACTTGGATTGCAGTCGACTGATGCAAATGAGACACTATCCCAGGACTAAGAAAAGGCCGATCGCTCCTTTAATCGTAATATGGGCGTAATTCTCCCGCATTTCAGACCTGCAATCCACTTTATGTCTATACTCAATAACTGATTACCCTTAACTTAAATAAATGGGTTGGTTCTAGCCTAGTGTAGAGAAGGAAAAAAAAAAAAAGAGAGTGGTGAGTGGGGAAAAAAAAATTAAATAAAAAAGTTCTAGTTATAAATTGCACCTTGCAAATATCCATTTCAACAACACAATTCAATGGGTTTTACTTTTATTTTTAGCCACCTATTTACAAGACAATAATTGAGAATGCATCCACTCATAACGGCTGTTTTAACTATGCAGATTTCGACTTTTGCGTAACAGGCTTATCTGCTTACCTTTGAAAGTGGATCCTCTGTCTGAGTGGATGTCTTCCAGTCAATATCGTCCGTAAATAGCTAGGTCGGTAAGTCTGATTGAATGCCCACCAGGAACGCCAAATTGTCACGTTTTAGACTCAAACATGAAAGTTGTAAAAGATACTTAAAGATATAAGAGATGAAACACTTTTGAAGGTATTTATTATAAAAAGTTTAACAAGCAATGTAATATAAAAGTGAATAAGCAAAGTATTTATACAAGGTGAATATAGCAAGGTACAATTTGAAATCTAGATTGTTACAACCGGCCGGTTGAGTATATTAAAGGAAATTATAAAAGTCAAGTCATTGTCTCAGTCCAGCATGTCTCCTCCGTTCCAGTCTGTGTCCAGTCCAAGTCAAAGCAGAAAAAGTCGAAGTGCAGTCAAGTGAAGTGAAGTGAAGTGAAGTCCCCCCTTGGCTCTGGGGGTGATCTTTATTAGCGATCCCATAGTTCAGTGTGTATGTGGTGTCTTCTCCTCAGTGCACGTTGTGTGTCTTGTGTATTGGGCAGCCTGTATGTCCGGCGTGCATGAGTGCATGTATCGCACGTTAACGTGTAAGTAGGTGCGTGTGTGGGTCTAAGATAAAGATCTGTGATTTAATGGAGACTGGTCTTCGTGACCACTGAATGACCCAGTGTATTTCACCGGCTTGTGACATCCCGGTAATTTATGTGATCCGGCCTTATCTAAATGCCGGTCAGTACCAGGGTATGTGTGTGTGTGTAGGTGTGTGTATGTGCTTTGAGGGTGTGGATGTGTGTGTGTGGGTTCGTGTGTGTGTGCTTGTGTGAGAGGAACGGTACCATGTACCAGGGGTCAGCCTGCAGGTCACTGATCTGTGAGTGGTCCTCTTGTCTGAGAGAGAGACGTAAAACCAGCTTTATATAGTGTAGTGATGGGAGAATGTCTCCGCTTATAAAATTACATGATACGTGTCATATTTCATCAACTTCTAGGGTGACCATATTTTGATTTCCAAAAAAGAGGACATGCCCCCCCAGCCTCGAGATACTTAATGATACTCAGGCATGCGTTGCTCATGGGACTGGTTGCACTATGTTTTAATGACGCAGCGCGCGCGCTCCCGCGCATGCGCATAGATGTTCCCTCGCATAGCACAGACTCAAGACAGTGCCTAATTGCCTCTACGAATGGAATGTAACACATTTCATTCACAAGTTTTGTGTGAATGTATCTGAGAACGTATTTGAACACACCTGACGACCGGCCATATTGTTATGCAAAGTAGTACTTAGCGAGTTTGCGCATCAGTCGGGTGCAGCGCATTCCTGTGTGCACGCGTGTGCACATCCGTGCATGTGCGTGCTTCTGCTCACAGACTGGTTGCACCTCGTCCCATGAGCAACGCATGCCGATACTCAACGTTTACTCAAAGATGCATTATTGTTTTAATATATTTAAAGTATGCCTCCTCTCTATGGATATACAATTAATATTTATATTATTTTACTGTATATAACACAACACTATCTCTCTATAACCAAAGACACACCAAACCAAAGTTAACAATCAGCATGCTTGATGATTATGCCTAGAATTATCTGACATCTCAATGGCACAATAATTACTTAAAAATCAACCTGTAACAAAATAATAGCTCTCTTTTCAAGTCTTACTGGACAAAAATAAATAACAAAATATATGAAATAGAAAATATCTTTTTCAGACAAATCGTTTTTTTTGCCATGTTTCAATGAGATATTATGCAATGGTTTCTGCTGTCTCATTTGGTGTATTTAACCTCGATTCATTTTGTTTGCATGCCACCCATCTTCCAGTCAAAGTACTATTATGATTCGGAATATTGTCACTGCTCCGTGGTTACTCCTGTCTGTAGAAACACCACAGCTTCATGTGCGACATCAATCGAGTCGAGTGGGGCGCTATAACACATTGGCTTCGGATTTAGTGCGCGCACTAGTGAACTTCGCCTCCCATTTGTTCCGACGGGTAGGTACATTTGGAATTTCTTCTGCAGTTCATCTGTAAAAGTACATTCTTTGGCATTGTGAATGTGAGCTGCGCTCCACTCTGTCCCTTCTTCCTCTGTTTGTGTGTGAGTGTAGTTGTAGAGCCGCCCACAAAGCTTCTCAGGGATTACGTCACACACGCAACAGATTACCGTAGTATTCTGTGCAATGCGCCAGTCAATTTAAGTATATGCAAACGGTCCGTGAAAGCCGGACATTTTCATGCATTTATAAACCCCCCCCGGACGGCCCGGACAGGGCGTGAAAAGAGGACATGTCCGGCCAAAAGAGGACGTTTGGTCACCCTTATACTGTCTGGCCATTAACATATTCTTTAGTAGTGGTTTAATCTAACATATCTCAATACAGTCAGGGTTGTGTAGCCCCTTAGCTACAACACCGTTAGAAGCTAACGCAGCTTATCATTGTGTCGTTGTACATATTGTGTACACCGTTAGAAGCTAACGCAGCTTAGCCTGGTAGCCAGCATGAATGCCCGATGTAGAAGGCATAGACGCAGGTCGCTTGTTGGCCGGCATGAGTGCCCGATTTGGGGTGGTTCTCTCCTCTTTGTGTGCCTTTGTCCTTGCGGGTGTTTTGCCGGGGGAGCTTGTGGACAATAGTGGTGGTTGTAGGGTGTTTGAGCTATGGGGGCTCAGACTATAGCTATGGGGGCTGAGCCCCCATTGGTCCCCTCATAATTCGAACACTGCATCTCGGCCATTCGTTAATGTTATTGAAGTCGAACCTGCCTGGCGGAGCCAACTGTGGCAGCGACGGCAACGGGGCTGCTTCATCTCCCATTTCGTCGTTGTCTCTCTTTTTTATTTGTATTTTGTATAGTTCGTCTTCTTACTAAGTGATCCCACTTCTGACACCATGTTGTGTAAACCTTATATACCTTTAGTTCACAGATAATAATAATAGACGGAGAGATGTGATCACGTTGACTCTTTAATTCTAGGTCAGTCAGGAACTAACGTGCAACATACCAATGTGTCCGTGTAGCAACACGGGCCAAACCCTTACAGGACACTACCCAACCCCCCCCCCCCCCCCCCACCTCCAATGTACAGCCCCACCCCACCTACCCAACCTCCTCCAATGCACAGTTTCTATGTCAAATGTATATACACTCTTTTTCTGGATTTTTTTAGTATCACAAACAGTACTGTATTTGCAAATCTGGTATGTCATAAATGTATAGATGTAGCAGTACTGTCTATCTGTATGTCGTGTGTGTCATATGATGAATTGAAAATGGGGGACCCTGATGGAAACAAGACGAAAGTCTTTCTCAGGTCTGCATCCTCTTAACAATTGTATGTATTGAGCTGTACTGTACTGTACCCATTCTGCAATCTGTTAATAAACTTTTCAATCAATCAATTTCAATCATGTTTGACGTTGGGCTTGCGGCTCTGCAGATATCCCCTATTGATTTTTTTTTTAATCCACTTTTTCTCCCATTTTCTATATTTTCTCCCATCCCAATTTCGTATCATCCAATTCAACCCTCCCCTGTCACGAACGCTGTTTCTTGCCTCCCACAAGCCGGCTGCAATGTGGACTAAGTCATACATAGCACAAGTCCCCTCCGGTACTTGAGGTAACAGCAGTCGCATCTTTTCACCTGCGCAGCTCGATCTCTCAGTGGCGAGGAGTAACACGTGGGAGGCTCACGCTGCCCCAGACACTTCCTGATTCTACTGCGCAGGCGCACCAACCGACCTGTGGGAGTCGCTGTCCACAACGCCCGATCCCCACCCATCAGTTTCCCACCCCCTAATACGGCCAATGTGTATTAGTACGGACGACCAGCTAAACTGAAAGCAAATGTGGAGCGCTGGGCTCGAACAGGCGAGCCCAGCGTCTCCAGATTTTGTGGCGAGCGCCTTGCCCACTACGCCACGTAGCCGCCCAGATATCGCCTATTGATATATCTCCCCCCACTTTTGCAGCGTCGCTGAAGTCAGCATTTTGATTGGTTCATAGATATATATAGAACACTAGATAGCTTAATTAAGGTGGAGTCATCAGCGTCACTGAACCGCCGCCATCTTGCTCGAGTCAGCCTTGAGTGAGAGTGAGTGAGCTGCACAAACAAAAATACTCATAGTGGGGCGGCATAGCTCAACATATCAAACCAATTGTTAATTTTGTGATAAAAGCACCAAATTTGGCAGATGTGTTGATAGATATACTGGGAACAAAACTGGATATTGGGGCGTTACAAACTAGTACCCTGGTGGCTGTGGCAGGCATTTTTCAAAATGGCCACCAGCGCTTAGTCAAACTTTCTTATCCCATTGGATTTGCATGCAATAACGGATATAATCTAAATCCCACTAACCCTAAGAACCAAATAAAATACTCACATTTACAATTTTTTTTTAAATTAATTTCATTATATTAATATATAGTGGCGTGAATCAGTAAAACATTTCTGGTAGCAGGCTGCAACTTAAAGACATAAATTCAATATTATAGCATACTAAAGTGCAAATGTTATTTATTTAAGTACAGTGTATGAGGTATAGGCTGGCCCCAAGCTTACATTGCAAAACAAATTTTAAATTTACAATAATATTTTTATATATTATTATTATATTTTTTACCACATGGTGGCGCTGGTGCATTGGCACGGTGGCGCTGTGCCCCTATACCATTGTTTAGGGTCACCCTTGCCTTGTTGCTGCTATTTCCAGCTGGACACATGCTATGTCGATTGATTGATTGATTGATTGAAAACTTTATTAACAGATTGCAGAATGGGTACAATACAGTACAGCTCAATACACACAATTGTTAAGGGGATGCAGACCAGAGAAAGACTTTCGTCGCCCACCTTTTTCCTAGTCTGTTTACGGAGGAGCTACAGGTAGGTTACTTTCTTCTGTTTCTGACAAGTTGTGAATGAATACAAGATAAGAATATTATATTTAGAATATAGATTTTCGTGTTTCACTGTATTGCTGATTATTGTGAGTAGCGCTGTATTCTACATTTTTACGTCTATACAAATAGCTGCAGTTGATAATATTGACCATAACCCTAGCTCAACTACCTCAAAGGAGTCCTTTCATGGCACAGGTATTTCACTCCTTCAACACCCTACATTTGAAGGTCAAGGAGTTGACTGCAGCATCGTGATTGTTGGAGGGTGTGGAAGCCAAAAGACAGTAGGCCATTTGCCAAGCTACTACACAGAAGTCCCACCGGTTGTCCGTAGGACCACAAAGGCACCTGTACCACCTAGCACTGTGGCATCTCTGAGCAGGGAAAACTCAGACCATAACATCAAGGAAGAGTACTGCTGGCTAGAAAATGTGCAGAAGAGTCTTGCAAGTGTTCCACGAGAGTGCCCACACAGTGGCAATGATCAAACACTCCATGGACGTAGTCAGAAATGCAGTTCAACATCTGAATTCTGGGCAGACACCAGTAGTAACATTTGATCAACCCCTGTATGCTATTGCCAAGCAGATCCAGTGGAAGTGGCCAGAGATGTATGGGGAAGACTAATTTGTTGTGATGTTTGGCGGCCTGCATATAGAGATGGCAGCTCTGAAGACCCTGGGTGATTGGTTGAAAGGCAGTGGCTGGGTTGAAGCACTGGTACAAGCAGAGATCACAAAAGCAGGCACCGCTGACTCCTTGCGTGCAGCACATGTTGCTCGCACCAGACGTGCCCACCAAGTCACTGTGGCTGCACTATATGTCCTGCAGTATCGGGCCTACAATAACCGTAATACAGATACAGAAGATGTGCCTTTGGGGTTTGATGAATGGTGCTCAAGGAGGGAGAGCTGCCCTCAATTCCAGTACTGGGTAATAGTCATGGCATTGGAGCCTTGTGTATTGGTCTATGTGAGATCCCTGCGGCAGTCCTTCAGCATGTACCTCGATGCTCTGACAGAACTCATCCCCTGGTTCTTTGCTCTGGACCATATGAACTATGCCCGCTGGATCCCAGTTCATCTTCGTGACATGACTGAACTACCAAAAAGACACCTAGATGTTGGTAGAGAATTTAATATTGGTAATTTCACCATTCAGAAGACCAATCCCCATTGATCAAGCACATGAGCAAAATAATGCTTGCATCAAGAGTGATGAAGGGGTGGTAGGTCTTACAGACAACCCTAGTGCCCTCTGACGGTGGATGGTAGCTGGCCCTGAGGTTGCAGCGCTGATTGAGGACTTTGAAGATGCTCACCAGCTCATGGGAAGACAAGATGGGGTGCTCCACCATGATCAGACAGCAAGTGTGCAGAAAGCATTTAGAAAAGATGTCTGCTCGCTCATCAATGTAATGGAAGAACTGGGCAACCCATTCGAAGAGGAGAGTGAAGTCCTGCTTGTCCTTTACAGCAAAGAGATTGCAGATCCATCTGCAGTGGGGACTGTTAAGAACGCACAGAAGATTGGCCAACAACAGTTCCAAGCATTCACAAAGGAATGTCTTGTGGAGAGAACAAAACCCATTGATGACACAATCCACCGCAACCAGTTGAAACGGTTTGTTGGCTCAACGCGAAAGACGACAAGTAAGGAGAAGCAGCAGCTGACATCAATGAAAAGTGATGTTGAGTTGTTTTCACGACTCTACATTAGCTGTCAAACAAGAGATGGAAACCTGGAAGACTTCTTCCAGCATGAGAACCATCATGGCCACCAGCACTCTCTGATGGAGGAAGATTATGACTTGGGACAAAGAGTGACCTTCTGAAATGCCTGGAGGACCCGTCTCCAGCTCAGACTAAAGCCCCTGATGCTACCTGTGTAGTTCTTGATGGAGCTGCCATGATTTAGATGATGAAGCCAGCAGGTGCCAAGACATTTGATGAATATGCACAGCAGGTTTTCATCCCATATATCTATTCTCAGCTGTGTCACGTGTTGACCTTGTCTGGGATACTTACAAGGATGACTCCCTGAAAGGCACAGCAAGAGCCAAGCGTGGAAAGGGTGTAAGGAGACGTGTGGTAGGGAAGGCTGCCATACCAGGAAACTGGCAGAACTTTCTGCAGGTTGACAGTAACAAGACAGAACTATTCAGCTTCCTATCCAAGGTCCTCCTTCAGGTATTCAGTGAGGAAGACAAGGAGGTTGTCCTCACTGATGGGATGGGGGTGCTCAGCACACAACCACTGCAGGATCTCCACACCCTGGCCCCATGCAGCCATGAAGAAGCAGATAGTCGTATGCTACTGCATGTATCACACGCTGCACTGCATGGCCACCACCAATTGCTTATTCGCACTGTTGACACTGATGTTGTGGTCTTGGCTGTGTTTGCCATAACACAACTACCAGCTGGAGGTGAACTGTGGCTAGCATTCGGAACTGGCAAGACCTTTCACTACTTGGCAGCCAACCAAATAGCTGCGTGCCTCGGACCAGAGATGTCATGTGCCCTTCCAATGTTCCATGCTTTGACAGGCTGTGACACTGTATCCAGTTTTGCTGGACACGGAAAGAAAGCAGCATGGTCAACATGGAAGTCACTGCCGGACCTGACAGATGCACTACTGATGCTGGCAAATGGACCAAAGGAGATCCCAGATGATGCAATGAACATTATTGAGAGGTTTTTCATACTTCTATTTGACAGAACCAGCACCTGCACCAAGGTGAACCAGGCAAGAAGGAAACTTTTTCCATGTAAAAGCTTGGCACAGAAAATCCCGCCTACCCGAGCTGCTCTGGTGGAGCACGTCAAGAGAGCAGTCTACCAGGGTGGTCACATCTGGGGGAAGACACTGCTTCCAGACCCTGTGCTGCCATCACCAATTGACTGGGGGTGGGTGAAGACAGAAGGAATGTCAAGTCAAGTCAAGAGTTTTATTTGTCACGGCATACAAGTATACAGTGAAATGCGGGTGGTCTTGCCCGCAACGATGTGCAATACAGTGGTACAACATATAATAGTACATAATATAATATAATATTGTGCAATAACAGGTAACAGGTAACATGGTGTGACATCTCGGTATCTGTACATAGTTATTTACAGAGCATATAGGACATGCTAGGTAGCTTTGGTAGTGCAATACACTGTTACTGTTGCTATACTCATTTAAAGTGGCCTTTCCTTTTGGCAATAAGTGTGGGTGTGTGCGGCATGAGTGTGTGCCCGCTCATGTTAAAGTGTTAAAGTGGCTGCTAGTGTGTGAGCGTGCACAGCGTGCATGTCGTGTGTGTGCTCATGTGTGCTTGTGTGTGGATAGTTCAGTGTTCTGTGGCACTCAATGTTCATTGTTCAAGGCTCTGATGGCCTGGGGGAAGAAGCTGAGCCTAAGCCTCTCTGTCCTAGTAGCTGGGGTTCGCAGGCGTCTGCCTGACCTCAGCAGCTGGAACAGGCTGTTATTGGGGTGGTGGGGGTCTTTCATTATTCTGCAGGCTCTGGATTTGCACCTCTTGTTGTATAGAACCTGCAGGGGAGGTAGTGCAATACCCGTGGTACGCTCGGCTGAGCGCACCACTCTCTGTAGGGCCTTCTTGTCCTGTGCCGTGCTGTTTCCATACCAGGCAGTGATGTTTCCGGTCAAGATGCTCTCTACAGCTCCTGAGTAGAAGGACTGGAGTATCTTCCCCGATACTCTGAACTTCCTTAACTGTCTCAGGTGGTAGAGGCGCTGCTTCGCCTTCTTTACTACTGTGTCTATGTGTGTTGACCATGTCAGATCCTCTGAGATGTGGACCCCCAGGTACTTAAAGCTGCTCACCCTGTCCACGGTAGCCCCGTTAATCCTCAGTGGTGTGTGTGTCTCCTGCTGTCCTCTCCTATAATCCACGATCAGCTCCTTGGTTTTACCAATGTTCAGGAGCAGGCTGTTGTCCTGGCACCAGCGTTCCAGTACCTCAACCTCCTCCCGGTAGGCCTTCTCGTCGTTGTCCGAGATCAGCCCCACCACCACCGTGTCGTCTGCGAACTTCACTATGGAGTTGGAGCTGAACTTGGCCACACAATCGTGTGTGTAGAGTGAGTACAGCAGGGGGCTCAGAACACAGCCCTGGGGGGACCCGATGCTCAGGGTGATGGTGTTGGAGGTCTGACCCCCCACCCTGACCGCCTGGGGTCTTTCCCTCAGAAAGTCCAGTACCCAGGCGCTCAGGGCGGAGCTCAGACCTAGCTCGATCAGCTTGTCCACCAGTCTGGTGGGGACTATGGTGTTGAACGCTGAGCTGTAGTCAATGAACAACAGTCTCACATAGCCCCCCTTCTGACGGTCAAGGTGAGAGAGGGTGCTGTGCAGTACCTGGGAGACCGCGTCGTCAGTGGACCTGTTTATCCTGTATGCAAATTGCATAGGGTCCATATCACTGGGGAGGGAGGCACAAATGTGGTCCTTGAGTGCCACCGGTCTGTAGTCATTTGGACATGTTGGGGAGGGTTTCTTCGGTACAGGGATGATGGAAGACATCTTGAAGCAGGCAGGGACCACTGACTCCGCCAGGGATTGATTAAATATGGCGGTGAACACCGGGGCTAGCTGGTTGGCACAGGATTTAAGTATGCGTCCTGTTATACCATCTGGGCCAGCAGCCTTCCTGGTGTTCACCTGCATAAATGCTCTTCTCACACTGTGTTCCGACAACGAGAGAGCGTCCCCGCCCCCCCGCAGTTGCCCCCCCCCCTCCACAACAGCCGGCGCGCCAGTGACGTCACTAGCCGGAGAGCTAGCAGCGCCACTGTCTACACCAAACCGAGCGTAGAAAGAGTTGAGCTTGTCCGCGAGGGAGGCGTCGTCGCTCCCCATTGAGGGGGCGCTGACTTTGTAGTTATTGTCTTCAGTCCCCGCCATAAGCCTCTTGTGTCGCTTTGTGCCATTTGTGTCTCCAGTTTGTCCGCATGTATGAGCCCCATTGGACGACAATGCCACAAGCATCACAATCCTGCCACGAGCTGATCTCTTGTGGCTGCAAGAGTGGTTGCAAAAAGCTCTGCAGGTGCAAGAAGGCTGCACTTCAGTGTACAGGTCTCTGCTTCTGTGATGGAGAATGTGCCAGTTGAACCCTGTTGAACCATTCTTCGATAGTTTAATCGGGCAATAGCACCATCACCATTTTGTGTGTGGGTGAGGGGGATAAAAAGGAAAATGTTTAATTATGTTTTGTAAATTGTTGTATATTTGTTGATTTTTTAAATTTAATTTTTTTATATAACAATTATAAAAAAATATATTAATAAAACATGTTCTTCACTTTAAGTTGGATGTAAATACTATTTGTGGTGTTAACAACATGGAAAACAATAGCTTTGGTGGCCAAAGTGTTCTATGCCAGTAATCTCTGGCAGCCATTTTTGGAAATGGTTACCATGGTCACCAAAATGCCAATCTGCAATGCCCCAATATCCATATCTTTTCTAAATATATTAAGCTAAATATGTACCAAATTTGTATATATATGTATGTTTTTAAGCTCGGCTCTCAACGGGACCTCACTAGTGGGATGTATATCTATTATTGCCTCGCACTCTAGAAGCATTACCAAAAATTACACTACAACATGTATAGATTATGGCTAGTTTGAATATAATGATATGGAACACCGGGGGAATAAATAACCAACTCAAACGCAAAAGCGTGCTCACACTGATGAAAAAAGAACATGTGGACATTGCTCTGCTAAGCGAAACGCACATTCTAGATAATTCATAGATAAATTAGCGGACAACACATACCATAATATTAGTCACTCTTCTATTGGTACGAGAACTCGGGGTGTAGCCATAGTCGTTAAACGTAAGTTGAATATTGTACTAAAGGGAGTATGGTCTGATGTAGAAGGTCGGATAACTATAGCTAAGATTGAACATAAGAACAGGAAAATAGCGTTGGTAGCGGTATACGCCCCAAATTTGTACGAAGAAGATTTCTTCACTACACTAACCAATGCAATGTTAGACATTCCCGATTACTCATTTATAATAGGTCCGGATTTTAATGCCATCTGGAACCCAAGGATGGACAAATCTTACCTCGCCTTTTCCAGCGAACAAAAGAATTCATCGAAGGCATTAAAGGATTGGCCGAAGATTACAGGTGTAAATGACTTATGGCGGTTACTTAATCCCACGACCCGAAAGTACTCTTGTCGATCTGCAAGACATAATACATTATCCAGAATAGATTATGTTTTTGCATCACAGAGACTATTTGATAATTATGAAGTGGAAATGATACCCAACGCACTATCAGATCACTGTTATTTACTCCTTAAAGGTACATTTGGTATACTATCCTCCCGAGCCCCAAGATGGCGATTTAACACGTTGCTGCTTAATAACAAGGAATTCATTACACAACTCAAAGAAGCTCTTATAGTATTCCAACGGGAGAATGCAAACTCGGTGCAAGACCCCAGAATATTATGGATGTCGGTAAAGGGAATGATCAAAGATTTCACGGATAGCTTTTCCTCCAAAATGCGCAAGAATCAATGCACAAAACTGGCTGAGCTGGAAACGCTTTACTCAACGTTATTTAATTCTCTAAAATACAACAACTCAACTCGACTAGAGAATCAAGTTAACGTACTAAAAATAGAGATCAATGCCATATACAGACAACAATCGGAAATACAAATACGCAGCACAAGACAACAGCAGTACTCCCATGGTTCCAAACCTAGTCACCTATTAGCCATGCGATTAAGAATTAATGCAAAATTTGCAGATATAACTACCATTAGAGCACAACAAGTACTTGTAACAGATCCTGTAAAAATAAACGATACATTCAAAGAATTCTACTCCGACTTATATAAATCAGAAACAACCTTTGATCAAAACAAAATGGACACATATCTTAATCAAATTATTCTCCCTAAACTTTCAGAGGATGACGCTAAACAGTTAGAAACACCGATCACGCGGCGGTTAGGTGGTCGAGCGGAGATTGCGTTCGTCACCAGCCCCGGAGCTGTGAGCTTGGTTCGCCTGTTCGAATCCAGCTCACAGCTCCGGGGTTGTCACCAGCTTGGCTGGCCGTCTGCACTGATACAATTGGCTGTATCAGAGGGTGGGAGAAGCTGGCGGGGTGGGTCCGGGTCGTTGTAAACAGCGACTCCTACAGTTCGGTCGGGGCGCCTGCTAAGCGCGGATTGGACGTGAGGGGGATAGTGTGGTCCTCCCACACGCTACGCCCTCTCAATGAGAATCCGCGCTGCCAGGTGAAAAGAAGCGGTGATTGGCTGGACGTGTGTCGGAGGAAGCACGTGGTAGCCTCCACTCTCCCAAATGATCTGACTGTGGGGGGTAAAGCGCAGCGACCAGGAAGGGACTGGGAATTGGCATACGACTAACATTGGGATGGGAGAAAATCTGAGGAAAATGGAGGGGGAAAAAGACCAAAAAAAAAAAAAAAAGAAACACCGATCACACTAGAGGAACTCAAGAAGGCCATAACCGCAATGAAAAGTGGTAAGGCTCCTGGAAGAGACGGTTTCTCATCAGAAATGTACCTTTCTTGTTGGGACATAATTGGTCCCTTATTACTAAATATGATCTTATACTCAGTCAAGGAGGGGAACTTCCATAAGAATGACAATATTGCACTCATAACAGTCCTCCTTAAAAAAGACAAAGACCCCAACGAGTGCGGTAGTTATAGACCTTTAAGCCTCCTCGGAACCGATATCAAACTGTACTCTAAGCCTAAGGTATTAGCCATCAGATTACAAAAGCATATGACGTCTTTAGTTCACCCGGACCAAACTGGCTTCATAAGAGGCCGCCTGATCACTGATAACATAAGACGAATACTGCACGTACTAGATGCCGACAAGGATGACACCATACCTAAGGCGATGCTATCCCTGGATGCTATGAAAGCCTTTGACAGGCTGGAATGGTCGTATCTATGGGCAGTATTAGAAAGGATGGGGTTAGGAAAAGGATTCATTGATATGATTAAAGTATTATACAAAGACCCATCGGCCATGATTACAACAGGCACAATCATCTCCAAAATCTTTCCGGTATCACGCTCTGCCAGACAGGGTTGTCCTCTTAGTCCCGGACTATTCAATCTATCATTAGAGCCTTTAGCACAATATATAAGACAATCCCAATCCATAGAACCAATCGTAATCAAGGGCACACAACAAAAAATTTGTTTATATGCGGACGACGTAATATTGTTCATGCAAAACCCCAACACCACATTGCCTCATCTGCTCAAGTTGATTGAGGACTTTGGTGATTTATCGGGATTTAAGATAAATTGGCCGAAGTCGGCTTTCCTTCCACTTAACACCCCTTCAAAAAAAGATATAACCCTCCCAGGAGAGATACCGATGGTAAAACATTTCAGATGCTTGGGAGTGGAAATATTCCCCACCATAAGACAAACGGTGAAGCACAATTACACAAAAATCCAAAACAAAATCAAAGACGACCTTGATAGATGGGCAAAACTTAAAAACACAGTACAAGCACGGATATCAATAGTTAAGATGGATGTACTACCTAGAATCAACTTCTTCAGTTCAATGCTACCGTTACCCCCTCCAGAGGGTTACTAGAAAAGATTACACTCCTCCACATACAAATTTATTTGGAATAACAAACCACCACGTATAAAAAGATCCACCGCACAGAGAAATAAAGCAGATGGTGGCATGGCATTTCCAGATTTTTTCCAATATTTTAAGGCGTACACATTAAGACCATTGACAACATGGTTTGACCCCCAAGCATTAGTATCCTGGAGAAAATTAGAAGAAAACATAGTAGCCCCACATAGACTGAAGGACATAGCATACACTAAACTACCAATCAAGCACTGTGAACGAAAATTTGGCCCCATAATTACTCATGCGATCCGGATATGGCGTGAATCACAAAAAAAAAATCCTAACCCACATAAATGGCACAATCATACTCCCTTATTCAATAACAATGCACTCTTAATTGAAAAACGACCTATAAGATTCCCTATATGGGAAGAGCAAGGCATACACTCATTAGGGGATGTTTTTAACAAACAGGGTTTTTGTAGTGATAAAGAAATACGCAAAAAATGTAATCTCACCAAGTCCACATGGCTTTTTTACAAACAGTTACAGCTATGTTTGAAGTCTCACGGTGTTCCATTAGACAGACCAATTGAACACCACAGATACCACAAATTCTTCTACGAAAGAGAGACATCGAGAGGTTTTGTTTCAGAATTTTATCATCAATTACTAACGTCCTCGTATGAAACCCTCCAACTAGACTCTGTCTGGAGGAGGGATATACCAGACCTGGAAAATGACTTTGATTGGCAAGGAGCCTGGGCAAATGTCCGACTTACATCAAGGAACCCGGATCATCAACAAATCAATCTTAACTATATTCACAGGACATACTTGACTCCTATAAGACTGTGCCGAATGGGGCTTAAACAAGACTCCAAATGCTCCCAATGTACAAATGGGGACGAAGGGACATTTATGCACATGTATTGGGACTGCCCACCAGTTAAGGCATTCTGGAAAGATGTGACCCAACAATTATCAAAACTCGTATCTTGGAATATACCTGTACACCCCGCGGTATTACTATTGAATGATGTTTTTGAGTTTGCAGTGAATCCACAGCTAAAGAGATTGGTTTTATCGGGTATCACAGCAGCTAAAAAGCTGATCGCATCACGCTGGTTTCAACCGGAAAAAATGTGCCGTAAAGTTTGGTTTCTTACATATCTCGATGTGATTTATCAAGAAATATCTACAGCAAGAATTCTGGGTCTCAATGAATCCAAAATGTCAATGTGGTTAGAAGTGGTGGAGAGAATAAAAGCTAGCTTATAATGGTAGTGTCTGGTTAGGTGCGAGGGATAGTGGAGGTACTTCTCAAGGTGGGGTCCGGGAGGGGGGGGTTCGAGCTGGAGCATATGTGTGTAGGTTTTTTAGATAACAGGTATTAGGGGTATATCTTATATAAGACAATTAACTAAAATGTGATCTCATTGGATGTGCCCTGACAATTAATGCTTGTATATCTTATCGTGTGTTGTCATGTTTGTTTATGTGTTTGTTTAAAAAATAATAAAAAAATAAAATACAAATTTGGTGCTTTTATCACAAATTGAACAATAGGTTAACTATGCCGCACCACTATCATAACTCGCTGAAATATTGACGAATTTACAAACGGTTTGTGTTGTGAAGGATCAGATTAAACCGAATATATATATTTATTTATGGATATATATTTAATAGTATTTGTATATCGTTTGATATCCCTTGTATATTCCTTGTACATATACACTGAATATCCCTTTAGTCTACTAACAGCCCATAATAGTTTCATTCTCTCATTGGACAAGAACTTGGCGCCAGCAGCCAAGCCCCTTGGTTCAAGTTCAATCGTGCCGACGAACATGTCGTTACTAGCCCGGTTCCGCGTAGGAATACGTCTGGCGAAATACGAATGGTACTATTTGTTCACAGCGCATATATATATGGCGCAAGTAAAGTAGAACTTTCTTTTTAGTCCCTTAGCCCTTAGTTCTTTTGTGAGGTTTTGTCCGCTGCTCACCTACTCGCTCTGTTCCTTTAAGCCTACTCGCTCTGTTCCTTTAGTTTTCTGTTAATCAATTGCATTCTCCTATTCACACGCTTCTTCCCGTAGACGCCGTTTGATTGGTGCTTCCCCAACCACACGCTTGTCAATCTCATCCCGCAGCTGTCACAGCTTGTCATTAAGCATTCCTCTGATTATATATACCCCGATTCCCCATCAAGTGTTGTTGGATCGTTTTGATATATTATCAGCATTTGCTGTTCCTTCCTTGCCTGCTGTTTTTCCCTGTGCTTTGCCTCCCAGGATATTCAAGAAGTATTCCGCTTGGACAACCCGTTCCCCGTGGCGACGCGCTCGCCCTGTTTGATCCTGCTCTCTTTACGCACAGCGCCTGGGTGAGTTTGGCAAGACTGTCTTTGACCCTATCGTTTTTCGTGTGTGTTAAACACTGAAGAGATCCTGCTTTTTGTCAGACTGTCACTCACCCTGTGCCTGTATTTTGGATTGTTCATTTTGGATAATATTTGCTTGAACATCGCTCACTGTGTGTGTTCACACCGAAGATATTATCACTTGGATTATTATTGGGACTTCGCTCACTGTGTGTATTCACACCGAAGATATTATCACTTGGATTATTATTGGGACTTCGCTCACTGTGTGTATTAGCACCGAAGATTCTATCACGTGGATTGTTGTTGGGACGTTGCTCACAGTGTGTATTTACACCGAAGATTCTGTCACTGGATTATCTGTTTTGGGACAAGTCACTTCTCCTGTCACCTGCTCTGTTCCCAACTGTACTCTGAGCTAACCCGCTCTCTCTCTCCCTCTCTGTCACCACCTCGGGGAGCTGCCGAGAGGAATCTGCAGAGCGGCTCTGACGTCACAGTCTAATCCTCGGACGAACCATCCCGGGAGAAGCTGCAGAGCAGCAACATTCGTCTATGCTTGTATCCCAGTCTTTGTTTGTTCTCAACCAAGTTATTGCTGCTATTTTGTGAAATAAAGCAAGCCCTAGTTTTTGGCAACTCTGAAACAACTCTCTTTGTGTCGTTAGCATTTGGGGTCGGTGTCAAACCATAACATTACGATCCAACCAAAATGACGACCCCAGCCGACACAGAGAGAGTCAGAACAGCACTAGCTAATCAGATCGAGTTGACCAAGGATCACAGTCACCAACTAGAGAGGGCTGCGGCTGCGGTGCATGATCTCAGGGAACAGGTCCAGCCTATTCATGGGTCCCTGGCCGCTCTGGCAGGACAACAGTCAAGTATACTCCTTCATCTTCACACGCTGAGCGACACCGTTAACACTTTAATTGTACCCCCACTTCCTTCAGGAGCATCCCCCGCAGCCCCAGCAGGGCCCACGCTTCCCGATCCCGCACCTCGGGAACCCCGTCTCTCCGTCCCACGGCTGTTCGACGGCAATCCCGAGGAGTGTGCCACATTCATCATGCAATGTGAGTTGGTTTTCCGTCATCAACCCAGTCGATTCACTTCTAGAGGAGCCCAAGTGGCCTATATGACAAACTTGCTCTCAGGCCGGGCTGCCCAGTGGGTCACTTCCTCCTGGGCAATGGATGCAGATTTTTGTTTCTCCTATCCAGACTTCGTGGCTGAGCTCCGCAGGGTGTTCCACCACCCAGCCCGTGGTCTGGATCCTGGAGCCCGGTTGGGTACCTTCCGACAGGGGAGCGGCGGGGTAACAGACTACGTCCTGGAGTTTCGACTGGCGGCGGTGGAGAGTGGTTGGAACGACCCAGCACTTCGCCTAACCTTCATGAGGGGGCTCAGTGACGCAGTCAGGGACCAGCTCGCGACCCGGGAGGAGCCTGACTCCCTCGAGGACCTGTTCAGCCTCGCCATCCGCATCGACGGACGCCTCCAGGAGAGAAGGCGTGAGAGGACCCGACTGGTACCTCCTGAGGGACCCCGGACCCCCCGTACTCATGACGTTTCTACTGGTCGCCCTGCCCTCAACACGACTGGTGGTAGCGTACCCTCCCGTTCGGTTCGCGAGGAGGAACCCATGCAGCTGGGGCGCTCTCATCTGAGCCAGGCTGAACGTGAGGCGAGGTTCAGTTCCGGTCTCTGCCTCTACTGCGGTCGGGAGGGACACCGAATCGCCAACTGCCCCACCCGGCCAAAAGATCAGGCTCGCCGAGACCCCGGGAAATCCTGGTGAGCCGTTTTTCCCATTCCCAGAGCCGCGCACCACCTGGCCATCTGATGAGCGTCACCCTGGCCTGGGCGGACCAACGGGCCACGGTGGAGGCACTCATCGACTCTGGGGCAGACGAGAGTTTCCTCGACTTCGAGTTTGCTACCCGGGCCAACATTCCACTTGAGGACCTTGTGAGGCCTTTGGAGATCTTTGCATTGGACCAACACCGCCTGGCCGACATCTCTCAACGCACCTGCCCAGTCGTGCTGACCATCGCTGGGAACCACGTTGAGAGAATCCAGTTCCTTATCACCCGATCCCCTCTCGTCCCGGTGGTCCTGGGTAGGCCCTGGCTCGCGCTGCACGAGCCCCACATCGCCTGGTCCTCCGGTACCATCAAGGGCTGGAGCTCCTCCTGTCACGCCCAGTGTCTACAGGCGGCGTCCTGTCCCCCGCCCCGGAGGCCCGCTGGTGAGTCGCCTCCGGACTCTTCATCCATACCTCCCGAGTACCACGACCTCTTGGAGGTTTTCAGTAAGTCCAGGGCTCAGGCCCTTCCACCCCACCGCCCTTACGACTGCGCCATCGACCTCTGCCAAGGGGCTCCCCTTCCCGGCAGCCGCCTCTACAGTCTGACCGTTCCGGAGAAGAAGGCGATGGATCAGTACATCTCTGAGTCCTTGGAAGCAGGACTCATTCGGCCTTCCTCCTCCCCGGTGGCGGCCGGTTTCTTCTTTGTTGGGAAGAAGGACGGGGACCTTCGACCCTGCATCGACTATCGCCAGCTCAACGAGATCACCATCAAGAACAAGTACCCTCTTCCTCTCATGAACTCCACCTTCGAGCCTCTCACCCAGGCCACCGTCTTTACCAAGCTGGACCTCCGGAGTGCCTACCATCTTGTCCGTATCCGTGAGGGCGATGAATGGAAGACCGCCTTCAAGACCCCCAGGGGCCACTACGAGTACCTGGTGATGCCGTTCGGCCTCACCAACGCCCCGGCGGTATTCCAGGCACTCATGAACGACGTCCTTCGTGACATGCTGGAGGTGTTTGTGGTGGTGTACCTGGACGACATCCTCATCTTCTCCAGGACCCTCGAGGAGCACATCCAGCATGTCCGCCGTGTGCTAGAGCGCCTCCTCCACAATCGGCTCTTCGTCAAGGCGGAGAAGTGCCGTTTCCACTCCGACTCCGTCGACTACCTGGGCTTCATCGTTGAGAAGGGCTTGACCCGAGCGGATCCTCGCAAGATCCAAGCTGTGGAGGAATGGCCTGAACCCACCACTCGGAAGGAGTTACAGAGTTTCCTCGGGTTCGCCAACTTCTACCGAAGGTTCATCCGGAACTACAGTCAAGTGGCGGAGCCACTTACCAGACTGACCTCTCCCGCTCTGCCGTTCGACTGGTCCCCAGCGGCATGTGCTGCGTTCCGCTCCCTCAAGAAGAAGTTCACTTCCGCCCCGATCTTGCTCCACCCTGACCCCAAGAGACAGTTCATTGTAGAGGTGGACGCCTCGGATACTGGACTGGGGGCTGTCTTATCCCAGCGTTCGGCAATGGACCAGAAGGTACATCCTTGCGCCTTCTACTCGCGTCGGTTCCTCCCTGCCGAGAGGAACTACGACACCGGCAATCGGGAGCTGCTGGCGGTCGTGGCTGCGTTGGAGGAGTGGCGTCATTGGCTTGAGGGGGCCGAGGAGCCATTTACCATCTGGACGGACCACAAGAACCTGACGTTCATCCGCGCTTCCAAGCGCCTCAACGGTCGGCAGGCAAGATGGGCCAGCTTCCTCAGTCGGTTCGACTTCTCGCTGACTTTTCGTCCTGGTTCCCGCAACACGAAGGCCGACTCCCTGTCCCGGTTACACTCCAAGGGGGCTCCACCCTCTGAGGATCCGACTCCCATCCTCCCGGAGGCCAGGGTGGTTGGAGCCATCACCTTGGGCATCGAGGGGGTGGTTAGACGTGCCCTACGCTTCCAGCGTGCTCCAAGCAACGTTCCGATTCATCGTCTCTTCGTCCCCGACTCTGTCCGGTCCCGGGTGCTGCTATGGGGCCATACCAGCCGGTTCGCCTGCCACCCGGGCGTTCATCGCACGTTCTCCTTCCTGGCTCGTCGTTTCTGGTGGCCCACCATGCGGAACGACGTCAAGGAGTTCGTATTGGCCTGCGCGGTCTGTGCCCGCAGCAAGGCCTCGCACCAGGCACCCTCCGGGCTTTTACAGCCACTTCCCGTTCCGAGCCGTCCTTGGTCACATGTGGCGCTAGACTTCGTCACAGGTCTTCCCTCCTCCCAGGGGAACACTTGCCTTCTGACCGTGGTGGATCGATTCAGCAAGGGGGTTCACCTCGTGGCCCTTTCCAAGCTCCCCTCGGCGGCCGAGACGGCGGACCTCCTGACTCACCACGTGTTCCGCCTTCATGGTATTCCCCAGGACATCGTCTCTGACCGGGGGCCCCAGTTCACCTCCCAGGTATGGCGGGCTTTTTGCAAGGGATTGGGGGCGACGGTCAGTCTTTCCTCTGGTTATCATCCCCAGACTAACGGACAAACGGAGAGGATGAACCAGAGCGTGGAGTCTGCTCTTCGGTGTGTGGCAGCCGAGAGACCAGCTTCCTGGAGCCGTTTCCTTCCCTGGGTCGAGTACTCCATCAATTCCATGGTCAGTTCCGCCACCGGCCTCTCACCTTTTGAGGTTTCCCTGGGCTACCAGCCGCCTCTTTTCCCCGCACAGGAGACGGAGGTGGCAGTTCCCTCCGTGCAGGTCCACCTCGACCGCTGCCGACGGGTCTGGGAGATCACCAGGACCGCGCTGCTCCGGACATCTGAGCGTGCCTGTCGTGGGGCCGACCGGCGCCGGGTTCCCGCGCCGACTTACCACCCTGGGCAGAGGGTGTGGCTTTCCGCGAAGGACCTCCCGCTTCGGTCCTCGGCCAAGAAGCTTAACCCCCGTTTCGTCGGACCTTTCGAGGTTCTGAAGGTACTCAGTCCGGCGGCCCTGCGTCTTAAACTTCCTGCGTCCATGCACGTTCACCCCGTTTTCCATGTCTCCCGGGTTAAGCCCGTCTCCCTCAGTCCCCTGATGCCTCCAGCTCCTGATCCTCCGCCTCCCGAGATGGTGGATGGTCACCCCCAGTGGCAGGTCCGCCGGTTGATGGGCGTTCGACGGCGGGGTCGGGGGTTCCAGTACCTGGTGGACTGGGAGGGTTACGGCCCGGAGGAGCGGAGCTGGGTCTCCCGACAGCTCATCGTGGATCCCGGCTTGATCACTGACTTCCATCGTGCCCATCCTGACGAGCCGGGTCGGCCTGGTCGCCGGGTGGCTCCCGTGGAGGGGGGGGTACTGTGAGGTTTTGTCCGCTGCTCACCTACTCGCTCTGTTCCTTTAAGCCTACTCGCTCTGTTCCTTTAGTTTTCTGTTAATCAATTGCATTCTCCTATTCACACGCTTCTTCCCGTAGACGCCGTTTGATTGGTGCTTCCCCAACCACACGCTTGTCAATCTCATCCCGCAGCTGTCACAGCTTGTCATTAAGCATTCCTCTGATTATATATACCCCGATTCCCCATCAAGTGTTGTTGGATCGTTTTGATATATTATCAGCATTTGCTGTTCCTTCCTTGCCTGCTGTTTTTCCCTGTGCTTTGCCTCCCAGGATATTCAAGAAGTATTCCGCTTGGACAACCCGTTCCCCGTGGCGACGCGCTCGCCCTGTTTGATCCTGCTCTCTTTACGCACAGCGCCTGGGTGAGTTTGGCAAGACTGTCTTTGACCCTATCGTTTTTCGTGTGTGTTAAACACTGAAGAGATCCTGCTTTTTGTCAGACTGTCACTCACCCTGTGCCTGTATTTTGGATTGTTCATTTTGGATAATATTTGCTTGAACATCGCTCACTGTGTGTGTTCACACCGAAGATATTATCACTTGGATTATTATTGGGACTTCGCTCACTGTGTGTATTCACACCGAAGATATTATCACTTGGATTATTATTGGGACTTCGCTCACTGTGTGTATTAGCACCGAAGATTCTATCACGTGGATTGTTGTTGGGACGTTGCTCACAGTGTGTATTTACACCGAAGATTCTGTCACTGGATTATCTGTTTTGGGACAAGTCACTTCTCCTGTCACCTGCTCTGTTCCCAACTGTACTCTGAGCTAACCCGCTCTCTCTCTCCCTCTCTGTCACCACCTCGGGGAGCTGCCGAGAGGAATCTGCAGAGCGGCTCTGACGTCACAGTCTAATCCTCGGACGAACCATCCCGGGAGAAGCTGCAGAGCAGCAACATTCGTCTATGCTTGTATCCCAGTCTTTGTTTGTTCTCAACCAAGTTATTGCTGCTATTTTGTGAAATAAAGCAAGCCCTAGTTTTTGGCAACTCTGAAACAACTCTCTTTGTGTCGTTAGCATTTGGGGTCGGTGTCAAACCATAACATCTTTACCCTCCAACCTAGTGGCAAGACGTTAAGCCTCACCCACGATACACGTGTGGTGCAGTATGGTCAACTTGGCCTCAGAATGGCATTGAGACATCGTGTGGATTAATAGTTGAATTGTCATAGTTTGGCACTATACCGTCGAGTGGGACGTATTTCTATTAAGTTAATAATAGTCTATTATGTATGGTGCATCGTTCGGTTAGAGTTATAAAGTGAGCAGTACCCCCATCGTTTTCCTCGCGTTATCTAGAGTCTTAACCAGGCTGGGCAGACCACGTGTGGTGCTTTCATCCGAGGAGTTCTGGGCAAGGACGAGTGGACCTGCACATTGGATTACCTTACCCGGGCGACGGCGAGCCCTACACGGCTTGGATTATCTACTTGCTTTGGGTGCTTTGATTATGCCATGGATAACAGCCAACACTGGTAAGTGTTGGAACTACCCCCGAGAGGAGTCCAGGTGAGACGGCGCTCTAACCCGAGTGAGGTCGCCTCACGTCTCTTCGTTGTGGACCGGCAGCTACCGTCTACAAGAGGGCCCAACTGTATTCATCTGTGGACCAAGGTTCTGTGGGCACCGTGTTCAGCACTCTGAATTCTCCCAAGAAATCGTTGGCCAGATGGGATATCGCCGGCGGCTCTCCTAACCCCCCCCCCTACTGACTTACAACCAGCAGGACCCCCCTTTAGTATATCCAGCTATAATCATTAAGTACCATCGCTATAGTTCCCTAAAGAACCAGGTTGTATACTTGCTTCCTGCGTAACCAGAGATTGGACATTCAATGTTGATTTGCCTACGAATACTCATTTGCCTTACAAGTGCATTCAAATCATAAATGTCATTAAGTGAACGTTGTATATACCCTTTGCTATATATTAAATATTCGACTTATACATTTGTGTGGACTTGGTTTCATCAGGTGGGAAAGTGTTCATCATATCTATATCATGTACTGTGTGGCCAGTAGTTAAAGTACATAAAGCGGTAGTGGTTTAATGATACCATACTTATCAATACAGTCAGGGAATTGTACCCCTCAGTTACAGTTTGGTTTATTACAAGCATTATTAACGTGGCTATGATTCAAGCGGTTTGTAAAAAAAAACATCTTTATAAGTATGCAGTATCATAACTACATCTTTGATGTTTATAGCAAACCAACCCGTTTGTAAATCCGTCAATATTTCAGCGAGTTATGAGTATTTTTGTCTGTGCAGATCACTCACCCTCACTCAAGGCTGACTCGAGCAATGAATGAATGAATGAATGAAAACTTTATTAACAGATTGCAGAATGGGTACAGTACAGTACAGCAAGATGGCGGCGCTACGACGACGTCGCTCTCCATTGGCCGGCAGCGCGGGTAAGCTATCTAGTGTTCTATATCTATGCTGCAGATATATCCATAGATATATATAGAACACTAGATAGCTTAAGGCGGAGTCACCAGCGTCACTGAACCGCCGCCATCTTGCTCCAGTTAGCCTTGAGTGAGAGTGAGTGAGCTGCACAGACAAAAATACTCATAACTCGCTGAAATATTGACGGATTTACAAACGGGTTAGTTTGCTATAAACATCAAAGATGTAGTTATGATGCTGCATACTTATAAAAAAAAATGTTTTAAAGATGTTTTTTTTTTACAAACTGCTTGAATCATAGCCACGTTAATAATGCTTGTAATAAACCAAACCGTTTGTAAATCCGTCAATATTTCAGCGAGTTATGAGTATTTTTGTCTGTGCAGCTCACTCACTCTCACTCAAGGCTAACTGGAGCAAGATGGCGGCGGTTCAGTGACGTCGCTCTCCATTGGCCGGCAGCGCGGGCAAGCTATCTAGTGTTCTATATATATCTATGGATATATCTCCCCCCACTTTTTGTAGCGTCGCTGAAGTCAGCCTTTTGATTGGTTTATGGATCACACAGGGCACTCGATCTCGTCATATCCCGAAAAAGTGTGTAGGGGGGCGGGGCTAGCTTTTAGCTGTCGGAGATGTACACCCCGCCTGCCGTAGTAAATGCGGGCGGCAAAACGTGCGCGCCTCAGCACTGACGTGGCGCGCGCGGCGGTGTTTTGAACAGTTGTGTACATTTCACCGCGCGCGGCGGGAGAACGAGACGAAGTGGCGGCTCGTGAGTTTGTTTTGCAAAGCAACTGAACAAACACTGTCGCCGTTAAACGGACTTTGCTGGCGGTACAAAGAGGATCATGGTCGAGTTCGGAGTGTACGCAGTCTTGGGAATAAACCAACCACCTATCCGGCTTGTATGGTGAGTTGTCTAACCTTATTATTATTTCATTTTCGCGCGCACGTGACGTTAAAGTGTAACGTTAGGTTATTAAAATGTAGTTTTGTTTATTGCACGTCGATGTAGCTAGGACGTCAAACGTTACAGCTAGGACATTATTAAATTATGCATTTTCTGAGCATATCTCTTTGACCTCGTCGTCGCTAGTAACGACGTGAGGAGTTTACTGTTTGTCTTCTTTCCAGCGCCGACGGTTCCTGTAGGACCTCTCTCGCAGTTCCACCCAACGCCCGCGAGGTGGTGCTGTTTACGAGCGGCCCGTGGGGCGAGCGGGTCTGTGTGAACGCCGAGCTCGTCGACGCGGACAGAACACCCGTCACTATTGGAAAACTGACACCTTATAACAAGTAAGTTGTTGATGTCTCACAGTCACAGTAGCTTGTAGGATATTTGGCAAATCTTACAACACTGATGTTCAATTCACTATGAATTGAAAATGGGGGACCCTGTCACCCTGATGTAAACAAGACAAACGTCTTTCTCTGGTCTTGTTCTGTGATTCGGCTGATGTCTGATACAGTATCAGAATGGTAGTTATAAGAATATGTAAATAGTTTATTTTGGAGTGGATTTTCCCTTTAAACCCGCCTTGCCCTGAATACCTAAGCAAAAAAATACTATACTGTATACTAGTAGTTGTCAAGCATTTTGGTTCATTACCCCTAAGACATAGTCAAGCATAGACAGAATGGTGAATGTTGATATATCATGATCGTTATTTCCCCTTTTCAGGCTGCTTAACTTGAGGAGCGCTTTAAACTTCAAATTCATTATTTTACAAGAAAAAAGCATAATGAAGTCTTTTGTGACCCTCCCAAAATCACCCCCAGGTCGAGAACTACTGCTTTTACCATGTGTTCCTGGAGAACCATTGTAGTGTGTGTGTGTGGTCAGCGACCATTATCAACTATTTACTAAATTACTCTGTTACTAATGGTCTGGGATAACCGCTATAGATACCATTTTTATGTAGAGTAATCATTAACACAGAGCTTTTAGAAAGGTGTAGAATAAAAGTACCCCCCCCCCCCCCAAAAATGATTGATTAATGAATTTATAATTTAAAAAGATTTGCGGATCCTAAATTAATGTTGTTGTTTACACGTATCCCCTCCCTACTTCCCATTTCCCCACCTGGAATGCACCTGATAAAGGACGTGCTGGTGCTCTAGTGTGACATCTAATGCATCTATTCTATAGCACCTTTAACTTGAACAACAAAAACAAACATTAGCTTCCTAAGTTCCTAGACTATTATTTGATCGCCTGTCGATTGTTGACGCTGCAGCAGGGAGTCAACTGTAAGTCCAAGTTGTTCCCCAGCAATGTAACTCCACTGAAGCGGTATATAATAATAATAATAATAATAATAATACCTCCTGTCCTCCAGATGTCTGTCCTGGGAGAAGTGGGAGGAGGAGACATGGACAGACAGAATCACGCTCATGGTCACCCTGGAGGGAGGCAACCTGGTAAATATCAAACTGACCCCTGAACCAGACTGAAAGGCATGTGGAGCGCATGCTGAATGGCACACGCTTCACTTTGGTACCCTTGTTGATGGCCACTCTGCTTCACTTTGGTACCCTTGTTGATGGCCACTCCGCTTCACTTTGGTACCCTTGTTGATGGCCACTCCGCTTCACTTTGGTAGGAGAAGCCGCCTATTCTCAGTCCTTGCCCCACAATGGTGGAACGAACTACCCACCACAGTCAGGACAGCCGAAACCCGTCCCATCTTTCGCCGTCGACTAAAGACGCACTTCTTCAACCATTATCTGAAATGAAATTTTTTTAAATAAATAAATAATAATATCTAACCCTAACTAACCTTATTGTCATGCACTTGTCCTAATATACTAACTTACACTGAAGCACTCAACACTTTGATGAACATTGTTATTCAGCTGATTGTTGTGCCCTTCCTGATGACTTGTCGTACAGAACTTGTAAGTCGCTTTGGATAACAGCGTCATCTAAATGTAAATTTAAATGGTACCCTTGTTGATGGTGTCCACACCGCCACTCCCAGGAGGAAGGCTAGGGATGAAATCCACAAACAGTATCGCTTTAACAGACCCGTCCCCTGGCAAGCGAGCTCTAGGTAGACTCATGGCCACCACACCCCAACGTATAGGGAGATAGGCAGCGAGAGCCGGCATATCACCAGCGTTATCAGGTGGGCTGTGGGCACCTCCCTTCACTGGTGTTTCAAGTTGGTGCTATTTTCATTTTAAATTGTCTATTTTCTTTGACTTTTGAAATATTGCTACAAGGAATTTTTTTTAATAGAAATAATAATAAAAGTATAGTTTTTTACAATAACATGCATATATCATGGGATTAACTGTATGGTAAAAAAAATCCATACCTTCGGAGGGATCCATGATGGTATATACTTTCATATTAGGTATACCACACAACCCTCATGGGAACCTTGTGAATCTAAATCAAATCAGGGAATCAGTGCCGATTCAGGGGAAATCATTTAACATTAGCTTTTCCTGATTGCTTGTGTCTTCAGGTGAAGGCAGATTTCTCAGATCCACAGCTCACCCTGGCCATGAAGGAATACACCCCAGACGTAAGCTTTTAAAGGGTTAATGCCATCCGTTTTACATATTTCATTTTGTGTCCCAGGAGAACCGAGACTTGTTATAATGTGTAGATTAAACAGAGACTTATTATAATGTATAGACTAAGTGGAGACTTATTATAATGTATAGACTAAGTGGAGACTTATTATAATGTATAGACTAAGTGGAGACTTGTTATAATGTATAGACTAAGTGGAGACTTATTATAATGTATAGACTAAGTGGAGACTTGTTATAATGTATAGACTAAGTGGAGACTTGTTATAATGTATAGACTAAGTGGAGACTTATTATAATGTATAGACTAAGTGGAGACTTGTTATAATGTATAGACTATAAGACTAAGTGTAGACTTATTATAATGTATAGACTAAGTGGAAACTTATTATAATGTATAGACTATAAGACTAAGTGTAGACTTATTATAATGTATAGACTATAAGACTAAGTGTAGACTTATTATAATGTGTAGACTAAGTGGAGACTTATTATAATGTATAGACTATAAGACTAAGTGTAGACTTATTATAATGTATAGACTATAAGACTAAGTGTAGACTTATTATAATGTGTAGACTAAGTGTAGACTTATTATAATGTATAGACTATAAGACTAAGTGTAGACTTATTATAATGTATAGACTAAGTGGAGACTTATTATAATGTATAGACTATAAGACTAAGTGTAGACTTATTATAATGTGTAGACTAAGTGGAGACTTGTTATAATGTATAGACTATAAGACTAAGTGGAGACTTATTATAATGTGTAGACTAAGTGGAGACTTGTTATAATGTGTAGACTAAGTGGAGACTTGTTATAATGTGTAGACTAAGTGGAGACTGTCATTCCAGTGCACCACAGCGGCCCCAGCAGCGAGGGAAGTGAAGCGTAAGAGGAAGAGAGGACATATTGAGGAGAAGGAGACAATGAAGATAAATGAAGAAGAGAATGTATGTCCTAACAGAATGTTGGAGAAGACGACCCCTGTGAGAAAGGTCAAAGGTCAGACCAGAGGAGGTCAGAGGCTGTTTGCCGGGGGAGCGGAGGCTGCAAAGACCAATGGAACAGGTGAGCGAGATGGTGTGGGTGTTTTTTTTTTTTTTTTTAATATAATTATGATACAGAGTGAATTGTAATATCACCATATTGTGATATATTGCGATTTATTACCCTTTTTCAACTGCAAATTCTATTATCCTTATCAGTAGCTATTCACCTTGTCTTACATCAGTAGCTATTCACCTTGTCTTACATCAGTAGCTATTCACCTTGTCTTACATCAGTAGCTATTCACATTGTCTTACATCAGTAGCTATTCACCTTGTCTTACATCAGTAGCTATTCACCTTGTCTTACATCAGTAGCTATTCACCTTGTCTTACATGAGTAGCTATTCACATTGTCTTACATCAGTAGCTATTCACATTGTCTTACATCAGTAGCTCTTCCTAGACCTTATCTATATGGTATGAATGGTGTGTGGCATGGTTATTATAGTTTTGTGTTTTTAATATTTTGTTTTCAGTTTAGTTTCAGTAGGTTTCCAGAGTGGGTTTGCTTTTTTCAGTTTAGTTTTATTTTCGTTTTTAATAATTTCAGTATTCGTTTATTATAATATGTGTGGTATTTGTCAGGGGTAAGAAGATTTAAGAAGTTCCGAATAGGTATTGTGTATTTTTTATTTCAGTGAACTACAATGTTTTTTTTATCACACCACCTAGTTTCAGTTAACTATAATAACCTTGGTGTCCGTCTGTGAGAAAGAGAGAGGAGATGAAGACACTCCTGTGAGTGTGGGTGTGTATGTATTTTTGTGTATGTGTTCATATGAGATTCAAGGTGATTTTATTATAGATATACATTATAGTTTGTTTTGTTTCCACACAGTAAAAAATATCTTCACCCCACTGTCTATAGGTAACGGAGGAGGAGAGGAGCAAGGTATTGTGGGAGGGACGCCTCCACAGGGTTCAACCAGGACGAAGGGGAGACCAGCCAAAACGCCCACGCAGACAGGTAGTGTGTGTGTGTGTGTGTGTGTGTGTGGGGGGGGGGCATGAGCACAGGGTGGGAAGTGTAACCCATGGTGCTGATAGGAATGCCAGGCAGGGACCACTTTTTTTTCACTGCGGATTCATCCAAGTGTTACAAGGCTGAATTTGTGGAACATGTTTAAGTTTTATGCAAACAAACTAGTCTAAAACTTTAATACAAATGATGTGTTAAATAAACTAGTCTAAATCAATGTTACACACCACAGCATCCATGATGTCCTTCCCTGTCTGGCTACCTCACACACGAGAGTAAGAAACACCTTCAATGTTACACACCACAGCATCCATGTTGTCCTTCCCTGTCTGGCTGCCTCACACACGAGAGTAAGAAACACCTTTACAGACTTTAGGTAGGCAGTGTTCCCGGCTCCAAATAAACACAGCTAAACAACTTGTTTACGCTTGCTGATCTGAAAACTTCAAACAGGCCAAATGGCAAAGAATACCTGTACGTAATTTCTAAATAACATTGCAGACTGCCAAATCCATACAATTAAAACAATTAGAGGGGGAAATAGATGGCTGGATAGCTACCTAAGTTTTGTGTTAAACATACTGTCCGATCATATTCACTGTTTGCAAACCTTATGCGATGCTAGGACTGTAATGCCTGCTAGCACAACATTAGCTTTCTGATAGTATGGCAGGATGTTATGTCAGCGCATTCATTTAGACCAGTGATCAGACCGTTTGATAGAGAAACTTACAACGGCTTTGAACGTGGCTCAGCCAATCATAATCAAGGACCAGAACTATCTGTTTTATAAACTGGGATTTCTGTATGGTCTTTAATGTCATACAGTGGATGTGTTGTCTATTCAGTGTATTATATATTTTCTCTTTCTCTTGACCTTTGACCTCATCTGTAGCCCCACTGGTCAAGCCGTCAGGGCGTTGGGGTCAGACGCTGTGTCCTATCGACCCCCAGACGGCCATCCTGATTGGAGGACAGGGAGCCAGGACACAGTTCTGTAAAGACCCCATGTGGAAGCTCTGTACAGGTCAGTCACAGTAAATATTATTATTATTGTGTGTGTGTCTTTGTTTTCCAACCTTGTATTCCTACCCTAGGGCATTGATCAGTGTCATGTACACAGGTCTAATGACCCTCTAGAATATGACTGGAGCGGGCTGTACATGAACACCAGCCCGTCCAGCGGATGCTTTAAGCTCCGTCCTGAGCAGGTAAGAAACAACACAAGACGTTTTTCCAAATAGTAAATTATATATTTATGGTGATAGGGATTTAAACCTCCACCATAATGCACAGGGGAAAAAGGTAGGGGAGGACAAACAAGACATACATATATACAAACAAACACTTAGTAAATAATATAAATGTAACTGTGCCAGTCATGGGACACAAAGAGAAAGCCACACGCTATCATTCCACAGCTACAGCTAGGCGAGAGGGCAACCTCCTCACTCCACTCTGGAACGTGGCAGTGATTCAAATGAGGCGCCCCGTGTGTGTGTCATTCTCCAGACTATATCCCCTCATTCCACTGACTGCCCACAGGTGTACGAAGCAGGTGCAATCAGCTCAATCAGGGGAATGAGTGGTATCTGGAAAAAAGAGAAAGAAAAGCAAAATTAGGAGATGACACATCACACAAACAAAAATAACACAACTAGGGCTGCAACTAATGACTAATTTGGTAGTCGACTAATCTGCCGATTATTTTTTCGATTAGTCGACTAATCGAAAACCAATGTAAACAACAACAACATTTTTTTTTTTTTTTTTTTTAAATTACCTATCTTTGTGAAAGTGGCTTCTCAGCTCTGGTCCAGCTGAAGACAGAGCAGAGGAACAGATTGGACATTGAGCATGACCTCAGAGTTGCTTGTCTACCATCACCCCAGACTTTGAGACTCTTGTCAGGACCAAACAACAACATCATAACATGATGATCCCATAGCAAATTAAAATAATGACTCATGAAACATTTGAATTTGGATCTTTAAGCCACTTTAAATGAAAATGTATTTGAAGAACAATACAGCAATCACTCGTAACAAGATAAATAAATTAAATAATACAAATTAAAGTGGAAGTGTACTTTAAATAACTTTTGTTTGCTGTGTGTGAGAGGAGTCTGTGTGTGTGTGTGTGTGTCTTACTCTGATCGCTGTGTGAGTGAGGAGTGTGTGTACTGTGTAATTTGTGCGTGTGTCTTACTCTGATCGCTGTGTGAGTGAGAGGTGTGTACTGTGTAATTTGTGTATGTGTGTGTGTCTTACTCTGATCGCTGTGTGTGAGTGAGAGGAGTGTGAATGTGTGTGTGTCTTACTCTGATCGCTGTGTGTGAGAGAGAGGAGTGTGAATGTGTGTGTCTTACTCTGATCGCTGTGTGTGAGAGAGAGGAGTGTGAATGTGTGTGTGAGTGAGAGGAGTGTGAATGTGTGTGTGTCTTACTCTGATCGCTGTGTGTGAGAGGAGTGTGAATGTGTGTGTGTCTTACTCTGATCGCTGTGTGTGAGAGAGAGGAGTGTGAATGTGTGTGTCTTACTCTGATCGCTGTGAGTGAGAGGAGTGTGTATGTGTGTGTCTTACTCTGATCGCTGTGTGTGAGTGAGAGGAGTGCGTGTGTAATGTATTGTGTGTCTAGTCTGATCATCATCTCCTGCAGGGGAACAATGTTTTCAATGTCCAAAATTTGCTATGGGATCATCATGTTATGATGTTGTCTGGAACCCTGAGAAGCCACTCTCACAAAGATAGGTAGTGCACAATTTTTTTTTTTTTTTTTTTTTAATGACTAATCGACGCAACAATTTCTCGTCGACGATTTTTTATAATCGACGTTGTCGATTATGTCGACTAATCGTTGCAGCCCTAAACACAACTACTACTAACCATACTAACCGGAGGTTACATGGTGTTCAGAAATAAGGCAACAATGATAATGAATCAACCCACGTACGTGACAATCAGACTCCACAAAGACACAGGGTTATTTTAGAGATGCGTTAAAGCAGGCGTCTCAAACTCGCGGGCCAATTGCGGCCCGCTGGATGATATTTTGCGGCCCCCTACTTGACATCAAAGTTTAGTGTTAGTGCTGCCCGCGCGCAACTTTTTGCCGAGTCGTTGCGCGAGTTGGAAGTTTTATTTATTTGATCACTTGTAGGCTACCATAGCGCAGGCTCATGACAGTAACGTTACGTAGGGGTGGACGGTATGGTCTAAAATTTATATCACGGTATAATTTGAAGCATAGACGGTAACGGTATATATCACGGTATCATCGTTTTTGATAATTTTTTTATTTTTTATTTTATATAATTTTTTTTAATTTTTTTTTATAAAATATATATATTATATAATTAGACTTGTACTTGTATTATCTGCGAGACATCGCCACCACGCAACAAGCTCCACTGTCTGTGTGTACTCTAGTAGCCTCCAGCTACGGCCAGGATTCTCCGGAGCTGCACCTGGACCTATACTTGAGTAGCCTCGAGCAGAGCTACGGCCAGGATTCTCCGGCGCTGCACCTGGACCCTATTGTATTGGTATAACGTTAGCAAGCCCTCAGCTCGAATACGCATCGAATCAGTGTTATAAGACATTGATATCAGGAGCTATCTGTAGCTACTGCATATATAACGTTAATACAACGCCTCAGTGAATTATTTAGTTCAATGGGACATTTCGTTTTGAACGGTGAACTAACTTGCGTTAACGTGAGCTAACAGGTAGCATACACGTCTCTAGTACTAGACTTTGTGGAGCGTTTGTTGATGTCAGGAGCTATCGGTAGCTGGCCGACTAGATACCGTTCGGTTAGACAATGCCCCATCATGTATTAAACTAAAAGTGAATAGTTGACTGGGTCATTTTGTAACGGTAGCTAAGCTAACGTTAGCTCAGGGAGACGCCGCCGTCCTCCCGACAGATCCCGTGTCCCGTCCCACTAGACTACTAGACCCGTGTTTACATGCGTGCGGTAGGGGCTGGCACGCCCACTGCGCGAAGCCCCCTAAATAACTTTTTCCAGTTCGCACATATCTATTATCTATGACTAATTCTATCTATTTTTAGGGGCAAATGCGAGTGAAATAGTCGCGCTGTGGTTACATGACGTCATTGCTATTTTAGAGCTGCACTACCGGTTACACGGTATAGTCAAAATCCATACCGTAGAGCAAATTTATACCGTATACCGTTTATACCGTCCACCCCTAACGTTACGTTAGTGACTTGGTTGCAACGTGATTCCGGAGTGATACCAAGTAAAGTGGAAGGCAAATGCATCCTCGCTATCTCCTCTGCAAGCACTGCTCTGCATGTCCGGCTGCACTGTCTGTGTCTGTGTCTGTGTACTCTGCTCTGGTCCAATCACATTCAGCGTCCCGTCAGCGTTTTTCCCCCCACCCACAGTCTGCGAATCAGATGCAGGGGCGGGTCTTCACGGAATGCGTGTCGTCTCTTTCAGTCCGAGTCAGAGCAGAGAGTTGACGGCCAGTGGCGGCTGGTGAATTCTTCTCCAGGGGGGGGCGAAATTAATTAGTATCCCCCTTTCTCTCTCTTTTTCTCTCACTCACACACAGCGCAACGTGGAATCTATCGTTACACAAGGAACTGCAAAAGATCAGACCTAGTAGTATGTACAGGGCTGTACGCTAAGCTTTTTCACTAGGGGCACACTTAAAAAAATATTTTTTAGGGGCAAATTTTTTAATAACAATTTTACCATTATTTATATCGATTGTTTTTGATTTAAAAAAAAAAAAAAATTTATTTTATATAATTTTTTTTTAATAAAATATATATATTATATAATCATACTTGTAGTTGTATTATCTGCGAGACATCGCCACCACGCAACAAGTCTAAATGCTCGCTATATGCAACCAGCTCCACTGTCTGTGTGTACTGAGTAGCCTCCAGCTACGGCCAGGATTCTCCGGCACTGCAGCTGGTCCCTATACTGTAGCCTCCAGCTACGGCCAGGATTCTCCGGCCCTGCAGCTGGTCCCTATTGACTATATTCAGCGTGCCCTCAGCTCGAATACGCATCGACTCAGTGTTATAAGACATTGATATCAGGACGGAGCTATCTGAACTATTTAGTTTAATGGGACGTTTCGTTTTGAACAGTAAGCTAACGCAAGCTATCATGCACTACTAGACTTACTGGAGCATTTGTTGATGGCTATCAGTAGCTAGCCGGCTGGCAGGCTCACCGAGGTCCCAATGTTTACAACAGCCACGGGTGCGAGAGGGCTGGAGGAGGAGCAGACGCCGCAGCTCTCTCCGTGTGTCTGAGTTCAGTTCAGTTCGGCTCACTATAGGAGGTTGAACGCGTCGAAAATATGAAGCTAGAGCTGCCGCGATTACCGCATTACCGCGGTATCGCTGTTACATCACGTCCACCGCAAGTGTAGGCTGAATACCGCATCACCGCTGTTTTTTTATAATAATAAATAAAGTTTCTCCTCTCGTTGGGCTTGCGGCTCTGCAGATATACCCTACTCCTCTATCGAGGTTCCAAGCGACCCTATTGGGTACCAGAAAAGTCACGTGAAACATTGCAGACCACTGATTGGTCAGAAGAGAGACGCGTCACACTTTGGAGCATCTTGCAGTGCTTTTACTTCCTGAATCTCAGCCATTGATCAGAGCTCAGTCACAACACGGCTAATAGTACGTTAGCTCCCACCGGAGACCGGAGTCCGGAGTCGATTACCGTCGCTCCTCAGGGAACGAGGCATAATGATTTTACTGCAACGAAATGTTATAATAAAAGCCCTTCGTTCTATACACTTGTCTGATTGAAAAATTTATTAACAGACCGCAGAATGGGTACAACTCGGCACGCTCTGAGCAAAGAAAGGAACTAAGATATGAATTGAGTAACGCTTGCCTTGCTATGGTCCGGTAAATACGAACGTGTAACTATATAACGTCAATGCCACAAAACGAATGCCTTTGTAATCATAAGTAGTAACGTTATAATAATAATAATAATAAGAAGAAAGGGTCGGGGGGGTAACCGGCGGGCGCGCCGCTACCACACCTGCCCGCGACACAGAGGGGAGACTTCGAATCCGTGTTTCACTTTTAATAGCGAATGCGTGCATGCCGAATCCCAAACAATATTCATGCTGCAAAGTCATCCTCTAAAGATAGACATTTAGACTAGAGGCAGGCTATATGCTATAAAGAGTAGACTACAAAAAAAAATGCATTCACCTTTTTTTTTTTTTTTTTGTGTGCGGTAATACCGCGGCGGTAGGAAATATTTAGCAAATTTGTGCGGTAAGGAAAACATCAATACCGCGGCAGCTCTATATGAAGCAATACTAACTTTACTTTTCTTCATAGCTAAATCAGACAGTCAGCCAGTCTATCAGAGTGAGTGCTCAGTCGATTGTTCCCGCTGATCATACCTGCTGAGTGCTCACTGCTCAGCTCGCGTGAGTGACTGCATCGCGTCATCACACGCCTTGGATAATTTAGGAGTGAAATGCGAATCCAAGGCTTGAAAGCACTACTCGCAAGCCCGCCCCCAGATAATATTTACCAATCGCAACGGCCAATTAAAGGGGCAATTCGCGACGATATCATCGCAGTGTACAGCCCTGATGTAGTATATACCAAGAATAACGTCAGTATGAGTACAGGGCTGTACAGCATATTTTGCATATTGTTAAACGAGCCAAGGCTAGCTATTAAACATAAACTTACCATCACAAGAGTTGAATGGGGCGAGATATTCAGCTGTCCAGTCCACAACAAGGCTTGTTGTTGTTGTTGTTGTTGTTGAACAAGCCATAATCCACTTCTTTTAAATCCAAAAGAAACTCCAGTAACGTTAAAACAGTCCATACCGTCGTTAGCTGCATCCAGCTACCAGAGTCAAGGTAGAAAAATATCCGGACTGCGATCATCCGGAAGGACCCTGCTTGCTTGGATGATTGCTAGAAAACGCGACCGGCGGGAGCTCCCGTAGCTCACCGCGTATCTCGGCGCTATTTCTGCGTCGGGGACAACCGTGCTCGTCACGGATCTGGGGTACACGAGTTCGATTCCCGGACCCGCCGTATTTTCTCAGAGTAGTGCACGCCCACTCATGCGCGATATGTCTCGCCCAGCCCAGACAGTGACTTCCTGTGAATCACAAAACAATTATTTATATTTGATATATTAACGTTATATTGTGCATTGGAAACACAAACATACTTAACACTTTGAGTGCCGGGACACGTCTTTTCACGTCTTTGCTGGCCATGCTAAAGTTGCCGGGGGACGCTGTACAGTGTCCTTATATCAATATTTCAAAAATCTGCGATCGGATTCATAATGTCCCTCCGCTGGCCTGAGATCCACCAGCAGGACCCACTGAGCTCTCTGGCGGTTCAGGAGCGCCATCTGGTGGCCGATCGGCGCAATCGCCAAAACAGGATGTTGAATAGAGGTTGTCATGACGACCGTAGTACTTCCGGGCGCTCGCTATGGTTCATGTGACTCTGGCTCGTCACGCTACACGGTGATCGATTGCCAATAACTCGATAAACAACATGATTTGGACGTATATACCATTATACAAGCTGGAGATGGACCGGGTAAAAATATATCCCATAATGATAAAATGTCTACTCGACGATGATCGCCCAACGGCGCGCGGAGACTGGGGTGAGTTTCAGCGTGTAACGTTACCTTTTTCGATAATAACTGATATTATCAACATTTGACCCACATTAGATGATTGGTATAACGCTGCCCACGGAATTATAAACGCCCCCTCGCCCATCCGGTCAACATCAGATGACGTGTAGTAACTTCTAGAAGTACGTCTAGTTGGAATTTTTTATATTGCGCTGATTGCCATCAAACTGTATTTCATCATCAATATAATGCATTTGGGGCTATATATCACATTCTGGAGAAAGCTGCAGAAAGAGATGAAAACATACTTATACATTAGACCATACTTTACTATGAATATGTGAATGAAAAAGTTTAACGTTGCTACACAATGAACAATACATATAGGACTTTGAATGGGCCCTAATAATGGCAATGTAGCAATAGAATTTAAAAAGTTATAGCCCTGCAAAGAAGGGGACTTTCTCCATAGACAAATAGCGCTGGCAATCTATGGTATATCATTAATTTAACCTTAGGCAACCAAAGTGTTAAAATTAGTAAATATTATTAATTTTATTTTTTTTATTATTATTATTCTTTTCCCCCCTCCTTTTTCCTCCGATTTTCTCCCATCCCAATGTTAGTCGTTATGCCAATTCCCAATCCCCTTCCTGGTCGCTGCGCACTTACCCCCCACAGTCGGTCTGGGAGAGTACCACGTGCTTCCTCCGACACACGTCCAGCCAATCAACCACTTCTTTTCACCTGGCAGCGCGGATCCTCCCTGAGAGGCCGTAGCGTGTGGAAGGATCACACTATCCCACTCAGGTCCTATCCGCGCTTAGCAGGCACCCCGACCGAACTGTAGGAGTCGCTGTTTACAACGACCCGGACCCACCCCGCCAGCTTCTCCCACCCTCTAATACTGCCAATTGTATTAGTGTGAACGGCCAGCCAAGCTGGTGACAACCCCGGAGCTGTGAGCTGGATTCGAACAGGCGAATCTAGCCGCTCCGGGGTTTGGTGACGAACGCAATCTCCGTTACGCCACCTGACCGCCAATATTATTCATTTTAAACATGTTTATTTTATTTCTAGGGGCCTAAAATAAAAATAAAACTTTTTCTTCTCCTGCTCTTTACCAGGGGGGGGGGGGGGCGCTCTAGCGCCCTCTATTGACCAGCCGCCACTGTTGACAGTGCATCTACAGTAGCATCGTTCCCAGTTTTATCTCTGTGAGATAAATGTAGCTAGTAGCCTAGTTTCGCCAGCAGGCAGCCAGCAGAAAAAGATGGCATGTTCAAAGATGGCCAGTAAAAGAAAAGTCGACTGCAATTCAAATGTGAATGGACTGAAAAATATGCGTTCATCCTGAGTCCCAGCACCAAACCAATGTGACTAATATGCCAAGAAACGGTAGCTCTTATGAAGAGTGGCAATTTGAAACGCCACTACGAAACAAAAGTTATTTTGATGCAACCTTTCCTCAAAATTCAGTGCTAAGAACCACAAAAATAAATGGAATGAAATCATCATATCAAGCTGCAAGCAGAATTATTGTTAAATCTATGTCACAACGGGGAAAAGCAACCAAGTCCTCACTCAGTGGCATGGGTGTTGGCTAAACACAAGAAGCCATTCTCTCTCTGATGCATACATAATAAAATAATGTATGACTGAAGTGATGGAGACCATGTTTGAAGGCAAACAAAAGCAAATCCCCCTCAGATCGCACAGCAACCAGAATAACTGAAATACTGGCTGGTGATTTGATTAAACAGCTTTGTGATAGAATAAAAAAAAATCCATCACTGAGAAGCCTATGTTCTGAAGAACCGTTCATGTTCTGAAGAACTGTTCATGTTCTGAAATGTTATTGCTAAAGATTGAGAAGATTGGATCAGTTGTACTTTTTTTTTGAATACTTGAAACCCTTTTATTTTAATTTTTTTTTAATATTTGATGCGCCCCAGCCTCACCCAGACTCTACCTCCAGCGGCTCCCAGGTAAATTGAGTTTGAGACCCCTGCGTTTAAGGAACACGCCAACATTTTGGGAAATTAGCTTCCAGAGAGAGACAAGAAGATAGATACCAGTTTCCTCTCTGTGCGTTCAGTAGAAAGCTATCTGGCTGCACGTTAGCCTAGCTTAGCACAATGAATGGAAGTGGACAGTGCCGGTTAGCCTAGCTTAGCACAATGAATGGAAGTGGACAGTGCCGGTTAGCCTAGCTTAGCACAATGAATGGAAGTGGACAGTGCCGGTTAGCCTAGCTTAGCACAATGAATGGAAGCGGACATGGCCGGTTAGCCTTCGGGAGAGGTGTTAGTTGGACAATGCCTAGGAAACTGGTATCTATCTTCTTGTCTCTCCCTGGAGAAGACGATAAGCTAATTTCCCAAAATGTTGGCGTGTTCTTTTAAGGTTAGGGTCTGTCAAGTAGGGCTTAGGGGCAAAGGAATGAATGTGATTTAATGCAATGTCCCCAGAAGGGATGAAAACGTGGCCGTGTGTGTGTGTGTGTGTGTGTGTGCCGTGTGTGCCAGGTTACACTGTACTTGTGGGGTCTAGAAGTCCTCAAGTGTACTATTATTACTAGAAAAAGACGTGAGTGCAGGGTAAGATACAAGTGATCTTCTTCTAACCTCCTTCTCCGTCCGATAGAGGACCTGTCCTGGGTGGCCGCGGAGACCCTGGCGGAGGGACCCACCCCAGAGGCCCGGATCGGCCACACGGCGACGTACGACCCAGATTCCAGGAGGATCTTCGTGTTCGGGGGTTCTAAGAACAAGAAGTGGTTCAACGACGTTCACATCCTGGACACACGGAGCTGGAAGTGGACCATGGTGGAGGTGTGTGGTGTGTGTGGTGTGTGTGTGTGTGTGTGTGTGTGTGTGGTGTGTGTGTGTGTGTGTCATCTGCCTATATTTGCTTGTACACCTCTGTGTGTGTGTGTGTGCACATGCATGCACTTGTACTTGATTTTTATATTTTAGACAAACGGAATGACCCTTCAAGTAGGAATTCCAAGTAGGAAACTCTGGCGTGATTTTTCAACTCCCATGTTTTCCGATATGCAGTTATCTGATGTCACATCAATATGGCTGCATACACTGTAAACTGTACAGACACTAAACACAGTATAAATATGAATTCCGATAATGCTTTCTAGTCGCCGATTGTGAAAACCGATCGATGCCGTGCGCGAAAAACATGATCCAATTCTCAGCGGAGTTGGAATCTCGCTGTCTTCTCTCCTACAGCAAGTTGTTGACACACAGGCACACACACACGCTGCTGCAGTGCACGCATTGCCCTCCCCCCCACAGACCCGTCTTGTCAACAAATCCTCTCATTCGCTCCGAAGATGGCAACAGTGCAATAGCCTCCGCAACTTGTCGTGACGGCTCCTCTTTCAACATCACTGAAGCATTAAACAAAATGGCCCAGTAAACTATTCACTTTAGTTTAATTAATACATGAGGCGTTGTCTAACGTTATCTAGCTGGCTAGCTACTGATGGTTCATAATATCAACGTCTGATAACATAACATCATTGGCATTCGTTTTTGCAGCTGTTGGCTAACTAGCTATCGTTCTTCCGTTGGCTACGTTAGCTACCTAGCTACTGTAGAAAAACTTAAACTTTTATTAAGAGTAGCCAGCTAGCTGGCTGGCAGTTCGTAGTGCAGTAGCTGGCTAATGTTGGCCAATATAGCTGTAACTGAACGCCAATGATGCTAGCCTTATATGATCTTATGAGTTTCAGTTCATAGGAAAATACTTTGACTATAATGGTCAAAAGTAAATTAACTTAGATGCTGTTGTGCTTAACACCCAGTACTATTCACTTTACTTCATTTTTTTTTTTTTAAACTTTGGCCATTTCCCTGGCTCTTTTATACGTTTATCGCATTTATACTTGGTCAAGTTCGACCGACAGAAGCAGGCTGAAAGGGTTCAGATGGGGGGGAAGACACTCTGGGAAAGGCACGGCTGCAGTCCGGGATTCGAACTCGCTCAGCCCCAGATCCGTGACGAGCACGGTTGTCCACGGCGCTGAAATAGCGCTCGCGGTACGTGGTGAGCTACTGGAGCTCCCCCACTTTACTTCATTTCTATGATTAGATTAGATCATTTAGTCCGGAGTCCAGACTTTGAGAATGCCTGTGTTAGACCTACAGTATAATAATGCCAGCTGCTATAACAACCAAAAACGATCGGTATCGGCAGTGTATCGGCCGATATGGCTCATAAACGATCGGTGATCGGTATCGGTGGCAAAAAAACGTGCTCGGGGGATCCCTAGTTTGTACTAATTTCAGCTTGATTCTCAACATCAAAAGTCGACCGTTTCTCTGTATATATATTGTGAGAAACCAGAGACATAAACATCAGCCTCTTGCAGGGCGTCCATGTTTCTCCCAATAGGTCTCCGCCCCCCCCCCCCCCCCCACCTCCTATCCTCTTTTATCCTCTCTCTCCTCTCCAGGCTCAGGGTAAAGTGCCCCCCCTGGCCTACCACAGCTGTAGTATGTTCCGGGGCGAACTATTCGTGCTGGGAGGGGTGTTTCCACGTCCTCACCCCCAACCGGATGGCTGCAGTGATTCCCTGTACATCTTCGACCCCCATCTGTCCATTTGGTACCAGCCCATCGTCACCGGCGACCAGCCCTCTCCCCGCTCAGGGTGAGATGGTTGAACATGTGAAATGGTTGTGATTCCTTGTCTCGTGAGGATCACATGTGATAATCGGACATGAAACCCATCAACCAGCTGACGTCACCCAGAGGAGAGCAGACCTCTAGTGAACTGCAGACACTATTATCACCCAGAGAGCAGACCTCTAGTGAACTGCAGACACTATTATCACCCAGAGAGCAGACCTCTAGTGAACTGCAGACACTATTATCACCCAGAGGAGAGCAGACCTCTAGTGAACTGCAGACACTATTATCACCCAGAGGAGAGCAGACCTCTAGTGAACTGCAGACACTATTATCACCCAGAGGAGAGCAGACCTCTAGTGAACTGCAGACACTATTATCACCCAGAGAGCAGACCTCTAGTGAACTGCAGACACTATTATCACCCAGAGGAGAGCAGACCTCTAGTGAACTACAGACACTATTATCACCCAGAGGAGAGCAGACCTCTAGTGAACTACAGACACTATTATCATCCAGAGGAGAGCAGACCTCTAGTGAACTGCAGACACTATTATCACCCAGAGGAGAGCAGACCTCTAGTGAACTACAGACACTATTATCACCCAGAGGAGAGCAGACCTCTAGTGAACTGCAGACACTATTATCATCCAGAGGAGAGCAGACCTCTAGTGAACTGCAGACACTATTATCATCCAGAGAGCAGACCTCTAGTGAACTACAGACACTATTATCACCCAGAGGAGAGCAGACCTCTAGTGAACTACAGACACTATTATCACCCAGAGAGCAGACCTCTAGTGAACTACAGACTCTATTATCACCCAGAGGAGAGCAGACCTCTAGTGAACTACAGACACTATTATCACCCAGAGAGCAGACCTCTAGTGAACTGCAGACACTTGGATGTGATGTTTTGTGTCAGATTATCACATGTCCTCATAACAGTGATAGGATCTGAAAATCTGCCCTTAGGAACATTTAACTAAAGAATAAAAAAAAATAATAAAAAATTAGGTTTGTGTGTCCACGATGTACTGTCACAGACAGTGAGTTCTAGCATAGCTAGTTTTACTCCATAGCTTTGTCATATATACTCCACATATGTTACAATATGTTGGATGCCAACTTAATTTAGTTGTAATGTACTTGTGCTGTGCAATAACGATAACATTCATAGATCTAGCTCCGTCTTAGCCTGCTCCTGTTCCAACTTGAGTTTCAACTTGACAACACATTCTAAATGGACCCATGTTTATTTTTGTCGCAATGTTTGCTGATATCAATATCAATATCTCATTCACTCTGGGGGTCTCTCTCCCTCTCCCTTTCTCGGTCTAGTCACTCAGCCTGTGTGATGCAGCAGAGAAAGATCTATGTATTTGGAGGCTGGGACACTCCTGTCTGCTATAATGACATGTACATGCTGGACCTGGGTAAGACTCACTCACACACAGACGCACACAGACACACACACACACACACACACTTACACTTGACTTACCGTCTACTCCAGAGTCAGACAAGAAGATGGATACCAGTTTCCTCTGTGTGTTCAGTAGAAGGCTATCTGGCTGCAAGCTAACCTAGCTTAGCACAAATGAATGGAAGCGGATAGGGACCACTGGCCTAGCTGTTGGCCAAAAACACCTCTCCCGGAGTTTTAAGCTAGGCTAGTGGTCCGTATCCTCCTCTATTAATTTGTAATAATAATGGATTGGATTTATATAGCGCTCTTCTCTGACTCGGAGCGCTTCACAGAGTCCATTATTGGTTCATACACAGTCATACCGGTGGTGGTAAGCTACAATTGCAGCCAGAGCTGCCCTGAGGCAGACTCACGGAAGCGTGGCGAATAATCATCGGCTACGGCCCCTCCGACCACCACCAACACTCATTCACATGCAGACACATTCATACGAGGCAAGTAGGTTAAGTGTCTTGCCCAAGGACACAACGGCAATGGGATGGACATGGGCTTGAGCGGGATTCGAACCACCAACCCTTCGATCATTGGACGCCCCGCTCTACCCATGAGCCACGCCGCCCCAGTTAACAATTTGTGCTAACTTGTTGTTTCTACTGAACGCACAGAGAGGAAATTGGTGTCTTATCTTCTTGTCTGACCCTGGTGAAGACTGTGAGCACATTTCACATAATGTTGCCTTCTTCCTTTTACGGTTGTCTTTGTTTGTCTTTGTCTCTCAGGTCTGATGGAGTTTTCTGCCTTACAGACGACTGGAAAGACCCCCTCTCCTCGCAGGTACACACACACACACACACACACACACACACACACACACACAGTTCTATGAGGCTGGGCATTATTATCTATCTACCCATCTGTTTTACATGTGCGTCTGTTTATTTGTGTGTTCGTTTAAGATGCAAGTATATACTGTATTGTCAGACATTGTGTTGAAAGGTGGAGCATTTTATGGTTATAATGACAATAGGGTTGAAGTTGGGTGACAGAAAATCAATACTAGTCAAGATGATGAAGTGTGTATATGTGTGCGTGTGTGTATATTTATGTATCTCATAGTTGGCATGACAGTGCTGTTCTGTCGGACACAAAGTTCCTGATCCACGGAGGTTATAATGGAGACAACGCTCTCAGTGACACCTTCATCTTTGACATAGGTAAGACGCACACGCACGCACACACACACACACACACACACAAGAGGAGGCTTAATCTGTACTTGGGGAACATTCACTGAGCATGTTCTTTTACTAACGCCCTGCTTCACACCTGTTACATACATTCACACCTGAGAGCTGCCCAGTACAACCAGTCTGACACTGTTGACCACTAGGAGCTGCCCAGTACAACCAGTCTGACACTGTTGACCACTAGGAGCTGCCCAGTACAACCACAGTCTGACACTGGACCACTAGGAGCTGCCCAGTACAACCACAGTCTAACACTGTGGACCACTAGGAGCTGCCCAGTACAACCACAGTCTGACACTGGACCACTAGGAGCTGCCCAGTACAACCACAGTCTAACACTGTGGACCACTAGGAGCTGCCCAGTACAACCAGTCTGACACTGGACCACTAGGAGCTGCCCAGTACAACCACAGTCTGACACTGGACCACTAGGAGCTGCCCAGTACAACCACAGCCTGACACTGTGGACCACTAGGAGCTGCCCAGTACAACCACAGTCTGACACTGTGGACCACTATGAGCTGCCCAGTACAACCAGTCTGACACTGTGGACCACTAGGAGCTGCCCAGTACAACCACAGTCTGACACTGTGGACCACTAGGAGCTGCCCAGTACAACTAGTCTGACACTGTGGACCACTAGGAGCTGCCCAGTACAACCACAGTCTAACACTGTCGACCACTAGGAGCTGCCCAGTACAACCACAGTCTAACACTGTGGACCACTAGGAGCTGCCCAGTACAACCAGTCTGACACTGTTGACCACTAGGAGCTGCCCAGTACAACCACAGTCTGACACTGGACCACTAGGAGCTGCCCAGTACAACCACAGTCTGACACTGTTGACCACTAGGAGCTGCCCAGTACAACCACAGTCTGACACTGGACCACTAGGAGCTGCCCAGTACAACCAGTCTGACACTGGACCACTAGGAGCTGCCCAGTACAACCACAGTCTGACACTGTTGACCACTAGGAGCTGCCCAGTACAACCACAGTCTGACACTGTTGACCACTAGGAGCTGCCCAGTACAACCAGTCTGACACTGGACCATTAGGAGCTGCCCAGTACAACCACAGTCTGACACTGTGGACCACTAGGAGCTGCCCAGTACAACCACAGTCTGACACTGGACCACTAGGAGCTGCCCAGTACTTCTGCTTACGGTCTTCTCCAGAGTCAGAAAATAAGATGGATACCAATTTCCTCTCGGTGTGTTCAGGCTGCAAGCTAGCCCAGCTTAGCACAATTGAATGGAATCGGATACAGATAGCTAGGCTAGTGGTTCGTATCCACTTCCATTCATTTGTGCTAAGCTAGGCTAGCTATTTTGGACAAATGTGAAAGGGATATCAAGTCAGTTGAGACTCGAGTGAGACATGGTTTTATTTTAAGTCTAACTGTTAATACAATATTTTTTTTTACACATTTCTGTGTGGCACTGGCACATTATATTGTAACTCTTCACGGTGATTGCATGTGTGTGTGTGTTCAGACACAAACAGCTGGGCGGAGGTCACTCACCCCCAGCTCTCCCTCCCCCGGGCTGGCCATTCCATCATTGCCATGGAGACCACCGGATGCCACGGTCATCGTTTCTCAGTGGAGAAAGATGATGTTGACGATGATGATGATGATGGTGAAGACGCAGGGGGCGTCACCAGAACCCTGCTAGTGTTCGGAGGCGGAGACAACGAGGGCAGCTTCTACTCTGACGTGACGATGGTCTCCACAGAGGAACTGCTGGACGCCATTTAAAGATGGCGTCTCGGGGAGCTCCAGTAGCTCACCACGTATCTCGGCGCTATTTCTGCGTCGGGAGGAGCCGTGTAACGTCACGGTTCTGGTTGACTCCGAGTTCGATTCCCGGACCCGCCGTCATTTGCCGAATGTCTTCCCCTGTTCTCCCACCCGTTTCACTCTACAACTGTCGGTCACGCTTGACCAGAAAAGCGATAAACGCTAAAAAATAAAGTAAAAAAAAAAAAAAAAAATATGGTGTCTCAACTCAACCCTCGCTCTGAGGTTCACTCATGAGAATTTGTAAAGTTGTCGTTCTGCTTTTGAGCATTTCTAAGGTTACATAATATTAAATGTTTAGTGTTTTTCAGAGATTTGTATTAGAGGTGATGTGTAAATATGTATTTTTTACATTCTTTTTTAAATGTCTTTTATATATTTAAAAATAATTCTGATCAAGTTATCAACCTTGGATTCCAAGTAGTAAACAGCGATATTGACAAAGTCTTATATCTAGTACTTTTGTTACTTTCTAGTTTTGATAGTGAACAGAGCAATAATTCTAACTTTTGTGATTCCTTGTGTTGTTATTTCTTGTGTTACTGTTAGGGCAGGATCTCTTAAACATTTGTGATTCCTTGTGTTTCTGTTGGGGCATGCCGGGTTTATCAGAGTTTGAAATGATCACCAACTAAATGCTAGCAAATGTTGTCTGTTGCTGGTAGCCTGTAATGTCTACTAACCAAGCAGTCTCTTCTAGTCTAAATTTCTTTTTTTCTTTTTTAATGGTGAAATTCCAGAGGCCAGGGTTCCCACACTTATTTTCCCATTAAATTCCCAAACTTAACTTCATACCAAATTTCGATGACTGTTTCTGGGTAGTAATAACAAGTGAACAACCTTTACTTTAACTGCTACAACATTGTAAACTTGTCATGAAAGCTTGACTGTGGTTGGAATCATGTAAAACAAAATGGCAACCGCAACAGTCTCATCTACTAGCTCCTGTTATTTAAATGATAATCAAAGTGTATGGGTACTTCCGAATTTTCTAAATAATTATAAGTTTTCCAGGATTTTCACGACTGGGAACCCTGTGAATCAACTCACCACTTGGTCCAGTTAACCAGAAGGCAAGGGAACAGATGTTTTATTGACTTGGATCATTAAGGAGAGAGGTTTTACACCTTGTTTTCTTTTGTTCTTTCTCAGGTAAATGCTTAAATATGTGTTTGTATAAAATAGACATGAGTGTTTTTCCTTTTTTTCATTGATCTTTGGGCATTTTTACACTTTGAGGTACAAGTTTATTGGCCTCACAAGCTTCCACATAATGTATATTTAGCATCTGTAGAACTCTTCTGTTCAGTTCTCAAATGTTCCTACCACACCATGTGATCACTCATAATGTTGTCATCCGTAATGTTAACCATGTAGACTCGAAGCTGAATGGTTTTCGATTTTCTTTGTATCGCCTCTGAAGTGTGTTGCATCTGTTTTTGACATCAGCTTGGGCAAAAATGTGGAAGTAGAATATCTTTATTGTCAAGTACATTTTTACATGTACCCAAAATGTGTCCTCTGCATTTAACCCATCCTGACTAGTTAGAAGCAGTGGGCAGCTGCAGACTGTCCAGCGCCCGGGGACCAACTCTAATGCCAGTGCCTTGTTCAGGGCCAGTGGTAGGAGTACTGTGTATACCTACAGCGTGTCTGTTGTGGTGTGGGAGGAAACTCATGTAAACACAAGAACATGTCAACTCCACACAGAAAGGCCTCTTAGGTTTGTGTTGCCTTATATTCCCTTTGTGCCAGCTCTTTCCACTTCTGTTCTGTCTTGAGCCAGTAATTCAATAAATATTTTTGTTTCAAATGTGTGCTATTTATGAATAGAATAGAATAGAAATCCTTTATTTATCCCGGGGGCAATTCAGCACTACAGACCACTCACAGTAAACGGTAAACATTTAGGTAGTCACGAATAAGAATAAAGAAGAAAATACGGTCCAGGTATACATTCTGGTATGTATATTATAAAATATACAGTAATAAGTAAAAGTGTAATTTATGATTTTCTTTTCCTTTTTTAAAGGGGCAATTCCCCCCACTATTTCCCCCTTAGCTGGAGTAATATTACTATTATGGATATATAATGGTATATCCATCCAGATAGTTTGAGATACCTGCATGCTGTCACTCCAATACAACTCAAAAGCAATGTCCCTTTTCACAAATCATGACCAGATTACTCAAGATAATAATAACAATAATGAATAGGTGTACTTTGGTAGAAAATAGTTCCTACTGCTCACAACAAAGTCAGATTGGATTATCTTGAGGCTATGATTTGTGAAAAGGGACATTGCTTTTGAGTTTTTCAAATGTATATGGTTGGTGCTTTGAGCGCCACACGCTGAGTGCCATTCAGCTCCATTGTATTGGAGTGACGGCAGCCATCTTTACAGCAGATATATATACTTCCCCTTTTAATATACTTTAATTAATGTAATGCACTTAATGTCCAGCAGTTGGTAGTAATCCCCAACTATCTGTGAGTCTGCAATGAAGTACAGTGGTTGGTTGGGTGATTCATGATTGATGGTAGAAAATTCCATGACGTCAATGAAATCAAAACACCAAGAATGTTATTAGTTCAAGAACAAAAATAAACGGGAAATAATGAACAAAAAGGCAGGAAGCGTGTAAACTACAACTGTGCAATCCTGTAACATTTGAACAAATAAGGCATGAACCATGGAACTACAATCAATCTATAGGAAAGCCATTGCTTTTATTATTCCATATTTGAGATAAATGGTTATCGCAGATTGAACTGTCATGGACTACAAGTCAAGTGTTCCTTTATTAATCCATTTGGGGAAATTCAGGTCATATAGCAGCATGGGGGAGGGGAGGTACAGGCAGAATAAATAATAGAAATGGTAATAATAATAATAGAATGGCAATAATAATAATAGAATGGCAATATATTCTATCAGTAATAATAATAGTATACATGATAAGGGGTGTGACAGGCTTCTTTGACTAGTCAGATACATGCACAGTGAAAGATTATAGTCAAGAGGAATAATAATCAGGACAACACAAAAGGAAGCAGCAAGTGCGTGTGTTCCTGACTTGATTACAAAATTAGGGACACATTTCAGACTTCAAACCAGGTGATTGGGGACAGCTGTTCAGATAGTAGACAAAAACACCCTCCTGCTCAATTTGGGGCAGGCATGTAGTGGAATCCTAGCCCTATTTCCTACTTAGTATGTAATATGGCCACCAGTGATGTCAACAGGGACATTATGTGCTAAATAAATCAGCATTGTTTTTTGGTGAAGTGCCCCTTTAAGGTGAGGTTTTGGGGCTATGGAATAAATAAAAGGTATTGCAATGTCCCCAATAAACATTTGTGTGTGTTGTGGAGGTTCAGGAGACTGCTTGCAGCCTTCTTCATTCCACTGATAATGTGTGTTTTGTGGTTTCACTTCTTCATTCAGGAGACCATGTGAAACCACATTATCTTATTAGTCATAGGTGGGGTTTGGAATATATTCAGGGCAGGGGGTCCACATTATAAAAACTTGTTTTTAGGGAGCAAAATCTGTGAGCACTATTAAGCTAATCACACAAAATGTGCTCTGTTTTCAAACCACAAACCCATCAATTATCTTTGTAAGGCCTTATAGGAATGTTTACACAATACAACACTGCACACATATTTTTGATATTTATATATTTGGGGACCCATATTAATCTTCGGCAATCTATTTTGGGATCTCAACACATTGTATTAAAAAGAAATAATAAAATAAAAAACTGCATTAAAGGCCCAATTCATAATCCAAATGTAAACAAATGGGGAGCCTCACCACCAAAAATGATATGACGGTGCTCTTGATACAAGGACGAACTCTAGACATTAGATAAATATGAAAATGTAGTGCTGCAGAAATGTTGTTAAATTGAATTATATTTGTTTACATAAGATAATGTTCTTTATTTTTATTTGCAATGGGTTAATAAAGTTACAAAGAGCTTTGTTTTTCTATCTCCGAAACACTCTTCAAAAATGTATCTGAATATACGCCAAATTTACAAGAGACTCCTTAAAAACTTGGTATCTCATGTATAAACCCACCCCTACCATAAGCTCATAGCATTTACACCGTAACTACCCATTGGGCGCACGCGGTGCATGACGCCATGGATGAGATACCAGACTCTAGAGTCCCATTTATATGGTGGAACAAAATCTGGGTTGGGGCATTTCAAGGGCATCCTCACCCTGTTGTTGCCTGGCTCTCACTAAAAGCAGCACTCCGATCCTGAAATGCACGTAGCGTCCTGCAGATGGCGACACTAGAGCACGTTTTCTTCAGGGACACATAAGCTGAACCTTTTACACAATTATCCATAAATTATGAGATCATCACCCCCTGACTAACCTCACCATGGTAACTGCCATATTTCACTATGAGGTTACTGTGTAAACAATACATATTGCTGTGATTTAGGAGGATGGTAAATCAGATGCCGGTAATAAGAGGCTCCGGATTAAATGCCACTTTTTCCTCATCGAAAACAAGTCAGTTTATTTAAATACCTTTGTAAATGCACCAAATTCCAGCAAATCTTTATAATTTCAGTTGTAGTGATTGGCAAACCAGGTGATAAACATGATCTATAGGCATCAACTCTTAATTTGAAAAGCGAACCCCTCGTCTGTGAGATGCTGTTTATATACCGACGTCATATTGAAATAGTGGAAGTCAATGTTAATTAGTCTGAAAGGTGGGTATTCCCTATACATTTTTTAACCTTTATTTGACCAGGTAGTCACTTGAGATCAAAAATCTCTTTTTCGAGCAAGACCTGGCCAATAGATGCCCAATAGAATGGGGAGGTGCTGTGAAGCAACCATCTAATAAAGTAATTGATAAAACGTGCATATTGGGGGTAAAATTGGCTAAAGTGAATGGGTGGGTATTTAAACGGTTGTTTCCCTCAGATTATTCCTGGTGATGATGATGAAGCCGAGCTCTCGGTATAGGGAACAGGTTGCTACGTTTATGTCCTCCTCACAACAGAACAACAGGATTAAGGTTGAAAATCGGTGAAGTGGCCTTTAAGGATTGTTCTTAGGTTTTAAGATTGAGTGTTAGTCCTTGTATCAGCAATTCAGTCAATCAGCTAGAGAATGACAGCATGTTGTCTAGTGTTAGTCCTTGTATTAAGACCTCAGTCAATCAACACTAGAGAATGGAGAAAAACACCTCCATTCCTCTTTTTCTTTTTGGTGGTATTTTTCTTTAACAATTTGTTAACTTTTGTTACGGATTGGGCATTTAACTCCCATTGTCAGCAATATAATTTCTCCTCTTGTGAGGAAAATCCAGGACACTATTATTTTCCTATGGTGGGGATTCCTACTACTACCCCCCATTACTTCTTGATTTGTCATCTCACTGATCTCTGCATTGTATCTTGTGATGTGACTACTGTAGTACTAGTTCAGTAATAGGTCTAACACATTGTATTTCACTTCCTCGTGGGTTCAAAGTACTTATACTAAAGCACTAAATCAGCAGGAACAAAAGCAAAAGCAAAGCTGTTTAAAAATAAAGCAGATTGTGGAGACTCCATAGAAAGCTACATTGGGCAGTAATCTAGGTTGAGAGGGTTAAAGGAGCACTACACACACAAAAAAACAATGAAATCTGCAGTGTTTTTTTTGTTGGTGAAATGCCCATTTAACTACATTCAGAAATAGCCTAACTGCTTAAAAAATACAGTTGATAATATAATCTGAAGAATTTACTCAGTTCAGTTCAGAGTTTTTATTTGCCACATGGAATAATACAATCATAGTTTCTTCATTAAAAAATCATAAATAGCCATTCCATGGACTCAAACAAATGTAAATGTTTTACTTGCAGTTACTTTTAGTGTATCTGTGCTTATAGTGTTTCAGTAGTCTGTAATGGCTAATTACATTTTATAATCTTTCAAAACCATTTGAAAAATAAATAAAATATGCATGCATATGGAAATTGCGTCCTTGTTGAAACTACTGTGTGTGCGTGCGTGTGTGTGCGTGAGAGAGAGGGCAGGGCACTTTTGATTTGGCAGGATGAGGATGTAAGTGGCAAAGAAAAAATACGACCTCCCTTTTCTGCACCTGCCATTCACTGGAGTAGAAGAAGAATCCAAGCTGCTGTCACCAATACGCGTGATTTTCCCCCCCGTAGCCTATGTTTGCGAAGACGCTCTCTGATTGGCTAGCCGCGTACAGCGAAGACGAAGATTGGTTTAGCTCCGAAGGGTCTCTTCCACCTTGTACATATATATTCTCTGCTTCAAAGTGGTTATGCTTTGGCCCTCTTTCGAAGTGGGTTATGCTGAGAGTTGTAGAGTCCGGCTGTACCGGATCTCCTCTCTGGTAAACAAGAATACCCTAAAGACTCTAGCAGGAGCACTCATTCAAGGGTACTACGACTATGCTTGCACCTCATGGTACCAAAGCACCTCAAAGGCACTAAAAAACAAATTACAAACATCTCAAAACAAGCTAGTCAGACTACTGCTTGACCCGACTCCTAGAACCCACCTCACCCCTGCCCACTTTGACAACCTAGGATGGCTTAGAGTAGACGACAGAGTACAGCAACTTGCAATGGGCCTGGTCTACAAGATACACTACACGACCAAGGTACCCATGTACATGTCAAAATACTTCCCAAAGGTCAGTGAATACCACGATCACAACACCAGAGGGAGCTCCACAAATCATGTAAAACCCAGATTCGGCTCAAACAAGGGACTAAACACGTTTCGCAATTATGCCACATCAATGTGGAACGCCCTACCCACAGCTGTAAAGGAATGTGAATCACTACCCACCTTCAAAAACACTCTCAAAGAACACAGACTGCAATTCGAAACTGGCCCCTACAAATGTCCTAACCTAGTTGTACAGTAAATGACCAAGTAAGGCTTTGTCAGTATTCCAATGTACAGTGTAAAATGTGTGTGTGTCCCCTACCCAACCCCCCCCCCCCCCCCACCTCCAATGTACAGCCCTCACCCACCCACCCACCCACCCAACCCCACCCCACCCACCCAACCTCCTCCAATGTACAGCCCTCACCCACCCACCCAACCCCACCCCACCCACACAACCTCCTCCAATGTACAGTTTCTACGCCAAATGTATATACACTCTTTTTCTGGACACTTTTGTATCACAAACAGTACTGTATTTGCAAATCTGATATGTCATAAATGTATAGATGTAGCAGTACTGTCTATCTGTATGTCATGTATGTCATATATGTTATGATGAATTGAAAATGGGGGACCCTGATGTAAACAAGACGAAAGTCTTTCTCTGGTCTGCATGCATCCCCTTAACAATTGTATGTATTGAGCTGTACTGTACTGTACCCATTCTGCAATCTGTTAATAAACTTATCAATCAATCAATCAATCAATCAATCAATCAATCAATCAGGGTTAGGGTTAAGGTTAGACGGAAGAGACCCTTCGGCGCTAAACCAATCAGAGAGGGTCTTCGCTGTACGCGGGCTAGCCAATCACAGAGGGTCTTCGCTGTACGCGGGCTAGCAAATAAGAAAGCGTCTTCGCAGACAAAGGCTACGAAAAAAAAATCACGCCACCAACACACACACCTGTAAACTTTCCGAAACGAGTCGAGTGTAACCGAGTCCAGAGCGCCCCCCCGCCCCCGCCTCCTCCCTCCCGCCCCCGCCCCCCCCTCCTCTTGTGGTGAGAGCAGCCATGTTGCCGCGAGCTTGTTCCGGGATCACAGGCCGCAGCTCCGCGCCGCTCTCTCTCTCTCCTCGCCCGTTGACACGCGCCCTGTTGCCGATAATGGATTTGTACAAGTTGACGGTCCTTTCTTTACAAGGCTGCTCACGGAGATAATAATAATAACGTCGGTGTTTCTCTCCCGACCGGACGGACGGAGTGGTTAATAATAATAACAGCGCCACACTGCAGTGCAGCAACTTGGGGCGAACGACCTGAATTCGAATCACGCGACGCGAAGGAAGAAGAGCGACTGTTGGTTTTCCAAGCCGGGTTGTTGTGTTGGTTCTGTGGCTCAGTCCGCTCCCGAGAGAGAGACCCCCCCGAGGTGAGCTGACCCCCCCGGGCGGACGTCGAGCTGCCGCACCGCGAGCCAGCGAGCCACATTTAATTCGGGTTTCTCATCTGCCATGTGACAGTTTTCTTTTTTTTTTAGATGGTGTTGTTGGTTTATAACTTTTAAGAGTTATTGTGGACATCGATTCCGGATATCTTCTCCCTGGGGGACATTTTGATTATTTCTTTTTCTCTCCAGAAGGTCGAGAGCTCACCGGGTGCTAACTTCGGCCTGAGAGTTTCGAGACCCCGGACTTGATTTGAAACCTGAAAAAGGGAACAAACCACTGAAGAGCAGAGAGCAGAACGCGATGACAGCTACGTTGGAGGATAATAACCATCGATTGGAGATTAAGTGACAGTCGGGGCTTCGATGGACGTAATTGGCAAAAGCTTGGCAATCGAATTGGCACGCTAGCCCCCCTAATTGAACCGTGTCTACTTAACTTTTGCTCAAATCATTGCCCAACTTTTCCTATCGGCTGAACGGTAAGCTAGCTGGCTAAACACGTCATTAGCTAACGTTTCCTTGCCGACTAGCAGACACTTAGCTCACGGCTAACCGAGGAGTGACTTCCCCCAAAGAGGAGCTCTCCTTCTCCCGTTTTGTGTTTACTTCGGTGACCGACATGGGACGTGTAGTCGCTGCTAGCTAGTGTGTCGCTAGCTGGCGAACTGGGCTACTGATGTGGGCTTCTACCTGTTGATCCACGGGCTACACGTCGTGCTGCTAGCTGGCTATAGCACTGGAGGACAGCTATTGGAATTGTACCCCCCTCCTCTACTATCGACTGCACAAGAAGGGGGGCCCACACTTGTCAAGTTTTTAAATGGTCAAAAGACACTAGACTAGAGGTTATTTTTATTCCCCCCCCCCCCTCAATTACAAATCCTTCAAAGATGTCAACACGAATCCCACTGGTGCAAGTCATTGAAAATTCGGCTGGACAGGTAAGACTTGGTAGAGCTAACTTTGCCACTACATTATTCATGTGCTTGTATTTGATCCTTCTGTACTCTACACCCACCTGTTGCCACAGACATTTCTCGCCACAACACCGGATTGTCACTAGTGGCACTACTACAGTATGTGTTGTCAAACAATGGCAGCCTCTATTTGGCCTTCTACAGAGAATCTGGTTGTCTTTGCCTTCTCTCTCTCTCTCTCCTTTGGTCGGTCTCTCTCTCTCGCTCTGTGTATATAAGACATGGAAAATGTTTTCTTAGCCACCCCAACAGTGATTCACGAGCTCGCCCACTCAATCACACAGGTTCCCACTCCTTGTCGGGACGGAAACACACTTTTAGGTTTCTGTTGAGACCGCTGTATGTCGGGGCATGCCCTCCCATTTCATATTTGACAGTTTTGCAATAGATAAAATCCATGTTGAAGCATACCCTCATTTTCTATCTAGAAATCCCAGCTGTGTCAAAAACACAGTTGTTAAGTTTCTGATTTTAGATGGTGGAGTCTTTCCACTCCCACAGTAGTTTTTAAATCTAAAGTTACAGCCAGAATGAGTATATTGTAAATGACCCAGACAGTGCCAGACTTATACTTGCAATGATATTCCCACGTTGAGCTGTAGAAATATGTCTTATTTCATCCAGCTACTTGGATGTCGATGGTTTAAAACCACAGGCCTTAGGTTAGGGCCTTTACGTTCAATAGAGGAGTGATTGTCAGCCCTTTTCATTTCAGGCCACGCTTCAGCAGTGCACACTGTCATTTCATCAAAATTACAGGTTATACCAAGTTATTGATTACTGGAAAATACATGCATGACCTGATCTGTGGTCATACGAAAGCACCAGCGAACACAAAGAACTGCTGGACTTGGCCCACGTAGCTTGTCCTTGGGAAGTAAGGAAGGACATGATTATTTGCTCAATGACTTGAGATTTAAAGACGTAAAATGTCCAATAATCTTGATTGACATTGCTTTATTTAGATATTTTTTATACATCTATAAATATGTTACATCTGAAGTCACTTAAGCTCACTCCACAACACACCCATCAGTGGTGCTGTTATATAGCAGATAGCTTATATCAGTGTTTCTTAAGATAATTTTTCAACACAGTCACACACATTACAGTTAGCCTATTTCTAATCCAATTTACATTACAGTTAGCCTATTTCTAATAGAAGTTCATGTTTACACATTACAGTTGGCCTCTTTTGAACTCATTCAGCGCCGGGGATTAGTTGGGGCCCTGTGGTCGCATTGCCAAACCAGGGGAGGAAACTAACTTTTTGGCTTACCAGCCAACTGGCGAGTATCTGATTTTTTTTACCAGCCAAACAGATTTTTTACCAGACAAAAAAAATCGCTAATTGTGATAATTACTTCTTTGTATGTCAAGCCGCGTCAATGTTGTGTATGCATCTGGGTAGGCACACTGTGCCTTTAAGACAGCACGGTGGTCTTACGACAGTGCTGTGAAGTACCGTCAAGTGTTGTGGTAACGTCAGTTGGGTTGGTGTGCTGTTGTGCACAGTGCACTGGTTGAGCTAGCCCCTTTCGTGACTGCGATGTGCAAGCCAGGGGCTTTTGAGCATGAAATAAAATGTCTAACCTTACGTCGTAGTCCGGTGCTTTTTTGGAAACATTATAGTCATAACGGATACACCTAGCTGGCTGCTTTGAGCACACGGGTCTAACGTTAGCTAGCAAGCAGCTATAGCTAAACGCTAACTAGAAGCTAACCACTGTATACAGTTCCAGTAGACTAACATTACTCCTCTGTTATTTAAATGTGTCCTTAGTAACTTATACTCGAGGGTTGTACTAGGGTTGGATGCAGTTCCCCGTTGGTCAGTCTGTCTGTTTTGTGTTTTTCATCTTCTGCTGTGTTTAACGTTATCTGTTTGCGAGTGCTCCTGATGGCTAGCCTAGTACCACAGGACTTTTATTATTATGTCCGCGGGTTGGCCAGTACTGCGCAAACGTTTATTAAACATTATATTTCCGCAGGTGGTCTTGTGCAGTGCTCTCGTGGCACTGTCAACTAAAGCGAACACTCAGAAGACGCGCACCGTTTGCCAGTGCAGTGATTGCAGAATGTTTTATTTTTTTGTATACTCTCCAGCAGGGGAGGAAACTAACTTTTTGGCTTACCAGCCAACTGGCGGGTATCTGATTTTTTTTACCAGCCAAACGTAAAAAATACTAGCATTTGGCCAGTAAAGTGGCCTAATTTCCTCCCCTGTGCCAAACGTTAAAATATAGGACTGAGTAGGGGTGGACGGTATAAACGGTATACGGTATAAACGGTATGAATTTGCTCTACGGTATGGATTTAGCCTATACCGTGTAACCGGTAGTGCAGCTCTAAAATAGCAATGACGTCATGTAACCACAGCGCGACTATTTCACTCGCATTTGCCCCTAAAAATAGATAGAATTAGTCATAGATAATAGATATGTGCGAACTGGAAAAAGTTATTTAGGAGGCTTCGCGCAGTGGGCGTGCCAGCCCCTCCCGCACGCATGTAAACACGGGTCTACTAGTAGTAGTGGGACGGGACGTCTCCCTGAGCTAACGTTAGCTTAGCTACCGTTACAAAATGACCCAGTCAACTATTCACTTTTAGTTTAATACATGATGAGGCATTGTCTAACCGAACGGTATCTAGTCGGCCAGCTACCGATAGCTCCTGACATCAACAAACGCTCCATCAAGTCTAGTAGAGAGTAGACGTGTATGATAGCTCCGTTAGCCGTTAGCTCACGTTAACGCAACTTAGTTCACCGTTCAAAACGAAATGTCCCATTGAACTAAATAATTCACTGAGGCGTTGTATTAACGTTATATATCCGGCTAGCAGTAGCTACAGATAGCTCCTGATATCAATGTCTTATAACACTGATTCGATGCGTATTCGAGCTGAGGGCTTGTGAATGTGATTTAACGTTATACCAATACTAGGGCCCAGCTGCAGCGCCGGTGAATCCTGGCCGTAGCTCGAGGCTACTCGAGTATAGGTCCAGCTGCAGCTCCGGAGAATCCTGGCCGTAGCTAGAGGCTACTAATGTACACACAGACAGTAGAGCTTGTTGCGTGGTGGCGATGTCTCGCAGATAATACAAGTACAAGTCTAATTATATAATATATATATTTTATATAAAAAAAAAAAAAAAATTATATAAAAAAAAAAAAAAATTATCAAAAACGATGATACCGTGATATATACCGTTACCGTCTATGCTTCAAATTATACCGTGATATACATTTTAGACCATACCGTCCACCCCTAGGACTGAGTCACCTTGTTTGTAGAGCTATAACTATATTCTATATTATAGCTATGGATACAATACTATGGCCCATTTGACATCACCTATCTTCTGTTCAAGATGCACGTTTTATACCGTGGTGAATATAAGTATGGTTTTAGAGCGGTGTAGGGAGGAGGGTAATTCATGAGTTAAAGCCCTATACGTCGATTCCACTTTACAAGGTACCATGTCTTGCCTGTATACGCTATTATCCCGAAATCAAATCTAGATCATAGCTATTATGTTCCATCATGAATGCATGAAAGGGGGGGGGGGGGGTTGTTAATGATTATTTGATTGTCAGTAACGGAATTCGCCTTGAACACTAAAACGGTTATCAGCCCGATCGGTATGAAAGCATTGCAGGATCAAGCTAAAATTGACGTCAAATCGCCCTTACCTGTGGCCGGGAGTAATCCAAAAAGAATATTCCAATTGTTTGATCGCCATCTGGTATCCAATGTCCATTTCGTCTACGGCATAATTCACCACAACATATGGGTCGGAGATATTTGACGCGCTTCGATGGAATCGGGACAACCGTTCGCCTCGCCCAACAAGGAAAAATGAAACCCGAGACCTGGGGCCATCCCACAGAGGACGATACAAGGGTAGAAAGGGTGCTCGATACCGCCGTCTAGCGTGATGAGGCCGGTATTGCACTTTTACATTCTCATGAGGATTCCCCATGTTAACCTGAGTCCGTGTGCCTGTAATGAATAGAAATATCGAATAAAAGAAATAACGATCAAATAACGAGTATACTCATTGTTGGCGTTCAACGATTGGTGCCCAATAACGAGTATACTTGTCGATGGCGGGGAATGAGTTAATACAACGTAATGTTTTCTTTCTGTATTTCCCGGGGGCATGCTATCTTAACTTCTTTCTTCACTGGTCTTAGTGTCTTGTGGATTCAGAATGGCGGCCGCCAATTACATATTGTGGCCCCAAAGGTCTGATTGAACATTGGATTCGTACCCGTGAAAGTGGCTTGTAGAAATGACACTTTAGCCCACCCGGCAAAAGGACGAATTGATTAGCGTTTTGCTGCGGGGCTGGTGTTAATTTCAAGCCCTGTTCCGCTCTGTAAATCATTATTAGAAGTCTGATCCAAGGTTCCTGTTTCCAAGTCCACAGTATCTGTCTTAATCTCATAGATACTCATATCAGCTAAATTCATCCAGCGCTACAATAATAACAATCGGCCACTCTTTAATTCAGCTGCTTTTAGTTTCCAGTTGAGATTATTGCGCTACACATTTACCAGAGACCTGCTATTGGTGTTTGTGGCGTCCGATCTAGATGGAAGAATTTGTGTTTTTGTGCGTGTTTTCTTTTTTTTAAACTTTATTTTTTAGCGTTTATCGCGTTTCTGGTCAAGCATGACCGACAGTTGCAGGGTGAAACGGGAGAGAGAGCAGGGGGAGACATTCGGCAAATGAGGGCGAGTCCGGGAATCGAACTCGGAGTCAACCAGATCCGTGACGCAGCACGGAGTCCCGCGCGAGCGCGGTAACATGGTGTGCTACTGGAGCACCCTTGTGCATGTTTTCAGTCAAAAGAACCTGTGTACTGACAGGTAGTCAGGGTGACGTCATTAGGTGTGTGTGTCTTGTGTGACTGTGAGTGTTTATACTGTGCTTCTGTCACTTGGGCAGGTAGGTAGGGTGTCTGAGTGGGGTAAGGATTGGGAGTGACGTGCTATTGGGCAATAAGGCTACATCATTCACACTGCACAAGTGCTCAATTCAGATGTATTGCTCATATCAGAGTTTGTTTGTTTGTTCACGGTAATATTATTATTATAACAAATTTTTTTATGTGGCCAATATCGGATTCCAGTGTGAACTGGTCGCCCTCCTGAACTGACTCACATGCGCAAATGAACAATAAAGAAGATGTAAAAATTGTGACAAATAATCTAGAGTGACGTAAAAGTTGCATGACTGTTCAGACTGAGGTCACATTGCTCTCTACTTTAAATTTTGTGGGGAAATACAGTGTTTGTAGTCTTCTTGTTATGGCCTACCACAAATGGAACCTCCAGGCTCTTGTCACTGTAACGTATGAACAAACACACCTCTCGTATTGCACATACGCTTGTCTCTCTGCCTTTGTTACTGACCGCTACAAGACTCGCCTCAGCACTGCAAAAAACGGTGGGAAACCCTGAAATGTTACCTTAGGATGATGATGGTCCAAGGGTTACGTTGACATTTTAGTATTTCATTCTGTTGTTTTCCACTTCACTAGGCACATGTCACATTTTGAGGTGAAAACCATTGTACTAACAAACATTAGTGTTATCTATCGACCGATACAGAGTGGCTCTGCTGGTCCAATCCATTACTTTTACCGGAACATTACAGACTTAACACCATTAGGTTTAGGTCACTGGATAAACATGATTGAGGTGCAATACACTTTCATCCATTAGAGGAATGAAACCTCTACTGTGTGAAAAGGGCAACAAATCCTACTGTGTGAAAAGGGCAACAAATCCTAAGTCACCATGCTTAGACACGTGGCTCTTATTATTCGTTTTAATGGAATAATTTACCTTTTGACTCACCGGCCAGTGGTGGGTAGATGGGAAAATTCTACCAACCAAGCATATTTCTTACCGGCCAAAAAAACGCATTTTTGTGTCGCATATATACATATTTTTCAGTACATTTCAAGTAGATAAGCTATTACGTTGAATACACACTTAAAGAGGCCAGACATTAAATTTGTACTCTCTCTCTCTGAAGTCTAAACTTCACAACACACAATCTAAAACCCCTCCCTACCTCCCTCTCCCAAACCGTTCCTACAACAATTTTTTTATGTTGCATGATCATGTACATTTATTTTGTATTTTTTTAACATTTAAATATCAACATTATCTGGCAATCCTCAGTAAATACTATCAAACTCATGTCATCTGGTCTTTTCCACACACGCACACACACACACACACACACCCTAGTGTTGTCAAAAATATCAAAGTATCGATACATATCGATACTGAATATTTAAAATTGTTTCGATACTCATTTCCCGAAATACCGATACTTTCTGCAGTATCGGTACCAGCTGGCGAGTGTTCTACCTCAAGTTGTTGACGCGCTGTTCAGAGCACGCTTGCCCCTCCGCCTGCTCCGAGTCCAGCCCTCCCCCTCACAGAGCCGTCTTCAGTTTGTAAATAAACATTTTAGCTGAGTGAAGATGGCAAATGCAGAGCCTCCGCAACTTGTGCTTGTGGATAAAGAAAACAGCAGAAGTGCTGTTTGGAGGTACTTCGGGTTTGAGTAAACAAGAAGGACGAGCTAAAGCTGCCCCAATGCTATTTGCAAGCGGTGTTAGAGCAGTGCCAACGAGGATCTCCATAAAGAAATGAAAGAGGTTCGTGACAGCTGCTCTTTCAACGTCACTGTGACTGAAGCATTAAACCACATTAACTCTAGTTTAATACATGATACGTTGTCTACTGATGGCGCATAATATCAACAGCTGATTTAGGGCTGGGCGATAAAACGATAACGATAACTATCGCGATAAATTATTTCCTCGAAATAAACATGAAACGTGGTCGCAAAGTTTCGATATATCGATTTTCCAAGCTTGGCTCCGTTCAGCCTCGGCTCAGCACAACAACAACCAGCGTTACGTGATGACGTACTTACGCACAACAGCTAACAACCAATCAGTGAAGGAGATGGCCGAGACCCGGAAGGAGGTAGGACTCACTCAACAACAAGGCTTGCTAGGCTAATTAGCTTGCACGGCGTTGTTTTATATATTTACGTGCCGAGTATGTGTGTGTTTTGAATTCTGAGGCCACGTTTATGGTAGTGTGGGATATACAGTGGACGTCGTTTCAATATATTGTGGCGGAAGAGAGTATTTTAGTGTCATATTTAGCACATTGTCATGGAATACACGACTTAGAACCAACAGGCTGGCTAGGATAACTAGCTTGCACGGCACTGTTTTATATATTTACGTGCCGAGTATGTGTGTGTTTTGAATTCTGAGGCCACGTTTATGGTAGTGTGGGATATACAGTGGACGTCGTTTCAATATATTGTGGCGGAAGAGAGTATTTTAGTGTCATATTTATTGTCATGAGATACTCCGCTTGTCGGCTAACGTGCGCAGACTGATGACGACATCAACTCGACTTGAGACATTCGCAGCAGCATAAGAAGTTAATTAAACTTGACGGACATTATATCGACGATAATTATCGATATAGAATTATATGAAAATAATTTTATAATTTTATCGCGATAACGTTTTTGGTCATGTCGCCCAGCCCTAAGCTGATTCGTTGTAACGTTAGAGCTAGCTACTGCTAGCCGTTAGCTCTGTTAGCTTAGCTGGCACCTTTATAATTACTGCATGGAAACGGAGTGACGTTAACGTTTAAACGTTATGTCGAGGTCATACAATACTACAGTCGACATAAGGTTAACGTTACCCCGTTTCCATGAAGTGTTTAAATAGCAGCAATCTTGTTAAAAATGTAACGTTACTAAAATGCTCCGAGCATAGCCTCTCTCTCTCTCTCTCTCTCTCTCTCTCTCTCTCTCTCTCTCTCTCTCTCTCTCTCTCTCGTTATCTTTAAATAAAAATCGAAACTGTTACCAACTGTAATACAAACAGTTCAGTTTGTCAGGTACATGCAACACAGATTACAGTGTTTACATCTGTCTGCTTGGGAAAATACCATGTTCTGCATCTGCAATTAAAATGATTGAAGTGAGATGAACAGTTATAAATGTGTATATATAAACTTTAAATGTGTGATCTAAAGATAAACAAAGGGTTTTAAAAGTGTTATATTTATCTTCTCTTATAGTACCAGAGAGAAGCTGAGGAGAATCAACCAGCAACAAAAGCTAAATTTGTTAAAAAAAAATATATATATACATGGCGTAGTGGGCAAGGCGCTCGCCACGAATGCCGAGACGCTGGGCTCGCCTGTTCGGGCCCAGCGCTCCACATTGCTTTCAGTTTAGCTGGTCGTTCATACTAATACACATTGGCCGTATTAGGGGGTGGGAAACTGATGGGTGGGGATCGGGCGTTGTGGACAGCGACTCCTACAGGTCGGTTGGTGCGCCTGCGCAATAGAATCAGGAAGTGTCGGGGGCAGCGTGAGCCTCCCACGCGTTACTCCTCGCCACTGAGAGATCGAGCTGCGCAGGTGAAAAGATGCGACTGCTGTTACCTCAAGTACCGGAGGGGACTTGTGCTATGTATGACTTAGTCCACATTGCAGCCGGCTTGTGGGAGGCAAGAAACAGCGTTCGTGACAGGGGAGGGTTGAATTGGATGATACGAAATTGGGAAGGGAGAAAAATATAGAAAATGGGAGAAAAAGTGGATCTTTTTGGTATCGAAATGGTATCGAAGTATCGATACTTTTCAAGGTATCGTATCGTATCGAAGTCGAAATTCCAGTATCGTGACAACACTAACACACACACACACACACACACAAAGCTCCTTAATTGAACAAGTAGAGAGAGGGATGGAGAGCGAGCCCCGCTCCCCCTTTCTAACCTCAGCTCAGCTGTTTTCTGTCTGAGCGAGTAGGGTAGGTCTGAGCAGGATTGGCTAGTTTAGCTTAGCTAGCGGCTAGGGCTGACTTTCTAATTTATTTTTGGATTTCGAAGCTTCGGGGCCAAGATTAGATTTTAATTCGAAGCTTCGAAATAAAAAAAATAATAATCTAATAATAAAAAAAAGGTCAGACCTTTTTTTGAGTCCGACCTCATCTTAAATAACAAACAGCATTGCTTGTTGTAGTTAATAAAGAGAGGCAGAGTTGAGTTTATTTTTATTTTTTATTATCGAATTTTATTTTGATATTCGAATCCCATGCCCATCGAACAAAGCTTTGAAGTATTTAAGACAGCCCTACTAGCGGCTAACGTTATTTTCCCCCGACGGAAATAAATGACTAGGATGCCAAGCTTGTTGGAAGCATTGGAATTTACACTGCACATAGAAACGGCATGGGAAAAAAAAGCTGGTATTGATTAGGGATGGGAATTGATAGGATTTTATCGATACGATTCCATTATCGATTCTGCTTATCGATTCGATTCTTTATCGATTCTCTTATCGATACCTGATCAATTTATAATTTAAATAAATTGGAAATGCAACAGAACTAAGCTGGTTAGAATAACAACATGCAACTTGACATTTCTGATTGTCATTTATTGTTGAGCCCCCATGTCAGGGGCGACAGTGGCTCGGGAGGTAGAGCAGTCGTCTGGCAATCCGGAGGTTCCCGGTTCGATTCCCGCTCCTCCCGGGCAGCGTGTCGATGTGTCCTTGAGCAAGACACTTAACCCCTAACTGCTCCCTATGAGCAGGTTGGCACCTTGCATGGTTGCCTCCGCCGTCGTTGTGTGAATGTGTGAGTGATTGGGTAAAATGTAAGGAACAAATTGTAAAGCGCTTTGGATAAAAGCGCTATATAAAAAAGCAGCCATTTACCATGTCAGAAAAATACAAAAACTGTAAAAAATAAAACATTAACTATAGCCTACACTTAAATAAAATAATGTATTTGAGATTCTCTTAAAATGTATTTATTTTTTTATTCTTAAACTAATTTAATCTATTGAATAACAGGTCGTTATTCCTCTGACTTCTGTCTCTCACACACACACACACACACACACACACACACACACACACACACACACACACACACACACACACACAGCTCCCTCCCCGGGCCCCTGTCCTGTAAGGTATTGGCTTGTGTTGCTACACGGACACATTTGTATGTTGCACCATGGTACTTCCTGTCTGACAGACTCAGAGTAGAGACTTAGTAAACAAACACTCCGCCTCTTATTATATGTGAACTAAAGAGTACAAGGTTTACACAACAGTCCCCACCCGCTGTTTTATTGTATTTGTACCTGTATTTGTACCCGATCTGCTGTCAGCTGTTTATCTCTCTTTGTGAGCTTGATTAAATAGCGTTAGCTCACGTTAGCTAGCGATAGCTCCGCGGCTAATTTGAGCTCACCCTAAACTAAATCAATGACTAGGTTCTAAAGCATTCAAGTAGTTTTCACTGCACATAGAAGTAGCCAAACAGCGGGAGCATTTCGGGAGCATATTACCAAAACCCAGGCAATTTCGAGCCCTTAATGAATCAAATAGAGTCTGCCATGGCTACATGCTAACGCTAACGCTAGCAACTACTGGCAGCGATAAGGGAATCGAAAGTCACGGGAGCCACACGGTTCCAGGCATCGGCCAATTAGGAACCGGTTCCCAACCGGAACCGGTTTTCGATTCCCATCCCTAGTATTGATTTAGTTAGTAAAATGCACTCTGGAGCTATACTATATGTCTTCACACGCGGACGTTTGTCACGTTTCACAAGCTGTTGTTGTTGGGCGTATACGTAGCTACCTTGGGCTACTTCTGATTGGTGAGCAATGAGAGCACAGCACTTCTGATTGGTAAGCATGACTGGCACGCAAGAAAAAACTTGAATCAAACTCGCTGTATAACGTATCCCAAATCGCTGTATAACGTATCCCAAATCGCAGGCTTTGCGATTTGCTAAAAGGCGACTGTCGTAAGACCAAAACCCACTGCCGTTTTAATTATTTTACATCACTATTTTAAATGTATTCATGATCATCATGCAACATAAAACAATTGCAAGAACGGTTTGGGAGAGGAAGGGGTTTTAGGTTGCCTGTTGTGAGTTCCAAAAAATTTACTTAAAGTTGAAAGCTCAATATATCAAAACGTGGCACTTTACAGTGAACAGGAGGTCTATTTGTATTAAAAACAATAGATTGTTTTTCATTTAAATGTCTGGAAGAGCTTAAAAATTAAAATGTCAAATTATATTTCGTTGCCTTTTTTGAGTTGATCTAAATGTTACTGATTGTGTTAAATGGTCATATAATATCGTACTCTCATCGATCGCAGGCACCTGAATCGTATCGTATCGTGGCAGACTTTGTGATATCGGCAAATATCGTATCGTTGTCCAAAGAATCGATATCGTATTGTATCGTGATGAAACTGGTGATTCCCACCCCTAACTATAGGTCTACACTATATAGTTTAAGGCTACTTTCACTGTTTTACTGCATTACAGTACTGTTATATTGTCGTTTTTTTATCAATAAAAAAAATATTATATTGTTGGTGCTCCTTACATTTTGGTGGGTGCTCCTAAATCTTTGCTGGTGCTCCCAACTTTTTGAAGTTGGGAGTAGGGATGCACGATATTGATTTTTTGACACTGATACCGATAACTTTATGCTCCTCAAGCCGATAACCGATATCGATAACCGATATTTATTGTATTATATTTTTTTTTTAAATGTATATGTGTATATATATTTATAAGCTCCGACGTCATCGGTACTGCTATCGGTACTCGAGAAATTATGTTTTTTTTTGTGAGGAATTTAAACGTCGCAAACTAATCTTGTTGGCCGTTTTCTATATCTCTCCTGCCTCGGTGTCTCTGCCTGCGCGAGGAGCGGGCTGTGCTCACACACACACTCACTCACACACACACACACACACACACACACGGGTGCTGCCGAGTACAGACAGCTCTGCTCTCATCATGGCGGACAGAACGAAACGTTCAAAAGTCTGGGTCTATTTTACTAAAAGTCGATGCTGACAACGCTCGTTGCCACAAGTGCAACAAGACATTTGCCAGTAATGTATAAGCGCTGGTACTTGTCAATGTGGCTGGCGGGGAGCTAACGTTATTAGCCTGAGCTCCGAGTAGAATAATGGCCGACAATCCGGAGGTAAATAAACGAACGAGAGCTTCTGATTGGTGGTAAGAAGAAGAGGTGGGTGCAAGCGGTGGGACGTAATTGGCAGATCGACTGTCTGCCTCCGAATGTAACGTGACTACGTCACAGCCAAGAAAGGCAGCGCTGGATTTGTGAAAAACTCCCTGTTCCTAAACCACACGCTGTCAGTCGTACCACAGTACTGGCAAAACGGGAGGAGGCTATAATAAAAACAAGCACCCTTCATCCAAATCCACCCACACCGGATTTCTTTTAACCAAAAAATGTATTATATATTATCGGAGCTATCAATAACGTTATCAGGTTTATCGGCATGACGTCATAATTGCTGATATCGGCCCGATAATTATCGGCCCGATAATTATCGTGCATCCCTAGTTGGGAGCACCAGTGCTACCAAGTAAAAATGTTAATTTCGAGCCCTGATATAGCAAGTTTCTTTACCCTAGGAAGGTCTATGCTGAAACGTGTTCTTGACCCAGTTACTTGCAAGCACGAACGGTTAAACAAAATGCTCGTACTTGATCTAGCTGAAGGGTGGTATTTACGAAGAGGAAGTTTAGCAGACACGTCCAACCAGGGAGCGAAATTAACTTTTTGACTCACCGGCCAGTGGCAGGTAGATGGGAAGAGTCTACCCGCCAAGCATATTTCTTACCTGCCAAAATTTTTTTGATTAAAAAAAAATATATATATATTTTATATAAAAAGAAATTGAAATAAAATATATATTATATAATCATACTTGTAGTTGTATTATCTGCGAGACATCGCCACCACGCAATAAGTCAAAATGCTTGCTATCTGCAAACAGCTCCACTGTCTGTGTGTATACTTGAGTAGCCGCAAGGATTCTCCGGCCCTGCAGCTAGACCCTATATTCAGCTAGACCCTACATTCAGCATGCAAGGATTCTCCGGCGATGCAGCTGGACCCCATTTATAACGTTACGGTTCCTTTGTCAAATCACATTCAACATGCCCTCAGCTAGAATACGCATTCAATCAATGTTATAAGACATTGATATCAGGAGCTATCTGTAGCTACTGCTAGCCCGGTAGATAACGTTAAGACAATTTAGTTTATTGGGACAGATAAGATCTAACGTGAGCTAGCTAAGCTAGCTAACGAGGGAACGGAGGTATTATGCACTCGAGTCGACTATTGCTGGAGCATTTGTTGATATCAGCAGCTATCAGTAGCTAGCCAGCTAGATACCGTTAAGACAATGCCTCGTCATGTATTAAACTAAAAGTGAATAGTTGACTGGGTCATTGTTTAAACAGTAACGATAGCTCAGCCCGCATATCGCAATGGTGGCGTTTCAGGAAGTAAACAAGCCAAATGAGAGCTTCCGATTGGTCATTTGCTTTCTTTCTCATGAAACCAGTCACGTCATTCTACTGTGATTGGACCGTTGACTTGAGTGCAATGTGGGACTTGTAGTTTTTTAACGATCTTGCGGCGGAGAAAAAAAAGACGAGAGCGGCTATAATCTGTACTCGCACAATCAAGTATCGTTATGAACTACACGTCTACACGCCACACGGCGCGCAGCCCTCTAAGTGTCAAGCGCCAAAGGTAAAAACTGACCGCCCCTGGCGGGCGGCGGGCTTTAGTTTCGGTCCCTGCGTCCAACTCTGTTACTTTGGTGCAATATTATTGATATCCTCCCTACAAGGCAACAATAAATGTTGAAACTTTCCGACCAGTTCCAGACGAAGGAAAATAATGGGCCAAAATCCAAACTGGTGAGACATTCCTTTCAGGAGAGCGAAAAACATTGTGAATTAGGCTATTTCACCATCTTCCTCACATAGCCACACAAACCCATACTAACTGACTGACTGCTGATATATAAGTGTATCCCTCCCTAACCACAAACACTACACCAATGCTACGTTCAGACTGCAAGACTTAGTGCTCAATTCAGATTTATTGCCAGGATAACAAAAAATTGTGTTTGGCTGTTCACATTATATATATATATATATATATATATATATATTTATTTTAAATGTGGCCAATATCAGATTCCAGTGTGAACTAGTCACTGCATCCCTGCCCGAGCCCGACGGGGCCCGACACGACGGGTTTGGGCTGGGTAGGGCTTTGTTTTTAAATAAATAATTCGGCCTCGGGCTGCTCCCTGCTCTCTTTTAAAAAAAAAATTCTGCGCTGCTTTCTCTTTTTTAAACACACAATGCGCGGCAAGCGCCGTCACGTAACATGTGCTGTCATTAGAGAGTGAGAGCCTCGTGTCTCAGTCAAGATGGATAAGCTAAAAAGACAAGATAGGGGAGAGCTTTTGAAAGTTCCCAATGCGTCTGGGAAAGCTGCATTTTGGAAGCATTTTGATGTAATTACCGCAGGGAGAGCTCGAGGAGAGTAGAACAGCGCTGAAGCCATCAACGGTGGATGATGCAATTATTTTCATCCACAGCACCCGCAAATGAACAGTGGACCGGAGTGGTTCATTTGTTGTTTGAAGTTGGAATTAGCCAGTTGGCGAACGTTTTAGTTTGTTCTTGGATTTAGCCGGTTGGCGAAGTTTTGTTAACGTTGCTTGCCAGACTCGCACGCTCAATGTTCAGCATTCCCGCAAGTAGTAGTAGCAGCAGTGAGAGAAACAGTGCCGCGGGGAGAGTAGTGGATAAAAGGAGGAGCACACTGAAGCCATCTACGGTGGACTCTATTCTTCTCCTCCACAACGCATTTAAATTCTAAAGGAATTAAATGACTAATGTAAATAGTTCAAGAGAGAGCAAGGTTTGGCAAATAGGCATTATGCCCTGAATGGTCGATTATGATTTATTATTGGCCTACGTTAAAGTTATTTGTTATTGGATTTTGGACAGCTGGACTTTGTTCAAAGCGGTAGCAGGGCTCTACAGTGCGACCATATTGCTGGCATATGCCCCTAGAAATATGTGTGCGAACCGGAAAAATCAATTACTCGCGAAGATTACAGCCTCAGTCCAGGGCTGTACGCTAAGCTTTTTCACTAGGGGCACACTTGCCCCTAAATGAGAAATTTAGGGGCAAAAAATATTTTTTACGGGCACATTTTTAAATAACAATTTTACCATTATTTATATCGATTGTTTTTGATTAAAAAAAATAAATAAAAAAAATGTATTTTATATAATTTTTTTTTTTTTTTTTTTTTTTCTTTTTTTTCTTTTTTTTTCTTATAATACTTTGACCAGTCGGCTGGTTCTTTTAGCGTTTATCGCTTTTTTTGGTCAAGCATGACCGACAGAAACAGGTTGAATGGGGTATAGATCGGGGGAAAGACACTCTGAGAAAATACGGCGAGTCCGGGAGTCGAACTCGTGTACCCCAGATCCGTGACGCGCACGGTTGTCCCCGACGCCGAAATAGCGTCCGAGGTACGCGGTGAGCTACTGGAGCTCCCCTATATAATTTATTTTTAATAAAATATATATATTATATAATCATACTTGTAGTTGTATTATCTGCGAGACATCGCCACCACGCAACAAGTCAAAATGCTCGCCAGGATTCTCCGGAGCTGCAGCTGGACCCTATACTGTAGCCTCCAGCTACGGCCAGGATTCTCTGGCGCTGCAGCTGGACCCTATTGACCAGGGCTGTACGTTAACTTTTTTTGCACATAGCACTGGTGCTACAGAGGTTGATAGTTTTGTAGCACAGGCCAAAATCTTGTAGCACAAGTATAAAACTTGTTATATTTGTAACAGTCACAAATGTGCCTATTGTATTTGTGTTATTTAGTTGCAGTGCCATGTTTGGCTGTCATTTAGTATATCGCCATGTGTTATTATTACTATGATACTCATATGCTATTTTCAATTAATATCATAAACAACATAAGGAATATTAGCATAATTTTGAGTGGACTGAAGGAATGAGTCAGCGTTAATAGTTTTAAATGCAAATAATTTATTGAAACATAGAAGTGGGGTCGGTTGGGACACACACACACACACACACACAATGGGGGACCCTGATGTAAACAAGACAAACGTCTTTCTCAGGTCTGCATCCCCTTAACAATTGTGTGTATTGAGCCATACTGTACTGTACCCATTCTGCAATCTGTTAAATAAAGTTCTCATTCATTCATTCACACACACTGTTTCAACTCACCACCCCCGCATCATATTGTAGTCTAGTCTGTCTTCAAACTTCCACTCCTCTCGAAACTTGTTTATTTGAATATCAACATTATCTGTCCATCCTCAGTTTACTATAATATACTCCTGTCCTGACTAGTGACTTCATCATCTTTCCAAACGCACGCACGCACACACACACAGGGAAGGGGAGAGAGTGCCCCCCCATTTCCCTTTCCACACTGTGTCTGCTGGCTCTGCCTGTGATCAGGATTAGCTTGTTAGCTTGCTAACGTTGTAGTGATTGTAATGGTACATAAACGTTAATTTCGGGCGATGTGCGCATAAAGGAATGGCGACGGTGCAAAGCATGTAGATGCATTTGACCCGTTGCGAGAAGAAAAAAACACCACAGACTTATTTCGGGACGTGTAGGCGCACTGCTGTGTTAACGCAGCAACCGACCAACGCGCTGCTCTGCTTGCAGAAGGCGCACGGATAGGGCGGATATGACTCGTCGAGTTGTCACAAGAGTTTTTTCAAAATAAGATTATCATATGCACCTGAACGTTGCTAGCTTTCGGAGCCTAGCTGGAGCTGCGCGTGGGCAGAAATGAGACCCACTACAGGATTTTCAAAATAAGAGTATCTATATGAACCGAATCCCTATCGCACCAGTGCTACTGAAGTAAATCCATCCATCGCACAGACCGCTGTTGCTGTAGCACGTGCGAGATATATGTCTCACTGTACAGGCCTGCTATTGACTATATTCAGCGTGCCCTCAGCTCGAATATGCATCGACTCAGTGTTATAAGACATTGATATCAGGAGCTATCTGTAGCTATTTAGTTTAATGGGACGTTTCGTTTTGAACAGTGAGCTAACGTGAGCTATCATGCACTACTAGACTTGCTGGAGCATTTGTTGATATCAGGAGCTATCAGTAGCTAGCCGGCTGGCAGGCTCACCGAGGTCCCAGTGTCCCACTAGAGACTAGTGTTTACAACAGCCACGGGTGCGGGAGGGAGGAGGAGCAGCAGACGCCGCAGCTCTCTCTCTGTGTGTCTGAGTTCAGTTCAGTTCGGCTCACTATAGGAGGTCGAACGCGTCGAAAATATGAAGCAATACTAACTTTACTTTTCTACATAGCTAAATCAGACAGTCAGCCAGTCTATCAGAGTGAGTGCTCAGTCGATTGTTCCCGCTGATCATACCTGCTGAGTGCTCACTGCTCAGCTCGCGTGAGTGACGTCATCGCGTCATCACACGCCTTGGATAATTTAGGAGTGAAATGCGAATGCAAGGCTTGAAAGCACTACTCGCAAGCCCGCCCCCAGATAATATTTACCAATCGCAACGGCCAATTAAAGGGGCAATTCGCGATCATCTCGTCGCAGTGTACAGCCCTGCAGTCGTGCTTTTTTTTTCTCCGCTGGTAAATCGTTAAAAAACGTAAAGTCCCACATTGCACTCAAGCCAACGGTCCAATCACAGTAGAGTGATGTGACTGGTTTCAAGGGAAATAAAGGAAATTACCAATCGGAAGCTTTTTTTCTTCCTGAAAGTCCGCCATTGCGATATGCGAGAGTTTCCCGAGACGGTAAATTATTCTAGTCTTACCAATAGCAATAGATTTTAGAACACCTAGATTTATCGATAGTGTTGTGAAGGGCCAGATTAAAGCTGAGAATCTACCTTTATTGTTTTATATACATTGTATATTATTTATATATACACGGAATATCCCTTTACCTGCGTTCGAACCATAGTAATATTCGCTCTCCTTATTGGATAGCGCCCTAGGCGCCAGCTCGCAAGCCCCCAACGTCAGGTTCAAAGACAAGCTCAGGCATGTCGTAACATGCCCGGAGACAGCGTATTGATCCCAGACAAGAACTGAGGTTTGCGACTAGATAACCACTTAAGTATATATACGGCGCAAGGTGCGCACAGCAGCAGTTCGTCTAAGCAAGCCAACGTTCATTGTTCGTTCATCAAGTTTATCCCGAGTCAGCGGGTAGTGAAGTGAGCAACCGTGCGTTGAGAACATGTGCGAATAGAATAGTGAAGTGTCAGAGTTTAATGCAGTAACGTCAAGTTCGACCTAATCTAATGTGAAGTAAATAGTCGTTCATTTATTGTATATCGTGCAACCCAGTTCGTTCGTGTGTAGCATTACCCAGCGGTTCGTCGTGTTTAGCTAGTGAACCTTAGCCAGGGTGTGTGGCCTAAATACGTCGCCAGCACCCGAGGAGGCCTAGTCGGAGAACCGTTGGACATGTGCACAGGAGAACCAGCGGCGGCGATTGCAGAACCATTACTGGTTGGATTATATTGCTTTGGAACGTGTTACCCGGAGAAGAGCCTCGTTGATTTCCACTATCGTTTGGGATTCAACCTCGTGAGGATTACACTCGGGCTGGCCTCATGGACAGAGGCTGGCTAGCTGTCATCATTGCTATCGAGCATTTGGATTATAGTTATTGCTTTTGCTGCTGATCGTTGGATTTACAAGGACTGACTTCTGTACGTGGAGTCCCTTTATTCTTCATTGAATCAGACTGAGTATCCGAACATTCCTCTATCCTCTAGACCTTACAACTCTGAGAGGAACCCAGTATCTCCAGGCGGTACCAGCGTTGCCTTCTATAATTGCTATTATACGCCAGGTGGCGTCAACCTAGACCCATCGTAGGAATCCTGCTATTCCCAGTGACTCATGCTACTGACTGACTTTATGCATATTCTTCGCCATACAAGCGCGACCTTAATTCTCATTCTGTAACCTAATGTTGCATAATAATAAAATACCCTCAAATACTATTTCTTTGTCAATGCCGTGTTCTTATGAGTGTTCACCATCTATATTCGATGTACTGTCTGGCCAGTAATTAAAGTACATACCTAGCAGTGGTTTAATCTATCACAATCTTTAATACAGTCAGGGTTTTGTAACCCCTCAGTTACAGATAGCAATAGTAATATAACGTTAATGCAACAAAACGAATGCCTTGCTTTGTTAATCATAACGTTGCTGCAGTAGCGTATGTCATTGTGTTGGCTGTAACGGACACGATAATAACATAACACTGTGTACACATAAAAATTGCGATAATCGATTCTAACATTTTCAAATCGATGCAGTTGAATTTTCCCCTTAGGATCGATGCATTGCGATGCATTGTTACTAGGGATGCACCGAAATCTCGGCCACCGAAAGTTTTCGGCCGAAAATGGCAAAAAAATTGCCATTGGAGTTTTTTCACAGAAAATATATCACTGAAACAGAAACAACCTGTAACCTAACGCGTGTTGTTGTGATGATGTCGCGCTGTCGGGAGTCACGCTGTTTCTATGTAAACTCTGCGCGCAACGCGTCCAATAAATGCGTCTTTATAGCTTTATATCCTTATTTACTATATGCCCGTCACGGTTAATCACTGAGTGATCTAATATGCATATTCTTCAGAGCGAGAGGGGGGGGATTGTGTTTCTCACATTGACGCTGTCTGTCGTTGATAATATAATCTGAAGAGCATTATTATTATCATTCTCGAGCATACACGTTGTGCGTCAACTGTGCAGAGTCAAGAGAGCACATTCATCTGGGGACTAGAAAGGTGCGCTCAGTAGAGCACAGATGTCCGCCGCGGCAGCCAGAGAAAAGATGGAATTAATGTACTGTATGCATTCAGAAGTGCTGAATAAATGTTTTATGGACCCATAATAGTGATTATTTATTATTTAAGTTAAGTTTTGCCATAATCATATATTTTTCCATAATCATAATGTTCCACAACATTGGTAAAAAAATTCTATTCTATGAATCACTTTCGGCATTCGGTTTTCGGCCAACTGTTTTCTATTTTCGGTATCGGTTTCGGCCAATAATTTCCCATTTGGTGCATCCCTAATTGTTACACCCCTACACCAAAGTCACTGGCCCGTATGAGTGTGTGCTAACTAGGGATGGGTACCTTTCACATTTGAACCGATACCGGTACCGGTACCTGTGAATCGATACCGGTACCCAACGGTACCTTTTTTTCTGTACTTTAGTCTCAAGAAATTTAATTTACCTACCTCAGTCGAAAAAAAAAAATCCAAACTTCAAATAACTACAATTTCGACAGTTTTCGGCTTGTCATTGCTCCGACTGCTTTGTTGTTGAATCAAGTCAAATCCTAGGTAAGCATATATTGTGCGTGTGAACGTTGACATGAAAAGAAAAAAGTAATTTTTTTTTTTTTTTTTATATAGTTTCTCACTTGATTCGATACTCGGTAGTACCGACGTGTTTCGGTTCGGTGCCTCAAAAGTACCGAATTCGGTACCCATCCCTAGTGCTAACTTGGCTAGCGTTATCAACAGCAGAGGTGGGCAATAGGGTCCAGCTGCAGCGCCGGAGTGCAAGCTGTGTGATGCAATTGGCAAAATCGACTGTCAATCAATTAGGGCTGTCTTAAATACTTCGAAGTTTCGAAGCTTCGTTCGATGGCACAAGCTTCGAACATTAAAAAAAAACGAAGTAAAAAAAATATATATATATATATATATATATATATATATATATATATATATATATATATAAAAAAAATCAATTTTTTTTCTTCAAAATTTTAATTTTAATTTTTACTTCTGTGTGTGTGTGTGCATGGGGCCATTGGGTGGGGCCGGGGGACAAATACACTGGAGGAAAGGAACCCAGCTCAGCACTGCCCAAATTATATAATCACTATTGCCTGTTTGAAGGATATCATCCTCAAACACATATACACCACCTACACGCCTATTCTCAGTCCTTGCCCCACAATGGTGGAATGAACTACCCACCCCAGTTAGGACAGCCGAATCCCGTCCAATCTTTCGCGTCGACTAAAGACGCACTTCTTCAACCATTATCTAAAATAAAATAAAATAAATCTAACCCTAACTAACCTTACTGTCATGCACTTGTCCTAATAAACTAACCTACACTGTAACACGCAACACTTTGATGAATATTGTTACTCAGCTGATAGAGTTGTATCCTTCCTGATGACCTGTCGTACAGAACTTGTAAGTCGCTTTGGATAAAAGCGTCAGCTAAATGACTAAATGCAAATGTGAATGTAAATGCCTTGTAGAATTCCACACATAAGAAAGAAAGATACTGGGATGAATAAACAAAAATAGGAAATAAAATGTAGAAATGCATGCAATACATAAATAAATATGAATCTCCATATATGAAATAGAATATTTAGATAAGGTGCTACTGAAATGTTTTGGTGAGTTCTTTGTTTTTTTGTGGAAGTAGCCCTTCTTAAAAATGCATGAACATTCACTGATAATTGGTCTGTAGTGGAGTCTACAAGGTCTACATTGCCGGACCATGTAGAATCCGGACCTTGTAGACTGACATAATTCTGTGCATAGTTTAGTCTACACAGGCCATATTTCAAATAATCAAAATCTTACTTCATTCATCTTAAACATTCTTGATTTGGGGGATTGGTAGTTCCCATGAAATCTGAAGTTGTTCAAACGACAACAGCGATCCACCTTGAATTAAATCACACTGTGTTGGCTGCGTCACAGTCACGAAAGGGGCTACTTAATTCATTAATCCAATCCACTTTATTTATAGAGCACATTTAAAAACAACAAAGTTTACCAAAGTGCTGTACAAGTCCCACAACATAAGATAAAAAAACAAAAATTATATAAAAAAAAAATCAATACATTTTTTTTTATTCGAAGCTTCGGGGCCGAGCTTCGATTGCCAAAAAAAATTCGAAGGTCAGCCCTAGCGCCTATCTGTTATTTAGGTAGACCTATTGGACATTTTCGTTTTTATTTATTTATTTATTAAGTTCATATAAAACCGTGTTTCGAATATTTAAAACAAATACAAATTAAAAAAATTTAAGTCTAAAATATATATATTTTTAAAGGTTTTCACTCAGGCTAGGGCTTCAAATGTCGGGCAGGGCCTGAACGTCATGGACTCGGGCTGGGCAAGGGCTTAATTTCAAGGCTCTTGCAGACCACTAGTGTGAACTGGTCACGCTCCTGAACTGACCCGCATACACTGCACAATGAAGTCACAATTTATGTTTTAATTATACGCTTATGTGCAGTGGAGGCCAACTAATTCCTGAGCAGATGATAATGGGGGGAGGAGGAGGTGAAAGAGAGACATTTCTGTACAGAAGTATTTCTTCAAATACTCCATCACAGCTGTCTTCCATGTTTGTATTCACAGAGTGACTCCCACCAGAGCAGAATTGTGATGAATGTCAATCTAGAGTCACATGAATTCCAATATGACTGTTCAGACTGAGGTCGCACTGCCAAAAAAATCAGACCTGTATCTGATTTAGGATCACATATGAAAGAAGAATCTGAATTGAAAAGATAAAATTCCATGTGATTTGGGCTGTTCACACTGTTATGGAGAAAAAAACTTGGAAAAAAACCATATGAGTCACATATGAGATTTTGGGACACTTTTGCCTGCAATCTGAACACAGCTTAACACACCCCAGCTTGGCCTGCAGCCTCTTCTCAAGATAAATACTTCCTCAAAAAGACCCAACCCAAGTGTGTGCATAGCCATTACACAGCCATTACACAGCCAATCAGGTGGCATGTTGTCTTGCTGGGTTTCCCTGGCCTTTATGGCTTAGTCACACTAACATTTGGCCACGCCAAATATAGTTGGCCCCAGTGGGGATCAAGCCCCCTGTCCCCGGTCACGTTGGTGCCACACTCTCTACTCGAGCCATTTTGGGTCAGAAGAAGCCCCTAATCTAGGAAACGGGGACAGGCATTTTAAGATTTTTGTGGAACATTGTCCAGATGACAGGTCCTGGCGTCTTGAGTAGAATTTTCTTGTTCAAATAAAAATCTAAATCGACTTCCCTCGCTAACGGCTCGAGTTCCCTCGTGACCACGGCATGCTCCATTACTCACGCCGCACCCCTACTAGGAAAACGCACTATAACAACCGATTTGATACCATAAGCAGCAAGGTAAAAGATGTCTATGTTCCACACTGACCAGGGTGTTCCTTACGGGTCCTGTCGAGCCATTATGTCAAATCAGCTGTCCTCCTCCGTCAGACTGTCCTCCAATCAGAAATCAGCTGTTTGGCGGCCGTCCTCCAATCAGAAATCAGCTGTTTGGCGGCCGTCCTCCAATCAGAAATCTGCTGGCCTCCAACGCTATTTCAACCGCCTCCAATCACAGCTGAATGCTTCTTTCTACTCTTGAGACCTTGGCTTCTTTAGTGTAAGCCTGAGTATCGCATCCAGGCCTATGGGTCAGTGTGCTGGATTAGTTCTCTGAGTAGAATGGTCAGAGGGGGCTGGAACGGAGGCCGAAATACACGAGGGCAAGATTAAATGACTAGAATTTATTTGCTTAAATTTATATTTGAATTTAATTCCTCACAAAGTTTTAGGGGCACTGCGAGTGCTGACCTGATCTGGCCAGTGACGGGACTAGTTTGACTGGCCCGGGGGCCGGCAGACGATCCTTATTCCTGGACCCAGCCTACGATTATGTGGCCAGGGGGTAGTGTTGTCAAAAATATCGAAGTATCGATACATATCGATACTGAATATTTAAAAAGGCTTCGATACTCATTTCCCGAAGTACCGATACTTTCTGCAGTATCGGTACCAGCTGGCGAGTGTTCTACCGCAAGTTGTTGACGCGCTGTTCAGAGCGCTCAGCGCGCTTGCCCCCCCGGCTCCTCCGAGTCCAGCCCTCCCCCTCACAGAGTCACAGAGAGCCGTCTTCTTCAGTTAGTAAACAAGCATTTTAGCTGAAGATGGTAAATGCAGAGCCTCCGCAACTTGTGCTTGTGGATAAAGAAAACAGCAGAAGTGCTGTTTGGAGGTACTTCGGGTTTCAAGTAAACAACGAAGGACGAGCTAAAGCTGCCCCAATGCTATTTGAGCGGGCACACCAGCGTTTCCGTTAGCCGGTAATTACCGGTATTTGACCGGCAAAATCTGTTGAAGTCCGACATATTTACTCTCTCCGGTCTTAATGTCCGGTGAAAATAATTCCCTGAGTCTAAGCACAATTTGATTATTTGAATTGTATTAAAATAGGCTAAAATTAAATAGCCTATGCGATGAACGAAACGCTCATTACATTTGTTTCCTCGTTGCTTCTAATAATGACAACGACGTCGTCAGCGAGAGCTTAGTGCTGGGTGTGTGAACTTTTGTGAAGCTGCAGAGCCAGAGCACTATCGGCACAATGCAGTATTCCAGCAGTACTCCAATTCAGCCATTTTCAGCCAATGTTGGGTGGGGGGCGCTGCTGTGCGGTTCCCAGAAAAGAGCCAATAACACTGAATCAGCTGCTCTGCAGCGCCATACTCTTTGCAAATAAGTCGTTGCGAGGTGGAGAGAGTCGTCACGCAAACCACGATAATGTTGCCGTCTCTCTGCTTTCTCAGTTCTTCGCTTGATATAATTAATACAAATGTCCAATATAACGGAATTCGTTAGCTCATAAAAATGTGATTATAACAGACTGCTGTTTAGTGTCGGACCGACTGCCCACATACGCGGTCTATTTTATTTCAAGTCAGCAGCAGCACGGAGTATCGAGGGACTTATTTTATTTGGAATATATTAATGACTGTATACGTGAAGTTGAACATTATGATATGTGTGACGTGTCTGATACAACGAGGTGAAGCGATGTCGACTCGAGATTCATTTGGGGGTGCGTGTGACAGAGCTGCTGCAGCGGGAGCCTGTGGGGCGGGAGCTTGATGCTGGTAGCGTATCGCACTAACTTGAGAGGCGAGAGATAGTAATTTGATTCTGCAAATCAATTTCTCATTCTTCGCTTGATGTAATTAATACACATGTCCAATTATAACGGAATTCGTTAGCTCATAAAAATGTGATTATAATAGACTGCTGTTTAAAACTCTGACCGGAATATCTCGAATATGTCCGGTGATAGAAATCTTGCAGGACACTCAGACCGGCACGAATATGTTCTAACGGAAACGCTGGGGCACACACTCAGGCCGCACGCACCCCACTTATTGCCAAAAGGAAAGGCCACTTTAAATTAGTATTAGCAACAGTAACAGTGTATTGCACTACTATTACTACTACTGTTAACCCGTTATTGCACAAATTTATTGTTACCTGCTACCTGTTATTGCACAATTTTATTGCACACATTTTTGTATTGGATTCTATTATATGTTGTACCAATTGCACATTGTTGCGGGCAAGACCACCCGCATTTCATTGTATATCCGTTAGGGATGGGTACCTTTCACATTTGAACCGGTACCTGTGAATCGATACCGGTACCCAACGGTACCTTTTTTCGGTACTTTAGTCTCAAGAAATTTTATTTACCTACCTCAGTCGTAAAAAAAATAATCCAAACTTCAAATAACTACAATTTCGACAGTTTTCGGCTTGTCATTGCTCCGACTGCTTTGTTGTTGAATCAAGTCAAATCCTAGGTAAGCATATATTGTGCGTGTGAACGTTGACATGAAAAGAAAAAAGTAAAAAAAAAAAAAAAAAAAAAAAAATTTAAATTTTTTTTAATTTTTTTTTAGGTTTCTCACTTGATTCGATACTCGGTAGTATCGACGTGTTTCGGTTCGGTACCTCAAAAGTACCGAATTCGGTACCCATCCCTAATATCCGTATGCCGTGACAAATAAAACTCTTGACTTGACTTGACTTGATTTGCAAGCGGTGTTAGAGCAGTGCCAGCGCCGATCTCCATAAAGAAATGAAAGGGGTTCGTGACAGCTGCTCTTTCAACGTCACTGTGACTGAAGCATTAAACCATTAACTCTAGTTTAATACATGATGCGTTGTCTACTGATGGCGCATAATATCAACAGCTGATTCGTTGTAACGTTACAGCTACCAGCTAACGTTAGCTACTGCTAGCTCCGTTAGCTTAGCTGGCTACTTTTATAATTACTGCATGGAAACGGAGTAACGTTAACGTTTAAACGTTATGTCGAGGTCATACAATACTACAGTCGACATAAGGTTAACGTTACCCCGTTTCCATCAAGTGTTTAAATAGCAGCAATCTTGTTGAAAATGTAACGTTACTAAAATGCTCCGAGCATAGCCTCTCTCTCTCTCTACTGCTAGCCGTTAGCTCCGTTATCTTAGCTGGCCACTTTTATAACTACTGCATGGAAACGGAGTAACGTTAACGTTTAAACGTTATGTCGAGGTCATACAATACTACAGTCGACATAAGGTTAACGTTACCCCGTTTCCATCAAGTGTTTAAATAGCAGCAATCTTGTTGAAAATGTAACGTTACTAAAATGCTCCGAGCATAGCTCTCTCTCTCTCTCTCTCTCTCTCTCTCTCTCTCTCTCTCTCTCTCTCTCTCTTTCTCTTTCTCTTTCTCTTTCTCTTTCTCTTTCTCTTTCTCTTTCTCTTTCTCTTTCTCTTTCTCTTTCTCTTTCTCTTTCTCTTTCTCTTTCTCTCTCTCTCTCTCGTTATCTTTAAATAAAAACGAAACTGTTACTAACTGTAATACAAACAGTTCAGTTTGTCAGGTACATGCAACACAGATTACAGTGTTTACATCTGTCTGCTTGAGAAAATACCATGTTCTGCATTTGCAATAAAAATGATTGAAGTGAGATGAACAGTTATTTTTAAATGTGTGATCTAAAGATAAACAAAGGGTTTTAAAATTGTTATATTTATCTTCTCTTATAGTACCAGAGAGAAGCTAAATTTGAAGCTAAATTTGTTTAAAAAAAAAATATATATATATATATATATATATATATTTTTTTTTTTGATATCGAAATAATATCGAAGTATCGATACTTTTCAAGGTATCGTATCGAAGTCGAAATTCCAGTATCGTGACAACACTACCAGGGGGAAGCACTTAGGTGGGGGTAAAGCCCTGTTAACATTTCTGCACTCAACACTGAACATCTTAGTTTTAGGATAAAGGTCCAAACCACTCCGACCCCCCCCCCCCCCCCTTCCGTTTTGTTTCTTGTACAAATAAAACTGCTGACGGAAGTCACCTATTGATATGTTGTTGTCACGGTGTGTGTGAGAGTGACTGAGTGAGTGCACTTTTGAATAGTGGTCGAGAACCTTTATGCAAGGAAAGAAAAAAATGTACCGGCGGTAGTCCTGCATCAAGGTGTAGGCAGTTATACATAGACCACACACACGCACTTACCTCGGAACAGAGGTCAATGTCAATATATTCTTATATAAGGCCTCTACTGTAGCTTGCTCAGAGTGAGTGTGAACCCGCCTGTGTCCCTGACCGTATGGAACACTACGCTCCACTGCCCTGAGTCTGCTGACATACAGCACATAAGTACGTCGCACGCACAAACACACGCACACAGGTTTGCCCTTTCCGGTGGGAACTTTGAGTCTGATGGCTAAAGTTAAAGAGTCCTAACACTCTGTTACAAAATGCTTCCAAAAGGTGTTTAAACCACATGACCCAGGCCTCCTCCAGACTAACTTCTCCACTAGTGCGTGCTACCAACCTTCTCTGTTGGTCGCACCAGCGCATGATTCGGTCACCAGTGTTACCGGTTACACCGGACATTTTACAGGGGATGCATTTATCTGATTTAAAAAAGAAAAGAAAAAATTATTGATTGATTTAAAGGGGAACTATCTTATAAATTGCATTTTCCAGGGGTTTGCATTGTTTTCTAGCAATGTGCGGTTGTACCAACACTGTCTAGGTCTCAAATTCAATTTTTGGCGCATTCCTCCAGTTCAGATGAGACAAAATCCTCCCCCACTGAACCAAGCCATTCTGATTTGACTCGCTCGCTGACGTGAATAGGCACTGATCTGCCACCGCCCGCCCACAATCAACTGTGATACGTTTATATGAGCAGCGAGTGGAAATAATGCGGAAGTGGTTATTTAGCAGAGCTTCAGCTGTTCACACACACACATTGTGAATCAACCAGAGAACTATATAAAACAGGTGGGAAGGTAATGGGACTGGAAGGAGGCTCTCGCTCGCTCTGTCTCTCGCTCACTCGCTCGTTCTCTCGCTTGTATCACCGCCAACCTGTTGCAAAATATCATAGCGCACGCTCCCACGAGTATTCCGATCCGTGCAATAATATTCACAGGGGTATATATTGTCATTTGAAACAAGTTACCAATGCATTGTCCCGTGGGATTATGCCCCCCCATGGCGAAATTAATTAGTCCCTTTTACAGATGTGTTCCATAGACTAGAATTGTGTAAAATTGCCCAAATAGTGAAAGAAATAGTAAGATAGTTCCCCTTTAAATGGAGAGAGAAAAACAGATGCCAGATGCCTCCCTTTCACTACCACACTACAGACGGTTAACCTTTTCACTACCACACTACAGAAGGTTAACCTTTCACTACCACACTACAGACGGTTAACAGCTCTGCCGATGGTAACGTATCAGTCACTTCCTAAAGTTCATCCCCTCTGAACAAATCTGGTGGAGAGATGGACACAGCATCAACCCTGTAACAAACCGATACTCCTTATTGATAAATAATTAAATACCAATGTAGACAGACAGACGCAGCAGATCAATGTAACGTTAGCTGCAGCCTAATGGGGGAAGTAACGTTAATAATTGACCGGTCTGATCGTTATCTTCAATTTTGTGAAATACATTTGTTCTCTGATGTAACAATATCTTAGTTGGCAGATGGACTCCTTTGGATAATTTCACGTTAATTAATGTTAAGTTACCTAACTTTAACATAAATGGTAGTGTAGCTTGTCCTGTATAGTTAATACTAGTTGCTTCGCTGAAATATCTGCTTGTTTTCTTCCTTTTCGCTGGTATTGCTGCCTCAACGTTTCCATGTATCCTTCTTCATTGTTAACTTTATTAGTGGGGGAATTTTGTATAAAGGGACGTCTGTTTACTGTAGTCTACTGCAACCATATAACTATATAAAACCAGACTGCAACGTTTTGTTTTGTGATTGTTGTTGAACTTGCGAACGGGTGTCTTGTGCGTTGCCAGAAGGTGATGTCACTGCCAGAAAATGCACTCGCCCTCTCTCGTCACAGAACAGGGCAGTAGTCTATGCATTCAGTAACACACGGCTGCCACACACACACACACACTAACGCATATTCACTCGCAACAGTTGATGTAATATAGCGATTTATTTGTACCTGCCATGATGGCCGTCAAGATTTATATTTGCTGGCCAATTGCAATTCTAGACGGCCATTGGCTGTTTTTTACCGGAATATTTATTTTTATTATTTATTTAAGGCGAGACACTGCAGGTGAATAGGCAAATATACTTTTTTTGTTTTTTGAGATTTTGTTATATTTTGCTTCCTAAACATTCTATGAAACTAGTGACAATAAAACGTCAATAACACACATTTAGTTGTTTATTTTACTTCATTTTGCCTTATTGCATCCATAAATGTGCACATATTTAATGGGGAAGTGCCTCATTTGCATATATAAACATAAATTTCAGAAAACTTGCAATATATTTTTTCTTAGTTTATATGTACATAACAAACTGGGAAAGTTTCATAGTGATATCTATTTAAATGTTTTGCCTATTAGGGGGTACTACACTGTACTACACTGTTTGTAGCCTGTGTATTCAGTCATCAAGCATGTGTTTAGGTTGTCTATTACTAATGGTTTGATTAGATATTGTGTTTGTAAAAATCTGTTTAAAAAAAAAAAATATGGCATTTTACAATACAGAACTTTGAAGGCGTTTTCCCAAAAATGAGTTTTAAGAGTTTTTCCTCATACTCTGAGCCAGAAATCTCCACTTCAGTAGCACACACATACACCAAACCTTCCAGTTCTATTCATATCTATGTTCTGAAGGTATTTACAGAAGGGTTTGTTGATATCGCATTCATACCCTGATTTATATCACATTTTATTCCTAAAAACATGGCGAAATATGGAATTTTACCATAAAAATGGACTGAATGGAGTATTTTCTGATTTATGGAGTGATAAAAAGAGATATCCAAAATCCCCTCTGTAATAACCTTTGGCTCTAATATGTCAACAAAATGAAACTATAATTTTGAAAATGGCTTTATCCAATGTTCAGATTTCTGTCCTGGAATTATATGCAAATTAGTACATATTTAAGTAGATAATGCCTCATTTGCATATTTAAACATACAATTTCAGAAAACTTGTAATACAAAAAAGTCTTGTCTTAATATAAGTAATCAACTGGGGAAGTTTCATTGTGATATCTATTAGTTAATTTGTTTACCCTATTCACCTGTAGTGTCTCCCCTTAAACGGAATATTGAAGAAGATTTTTTTTTTTTTTTTAATATATCTTGATATTGGACCGATACCGATGTGTAAAAAAAATTCCATATCGGCCGATATATCGTGCATCACTAACGGTAGTAAGTTACGTTAACGTTGTGCCTAATGACCATAAAGAGCCATTTGACATTAGGCTGAATGGGGAAGCGTCAGTAAATTACAACAGAGTGACCGCTACTGAAATGGAGTAATTTCAACCAACTCACAGTGCAGACATGTCATCCAAGATACTTGAGGTGGTTTCCTTTGGTAGTATCGACATTTTCCAATGTGAACAGTGTGTGGTTAAACTTGAATGTTACGCTACTTTGAATGTGGATCATTGTAATGGCTGATACCTGCTCTAGATCTATAGATGACGTGTCCCTGCCATGTAACGGGAAGTTGAACAGCTGACTCCAAATCTTTTCTAAATGGCGATGAGGAGTAGCAGTTAGCACGTTGCTAACAACAACTAGCTATAGAGGCGGCTGGGTGGCGCAGCGGACTAAGCACTCGTCACCAACGCAAGAGACACTGGTATCGAATCCGGCTGTCAGCGTTGCCTCCGGCTTGGCCGGCAGTCATACTGGCTCGATTGGCAAAGTCAGCGGGAGGGAAGCCGGTGGGTGGGTCCGGGTCGTTGTAATCCAGTTCGGTCGGGGCGCCTGCACAGCGAGGGAAGGATCTGGAGGGAGGTAGTGTGACCTTCCACACGTTACACTCTCCCAGTGAGAGTCCGCACTGCCAGGGCTGGCTACACATGTGTCGGAGGAAGCATGCGATGTTCTCCGCCCTCCCAGACCGACGGTAGGGGGTAGAGTGCGCAACGACCAGGAAGGGGATTGGGAATTGGCATAACGACTAAAAAACGGAAAAAGAAGGGGAAAAAAGATAATAAAAAATAACTAGCTATAGAGTGGGGGAGTGGTACTCTGAATAAGAGCCAGCTGAGAGAAACCAGGGACGTGTTCACGTCAAGAGCAGCAGTGCTTGAGAGCAAAACGACGGTGGGGGTGGTGAGCTAGCTAGTAATATTATCATTTCGCTTTTTCAAATAATCGGCTATAGACTATTTCATTTTTGGAACATGGTGATGGCTAAATAAATTGTTGACTAGATAGACTTTGGAGAACGTGAATCCCATGTCCTCTGCATGAATGCGACCATCTCGATCCAGCAAGGCAATGAAGCGGTTTGCTAAAGGGGGTGCCGTAATATTATGGCCTACCCTGGCATGCACTCTAAGCTGCTAGGGCTGCTTGGTTATGGCAAATATCATAATATTCTTGATTGATATTGAAATCACAATTATTAAACACGATTACTCATTGATTTGAGAGCATCATATGACAACAACTGAATTCGTTTTACTTCTCAACCAAACGCTGCCTTTCTGTCATCTTCTAAAGTTACCAAATAACTGAAGAAAAGTACAGTTTGAGCTTGGGGGGGGGGGGGGGGGGGGGGGGCGGCGCGCACCGCTGTGAAAGAAAGGTGTGCTGCATTTACAACACAAGACAAAAAAGAGCAACTTGTCATGCGGCGCAATAATTGTTTTTATCTCAATGATCTTGTTTTCATGATCATGGGAACCCGTAATTGACATTTAAACTTGATTAATCACCCAGCTCTACTCTGAGCCCTTTGGTGGAATTCATACATGTATGTGTTCCTCAGAGATATATACCCAGGGAACAAACTTAACTTTTTGACTTACCAGCCATTTGGCTGGTAGATTTTTAAAAGTACCAGCCGGGCAGATTTTTTACTAGCCAAAAATTATAAATAGCTTTTTAGTATATCGCCATGTGTTATTATTACATATAATACTCTCATATGCTATTTTCAATTAATATCATAAACAACATAAGGAATATTAGCATACTTTTGAGTGGACTGAAGGAATGAGTCAGCGTTAATAGTTTTAAATGCAAATAATTTATTGAAACATAGAAGTGGGGTCGGAACACACACACACACACACTGTGTTTCAACTCACCACCACCGCATCATATTGTAGTCTGTCTTCAAACTTCCACTCCTCTCGAAACTTTTTTATATTTGAATATCAACATTATCTGTCCATCCTCAGTTTACTATAATATACTCCTGTCCTGACTAGTGACTCCGTCGTCTTTTCAAACGCACGCACACACACACAATGAAGGGGAGAGTGCCCCCCCATTTCCCTTTCCTCAGTGCTGTTCACTGTGGCTCTGCCTCGTCTGATCATCAGGATTAGCTTGTTAGCTTACGTTAACGTTAGGGATGCCCCGATCACGTTTTTTGCCACCGATACCGATCACCGATCGTCGTGAGCCATATCGGCCGATACCGATCCGATACCGATCGTTTTTGATTAAAAAGAAATTAAAAATTATTTTATATACATTTTTTTTTTAATAAAATATATATATTATATAATTAGACTTGTACTTGTATTATCTGCGAGACATCGCCACCACGCAACAAGTCAAAATGCTCGCTATCTGCAAACAGCTCCACTGTCTGTGTGTACTCTAGTAGCCCTAGCTCCAAAAAGGATTCTCCGGCGCTGCAGCGGGACCCTATTGCCTTGGTAACGTTATGCTTTGGTCATTTCACATTCAGCAAGCCCTCAGCTCGAATACGCATTCAATCAATGTTATAAGACATTGATATCAGGAGCTATCTGTAGCTACTGCTAGCCGGCTAGATGACGTTAAGACAACTATTTAGTTCAATCGGACATTTCGTTTTGAACCGTGAACTAACGTCAGCTAACGCAAGCTAACGCAAGCTAACGGAGATATCAACATGGGCTACTAGACTTCCTGGGGCATTTGTTGATATCCGGAGCTATCAGTAGCTAGCCGGCTAAATACCGTTAGACAATGCCTACTAAAAGTGAATAGTTGACTGGGTAATTTTGTTTAAACAGTAACGATAGCTAGGTAGCTAACGTTAGCTCAGGTCGAATGCACTATCTAGACTCAGCAGAGGAGGTCCGCCTCCTCTGTTTACAAACTCTACACGGGTACGGGCGGGGCTAGGGAGGAGGAGCAGTTTGCAGGTCCTGTGCGTCTGAGACAAGCGAGTGAGATATCCACTTGATCAGTTTCCGCGATCGGCGAATATGACTAATTATCGGAATTCCCCGATCGCATATTTATACTGATTATCGGCCGATAACGATCGGTGGCCGATCGATCGGGGCATCCCTAGTTAACGTTGTAGTGATTGGTACATAAACGTTCATTTCGGGCGATGTGGGCATAAAGGAATGGCGACGGTGCAAAGCATGTAGCTGCATTGGACTCGTTGTGAGAAAAAAATAATCAGACTTATTTCGCGTCTGTAGGCAACTCTGTTAACACTTTAATCGCCATGGGTTAAATTCATAATTTACCATCCCTCGCCAGCTCTATTTGTCTATGGAGAAGTTCCCCTTCTTTGCAGGGCTATAACTTTTTAAATTCTATTGCTAAATTGCCATTATTATGGCCCTTCAATGTCCTATATGTTATCGTTTTCTGCAGCTTTCTTCAGAACGTGATTTATAGCCCTAAATGCATTATATTGATGATCAAATACAGTTTGGTAGGAATCTGTGCGAGATAAAAAATTTCAACTGGACGTGGTTCTAGAAGTTTCTACGCATCATCTGATGATGACCGGATGGGCGGGGGATCGTTTATAATTCCGTGGGCAGCGTTAGATGATTCATCCAGAGTGGGTCATATGTTCATCAGATCAGTTAGTATAGAAGACGTTAGAAAATAACGTTGAAACTCACCGTGGCTTCCTCGCGCCGCTGGCAGATGAGCGTGGAACAGAATTTTTTCTATTATGGGATGGAGAAATGCCCGATCCATTTCCAGGTTGTATAATAGTATATACACGTCCAAATCATGTTGTTTTTTCGAGTTATTTGCACCGATCGATGTTCACTGTCTCTCTAACTATAGCGAGTGCCCGGACCACATATGGATGAGCACTTCCGGTTCAAAGGTTCATTTCCGGTTGGCGATCTGCCGATCGGCCACCAGATGGCGCTCTTGAACCGCTAGAGAGTTGAGAGGAGATCAGCAGTGTGTCTCAGTGCTCCGGAAAGGAAATATGATTTCGATGACAGATTTTTGAAATATTGACATCAAAGACGAGTTACGGCGTCTTCGGCAGAATGAGCATGGCTAGGAATGACGTGTAAACTCGTCCCCGGCGATCAGTGTTAACTGTGTTAACGCTGCTGTGTTGACGCTGCTGCTTTGTTTTCAAGAAAGTGAAACACGGAGTGGGCGGATATCATATGACTTGCGGAGTTGCTAGAGGGTTTTTCAAAATAAGAGTATCATGAACCTGAACGTTGCTAGCTGCCGGAGCCCAGATATTATGACTGGAGCTGCGCTTGGGGCGGCAATGAGACCCGCACAGGATTTTCAAAATAAGAGTATCGATATGAACTACACGCCAGCGTTTCCGTTAGCCGGTAATTACCGGTATTTGACCGGCAAAATCTGTTGAAGTCCGACATATTTAATCTCTCCGGTCATAATGTCCGGTGAAAATAATTCCCTCTAAACACAATTAGATTATTTGAATTGTATTAAAATAGGCTAAAATTAAATAGCCTATGCGATGAACGAAACAAACAATCATTACATTTGTTTCATCGTTGCTTCACCAAGCAGCCGGTCTAATAATGACATCCTGTTGTCAGCGCGAGCTGGCTGCTGATATATTTGCGAGAAGCATCCATCTGCCGGCCGGCAGGGTGCAGTACTCCAATTCAGCCATTGGCAATTCAGCTGTTGGGTGGGGGCGCTGCCGAGCGGTTTCCAGACCGGACCTAAAAACACTGCTGCTCCATGCTTCACGTAAATATATCAGCAGCCAGCTCGCGCTGACAACAGGATGTCATTATTAGACCGGCTGCTTGGTGAAGCAACGATGAAACAAATGATTGTTTCGTTCATCGCATAGGCTATTTAATTTTAGCCTATTTTAATACAATTCAAATAATCAAATTGTGTTTAGAGGGAATTATTTTCACAGCACATTATGACCAGCACCAAGTCGTTGGGAGGTAAGATAAGATAAGATAAGATAAGATATTCCTTTATTGATCCCCTTGGGGAAATTCAGGCATCATAGCAGCATGGGGGGGAGGGGGGGAGGGGTACAGGTAGTTACCGGTAATTGGAGTGGAGATATACATCACGCAAACCCACGATAATGTTGCCGTCTCTCTCTGCCAAATTTCTCAGTTCTTCGCTTGATATAATTAATACAAATGTCCAATATAACGGAATTCGTTAGCTCATAAAAATGTGATTATAACAGACTGCTGTTTATTAAGGTCGGGCAGACTGCCCACCGACACCTCAAGTCGGCAGCAGCACGAAGTCTCGAGGGACTCATTTTATTTGGAATATATTAATGACTGTATATACGCAAAAGTAGCCTAGTTTTAAGTTAAAATATTATAAATGCCTTGATGATGTCATTCTTTATATAGGCCTATCAATTGTTTTTAAGCTCAATAAACTCTGACCGGAATTTATCCCATTTGTCCGGTAGATTGAAATCTACCGGACACTCAGACCTGCAAAAAAAAATTCTAACGGAAACCCTGCTACACGCCAGCTGGCGGGCAGACTATTATTTTTAGCCGCCAGACGGTAAATCTACACGCATTTGGCGAATGGCGTGCAGTTATTTTGTTCCCTGTATATACCTACATGTATGTGTTCCTCAGAGATATATACCTACATGTACGCGTTCCTCAGAGATATATACCTACATGTACGTGTTCCTCAGACAGAGATATATATCTACATGTATGTACGCGTTCCTCAGAGATAGATACCTACATGTACGTGTTCCTCAGAGATATATATCTACATGTACGTGTTCCTCAGAGATATATATCTACATGTACGTGTGCCTCAGAGATATATACCTACATGTATGTGTTCCTCAGAGGTATATACTGTACCTACATGTACATGTTCCTTAGAGGTATATACCTACATGTAAGGCTGAGACGATATGCCATTTGGAAGAATTGATAAATCGGGACCAAATTATCGATATAAATATCGATATTTTTATTAGTATAAAAAATATACTTTTTAATAATTTAAACAACAAATGTATGTTTATTTTGCAGCAATTCTTTGTTGTTGCCGCCATCTTTAGTGTTACAGATTTCACTGCATATTGAATGCACAGTGCAGAGTTGCAATTCAACTGAATTTACATGAAATAGGGATGTTTTACCTAAACACGACAAGACCTAGTATTTTAGTATAGTATAAAGTATAAAAAAAATGTATATATATATATTTCTTTACATATGCAAATATGTAATATGTGACGCCACTTATCGATATCACGCAGTTATCGATAAGTGGTCTCAGCCTTACCTACATGTATGTGTTCCTAAGAGGTATATACCTACATGTACGTGTTCCTTAGAGGTAAATACCTACATGTTGTATGTGTTCCTTAGAGGTAGGGCTGGGCGATATGGCAAAAAATCATATCGCGATAACGATATGATAATGTTATCAATGGGATGGGTACCGAATTCGGCACTTTTGAGGTACCAAACCCAAACACGTCGGTACTACCGAGTATCAAATCAAGTGAGATACCAAATTTTCTTATTTTTTTTTAACTTTTTTTATTAACTTTTTTTTTTACTTTTTAACTTTTTTTTTTAACTTTTTTCTTTTCATGTCAACGTTCACACGCACAATGTATGCTTACCTAGGATTTGACTTGATTCAACAACAAAGCAGTCTGAGCAATGGCAAGCCGAAAACTGTCAAAATTGTAGTTATTTGAAGTTTGGATTTTTTTTCCGCGACTGGGGTAGGTAAATTAAATTTCTTGAGACTAAAGTACCGAAAAAAGGTACCGTTGGGTACCGGTATCGATTCACAGGTACCGGTATCGGTTCAAATGTGAAAGGTACCCATCCCTATATTTCTCGATATCGATAATTATCGAAATTGTTATATATATATATATATATATATATATATTAGTGCTGTCAGGCGATTAAAAAAATTAATCTAATTAATTACAGGATTTGTAATTAATTAATCTAATTAATCGCATTTTAATCGCATAACCATTCTATGCCTGATATTCTATATTCTATAATCATATTTCAAATTGCGTGTGTCCGGATGGCAGAATTCAGTACTGTATCTACAAAACCTTCTGTTTAATCATATTCCATCTATTAATTTGCTTAGATTTTTCAGGTCTGGTCAATTTGACCATAGTGTTATTCACAGTCAAAGATAAAAAAAAAAATTTATTGATATTCTCATTTGGTTCATTACAATTTACTCAAGCCTAGTAACAGACAGTCTTTCTGACACTGGGAATACATTCCCTGAGATCCATAGATGTCCCTAGAATCAGATACCAAGAACATGCAAATGGACCATATAAAAAAAAGTCTGTAATGTGTATTCTACGTTCTTATGGAATGAATGAGATAAAAAAAAAAATTATATAAAAAAAAAAAAAAAAAAAAAAGTTTTTTTTGTAATTAATTTTGAGTTAATTTTCATAACGCGATAATTTGCTGTGTAATTAATTAATCTAATTAACGCGATAAACTGACAGCCCTAATATATATATATATAAACAACAGATGTATGTTTATTTTGCAGCAATTCTTTGTCGTTGCCGCCATCTTTAGTGTTACATCCCCTCACACTCCAGTTCTCAGGCTGCAGCTGGTTTAAAAGCGAAAGTAAACCGGCTTCTCTGCTGGCTGTGGCTCCAGGGGAGTTGAACAGTTCTGGCTCTGCTAGTTTATTTTCGATCTTTTGGCGCTTTTTTGGTGGACAATCCACCGCACATGTGCACCGTGACGCGTGACTGGAGTCTAGCTCTGCTAGCACACATAGCCTACTGTGTACAGACGGTTTCAAACTGTATTTTAAATTAGAAAGCAAACAAAATAAATGGACAAGAGAAAAATAAATATCAATTTGGTCAGTATTGTCATTTGGACAAGCAAAGCCATTACTTTAAGTTGCAGGCAAGAAAGACAAGTCTGTCCACTGTCTCTGGTTTTAAAACTGCCCTGTTGCAGGTCACAAAAAAAAAAAAAAATTCGATTTTAATTTTTTTCCGATATTCGATATAGATTATTAAAATATATCCCGATATTTATCGTTATCGTTATATCGCCCAGCCCTACTTAGAGGTATATACCTAGTTGTATGTATGTGTTTCTCAGAGGTACCGGTTTATGCCGTGTCATACATTCCCAATTACCCTGTTTGAAATGAGGTGTTGGCCTAGGATTACTCTAAATCCAATGTTAATGTAAGTGTCTGGTGTGGTGCACGTAAGGTTGCAGCTAACAATCGTTTCCAGAATGAATGAAGGAATTAATATTTCATGGAATACTAATTGAATAATATATTATTTACAAAACTAAGTCCATTTCTTTTTAAGTGCAAAATGTGAATTATTTATTCATGTTACTGGATAATAAGTTCACGGTTCAAGTATCCTCTGCGTAAGGTGATTACATGTGTGGGGGGGGGGGGGGGGGGGGGGGGCAGCATTGTGCAATAATACTGCTGTGACTGGAAGGTAAGTAGATTTTTCACCAATGAAAATAAATAAAAGTTTGTCCGAGGAAAGCAACAGTTGTGATTGGAGAATGGATAAAAGAGGGCAGGGTTTGACTTTGAGATGGGTCGGAATGTGTCACACTCGGATATACAAGTAGGCTTTTCCTCCAAGAGATCAGAGCGCAGAGTCACCTGCAATGCAGCGCCCTCGGAACAGCATCTGGAGTGTGGTGCCTTGCTCAAGGGCACTTCAGCAGGACTATCAGCCCCTCTCGGGTCCAGAGCTGGAGTACTCTCCTGTTGAAGCTGAGGATCGAACCAGCAACCTTTTTTACTTTATTATTTTCTAGGCCAGCCTGTCCCAGCATGTGACTCCAGACCACATCACCCCAGACTCCCTGTGCTACTGTTAGTTCATAAGGCCTTGCATGGTTTAGCCCTCAATCGTCCCCAAGAAATCCATTCGAACATGGAATAGGCTGAAATGAGGCGCATTTGAATGAAATTCAAACATTAACAATAACATTTACATATTATTACCACATCACATCTGCTATTATAGGTAGCAGCAATATTAGCAACATGGGTAATCATTAGGCATTGGGATGTGCTTTGTAATGCCCATTTTTTGGCTTGTATTAAAGGCACATTTCCCCAAATCCACAAATAAGCAACAAGAACCAGTCATGCATGTTTTCAGTTGACCTTTTATCAATAATCTTTTGCACCTTACACCTAAGATTGAAATTAATTCAGACAGCCCTAATTTGGTCCCTCAGGTTCATTGACACAGGTATTTCATCCATCCCTCGGTCCAAATGATAATCTAAAGCTCATAAAAGCAGATTCAGTCAATGCCTTTTAACACTTTCAGAGCTGGCCGTGTTTTCCTTTTTACCCCCTTGAATGCCCAGCAACCACTTCAATGTTAACGTTAATATCGCCTAATCTATGTTTTAAATTTAAAATGTGTCTAATCTGCCCGTCGCATTATCAATGACTCATTTCCAGTCAATATTGTCAAAGCGAATTGTTTTTTTATCGGTTCATTTCTGTTTTATAGCATTTTGAAAAGCCCTCGTTTTCAAGAAGAAAAAAAAATCCCTGATAAACGCTGATGTACTGTAATATTCTAGAACGTTGTCATTGTTCGGCCTATTTATGAATCGTTTTCAAATAAACGCTAGATTATCGATAGTATAGGTGTACGTATGCACGCTGGTGCCGCAAGCTGTAAATCGATTCTCTTATTTCCTAATCACTCGCACAGTCAAAACAGCCATATCACATATAGGGGGAAAGCTTATATCTCCGTGAAAACAGGTCTGATTATCCTAAGACTGGTAAAATAGATTCCTTACCTGAGATCAGATGGTATCCAAATGGATTATTCCAATTCCTGATCGACCATTCCAAAAATCGATCCTTTTATTGATCCCACGCGTATATACTGTAAAACAGCGTATACACGCTGTGCTGAGGGTCCAGCATGAAGCTGATCGGCCCCGGTTACATGCGTGAGAAGTAAAATGTGGAGTCCGGGTTTTTTTCCCCCCATGCATTTTCATTGAGTCCAATCCAAAAGGGTCAATTACCACCTGGGAGACGATAGGGGGGCGCTTTTTTCACATCTGAGCGCCTGGGGTGGCTGATTTACCAACGGTAGACTCGGTTGATGAAATATGAATTCAGATCGCTAATAAAAAAAATTAAACGAGAAAAAAACGAATATTCTCGTTATGGGCATACAACCCACGGGGGGTAAACCCGAGAAAACTCGGGTTGGGCATTCAAAGTGTTAAGAGACTAAAATCCATATTTTCCCCCTCAACCTTTAACTGTGATAGATATGTTTGTTTGTTTTATTTTTCATTTGTAAATAACTTTGGGTTCCGTACATTAACACTTTGATTGCCTAAGGCTAAATTCATGATATACCATAGGTTGCCAGCTCTATTTGTCTATGTAGAAGTTCCCCTTCTTTGCGGGGCTATAACTTTTTAAATTCTATTGCTAAATTGCCATTATTAGGGTCCATTCAATGTCCTATATGTATTGTTCAGGGTGTATGAACGTTAAACTTTTTCATTCACATATTCATACTAAAATATGATCTAAAGTATAAGTATGTTTTCATCTCTTTCTGCAGCTTTCTCCAGAACGTGATTTATAGCCCCAAATGCATTATATTGATGATCAAATACAGTTTGATAGCAATCGGCGCGATATAAAAAAATCCAACTGGACGGACTTCTGGAAGTTACTACACCTCATCTGATGTTGACCGGATGGCCGAGGGGGCGTTTATAATTCCGTGGGCAGCGTTATACCATTCATCTAATGTGGGTCAAATGTTCATCATAGCAGTTAGTATCGTACACATTGAAAAATAACGCTGAATCTTACCGTATCTTCCTCGCGCCGTTGGGCGATGAGCGTGGAACAGACATTTTCCTATTATGGGATATAGAAATATCCGGTCCATTTCCAGGTTGTATAATAATTAGGGGTGGGAATCACCAGTTTCATCACGATACGATACGATATCGATTCTTTGGACAACGATACGATATTTGCCGATATCACAAAGTCTGCCACGATACGATACGATACGATTCGATTCAGGTGCCTGCGATCGATATGAGGCGATATTATGTGCCCATTTAACACAATCAGTCACATTTAGATCAACTAAAAAAAGGCTACGGAAATATCAATTGATGTTTTTATTTTTGAGCTCTTCCAGACATTTAAATGAAAAACAATCTATTGTTTTTAATACAAATAGACCTCCTGTTAACTTTTTATACATTGAGCTTTAAACTTTAAGTAAAATGTTTTGGAACTCACAACACGCAAGCTAAAACCCTTTCCTCTCCCAAACTTCCTACAATTGTTTTATGTTGCATGATGATCATGAATACATATATTATGTTTAAATATCAACATTATCTGTCCATCCTCAGTAACACACACACACACACACACACACACACACACACACACACACACACACACACACACAGAATGCCCCTCACGCAACCCAGTCCCCCACAGAAAGGTAGACTGCCCAGTGCCCCCACCCTTGCTCTTTCCCAAGTCCCCTCTCCTCTCTCCTCTCCTCTCATGATTAGCTGCAGTGCTTAGCATAGTTAGCTCACGCTAACGCAACGTTCATTTCGGTATTTAACGCGACATATTGGGCATAAAGGAATGGAGAGGATGGAAAGCATGTTAGATGCATTTAACCCCTTGTGGGGAAAAAACAACAGGCACTTATTTCGGGCAAAATAGGCGGACTCTGAAGCAATACTAACGTCTACACAGGGAGCTGCGCTGAGCTAATGTTGTTCCGGCCGGGCGGATATGCTCACGAGGGGATTTTCAAAATAAGAGTATCGCAATATGAATCGATCTTTTTACGTTGCATCGATCCTATTTGATTATTGATAATAGATCGATATATCGATCTGGATCGATGTATCGTCCCACCCCTAATAATAATATATACGTCCAAATCATGTTGTTTTTTTTAGTTATTTGCAGCGATCGATGTTCACTGTGTGAAGACTGAGTCTCTCTAACATTAGTGAGTGCCCGGACCACATATGGAGTGAGTCCTGCCGGGTTAAAGGTAACATCTGTTTTTTCGATCTGCCGATCGGCCACCAGATGGCGGTCTTGAACCGCTAGAGGATTTAGAGGAGATCACACTTGTGTCTCAGGGCCCCGGAAAGGAAATATGATTCCGATCACAGATTTTTGAAATATTGATATCAAAGACGAGTTACGGCGTCTTCGGCAACTTGAGCATGGCGGGGAAGGACGCCTAAAAGCGTCTTCCGGCAGTTAAAGTGTTAACACATTGAGTGCCACGCCCCCTCTGGGAAGTGACCTGGCCTTGCCGTCCATTAACCCCATGTAAACGTAGTTGTACTTTGTAGAGCTAAACCTATATTTTATAGTATAGCTATGGGTCTAATAATGCCGTCGATTCTCATTGAGCTGCTTCTGGTCAACGTGCAAGAAACGGATTCTTTTTTCATCCGTACATCACTATTATCCTTTGTCGTGCATGCATGCAATGTGATTTAGATCTACGTGAATGACAATCAAAGTGTTAAGGTGCTGTATTAATTAAATGGGCTTGACGTAGACGTAGGCTAAATATATTTACCGGATGTGATTTGTCAGGGGTTTTATTTAAGGATTTCAGGTTTCTAGGACACAGACGTCCTTGGCATTTAATGCAGAATCTCACCTTATATTTACCAGTTTTTTGGTGTGTTGTCCTAATCACACACTTGCGCAAGAGCACACACACAAACACACAGGGCCACTAACTTTCGCACACAAACTTGTGTTTCTTGTTTCATCTCTCTCTCTCTGCACACGTGCTCACGCACACTCCCACCGGGGGTGTGTGATGTTTTGGGGGTGAAAGCAGGGGAGGAAACTAACTTTTTGGCTTACCAGCCAACTGGCGGGTATCTGATTTTTTTTACCAGCCAAATAGATTTTTTACCAGACAAAAAAATCTCTAATTGTGATAATTACTTCTTTGTACGTCTTCGTCTAAATTGATTTTCAATCATAGTAAATTAATCACACTGTCTCTACTCTTCAAAATATTACATCATTAAATCACATATTAACATGAAAGAGGGAACTATTCTGGACTGGGTTGGGCTGAACTGGGCAGTGAAAGATGCTGGGTTGGGCTGGTCTAGGTTATACTGAATGATGAATTGAAAATGGGGGACCCTGATGTAAACAAGACGAAAGTCTTTCTCTGGTCTGCATCCCCTTAACAATTGCATGTATTGAGCCGTACTGTACTGTACCTAGAGCTTCCGCGGTATTGATATTTTCCTTACCGCACGAATTTGCGAAATATTTCCTACCGCCGCGGTAATTACCGCACAGTGCGCAAAAAAAAAAAAAAAAGGTTGAATGCATTTTTATTTTTTTTGGTAGTCTACTCTTATAGCCTGCCTCTAGTCTAATGGCGCTTTTCCACTGCATAGTACCTACTCGACTCGACCCGCTTTAGGCACCTGGTACTTTGTTCCTTTTCCACTGCAGCCAGGTACTACTACTCCGTTTGTCTCCGTGTGGGGAATGGGGATGCAGGCGGGGCCGCCGCCGCTCGCTTGTGTACACTGAAAGCTCCGTGGGCATAGATGTCCGAGGGCTTGCAGCAAGCCAGAGTTTAACACAGTTTCAATCAATCAATCAATAACATTAACCAGACTCTCGTTGCGTCTATTCTGCCAACGCTAACGTTACCTCTCATTGTGTATTCTACCAAGCAAACCCGGGTTTAACGTTACCTCTCTCGTGTATATCGGCTGACTGTAGTAATAACAACAACAAACTTAACACATCAGCGATCTTGTTGTGACACTAAACTCTCCGCTCGGTGGTAAATTGGGTTGATGTCGGTTTTGTTTCATCAATAAATAAGGCAGAATACACAGTGAATCCATTCTTTTTAGTTTATTGCACTTGGTTCTGTCGCAAACAAATCCTGAATGAAATGCATCCTTAGCGAGGCAGTAAAGATGGCGGCGCGGCGTTCTGTTTTCGTTCAGAGGCTACAAAGTGTGACGCGTCGAGTAGGGGGTATCTGCAGAGCCGCAGAGCCAGGCTGGACCAATAGGGTCGCTTGGAACCGAGTAGGGTATATCTGCAGAGCCGCAAGCCGCAAGCCAACTTTATTATTATGATAAAAAACAGCGGTGACGCGGTATTCAGTCTAACTCTGCGGTGAGCGTGATGCAACAGCGATACCGCGGTAATGCGGTTATCGCGGCAGCTCTAACTGTACCCATTCTGCAATCTGTTAAATAAAGTTTTCATTCATCACAGCTCAACTACTAGGAATGTGTGTCTGACTCTTAAGTGCAGGAAATATTCATCAGAAAGGGGGGACATGATGGAGGGAATGGAAAGAGCAGGTTTGACAGGAGCAGGGTTGAAGGGATTGATTGATTGAAAAGTTTATTAACAGATTGCAGAATGGGTACAGTACAGTTCAATACATACAATTGTTAAGGGGATGCAGACCAGAGAAAGACTTTCGTCTTGTTTACATCAGGGTCCCCCATTTTCAATTCATCATAACATATTGGAGTGTGGAGGAAGTGGACAAGGCATTAAGCAAACAGGACTGAAATGGGGGACCCTGATGTAAACAAGACTAAAGTCCTTCTCTGGTCTGCATCCCCTTAACAATTGTGTGTATTGAGCTGTACTGTATTGTACCCATTCTGCAATCTGTTAATAAAGTTTTCAATCAATCAATCAATACTGGGTTGGGCAGTGAAAGAACCAAGCATTTCACTGTAATGTAATAGCTAAATAAAACAACTTGAACTTGACTTGTTACATTTGCACTCTGGTTGTATGCCAAATGTATTCTGGTTGTACTGTACTTGTGCTGTAAGATGACAATACATTGGAACCGAATCGACAACGCTAGGGGTTCAGCAGGTGTGTTCTGAATGCCAAATATGACAACATCACCGTTGTGAAGGGCATATGGGCGAGTGGTGATATGCTGGGAAACCCGGTAATAATAAAATGTCACTCGGCTGCATTTAAGCAAAGCCGCTCAGTATAGTCGTCCACTATGTTGAATGCGCGTTATGGTAGCTTGTTACATGCTAGGTAGCTAGCCGGCTAATGCTGGTTGACTTGTCATTCTCATCCGACTCGAAGGAGACGCGTCGCGTGCTGTCGCACCGATATCCGAAAGCGACGACTCTACATGCAATTATTTTCATCCACTCATGTGTTTTTGTAAGTTTGTCTACGTTGTCAAGCCGGCTGCCGGTGTCAGGAGTTTGTAGGTCTGCGCGCAGTGGTCTGTCCACTTCCCCTAGATGGGCGGCATCTTCTAGAAAACGAGTGTTCATTGGAGGAGCTTAGAGCGCATCTGTACAACGATGATGTTCATTGGTTATGGTCTGATTATTATGTGGCGCAAATGGGAGGAATCAAGGGGGGAGTCAGAGTTCGGTTTGTGTCAGTGAGCGAATCAGCAGATTGCAGAATGATTTTTTTTGTTTTGTTTTGTAATTACTAGTACTCGCCAGACTGGCGAGTGCTCTTCATGAATTACTCGCCAAACGTAAAAAATACTCGCAATTGGCGAGTAAAGTGGCCTAATTTCCTCCCCTGGGTGAAAGAGAGGGGTCTTGGGTCACTGCTAGATCTTAAACTGGTTTTGTAGGGTAAGGGTCATGGACACAAACACATTCTCGCACATATTTCTCACTGTAATATTCGTTCTCTCACTCTCCGTCACACACATGACACAGCCGCAGTGTCGCACTGACACGCAAGTCATTCACTTTCATGCAGCAAGCACACACCCATGTGTGTGTACACACACAGACTGTAAAAGGCCATGTATAGAAAGCTCAGGGTGTCGGGTCTCCAGGCGCAGGACAAGATGGCACCGAACGCTAACACCCAGTGTTGACACTTAGGACTCTGTGTGAGAGAACGAGACAGACTATGAATGAATGGAGTGACGGAGCGCAGGGGACGGCACTGTGGGTCTATATTTGTATCTGGGTACAGATGTTATGATTGATGGGGTTGCGGTAAATCGGTATCTGACCGACACGGTACATCAAGGCAAACAAATTCAGGAATCGAGCGATATCCGTTTGACATTTGACTTCCTCATGATGTCACCACACGACGCGTTATCCATAGTTTGCCATGGGTGCCCCTCCCCCAGGGCCACGAGGCGGTGACTAGACGCAGGAGACATTATCAGCTGTCAATCATTGTAGAATAAATGAAGGAGGAAGAGGGTATTGTAGGGATGCTTGATTATGGCGAAAATAATAATCAGGATTATTTTGGTCATTGAGATCACGATTATTTGAACACAATTACTCATTGACATCATGCATTTATTTAACTTTGAAAAAGTGGCGTTTTAACTGGATTTCCACAATAGTTTTAATCTCTTATCTAGGATATTGTACGCATTTCCTATTTGAAAGATCTGGAATTGGTGAAGTTTTTTCCCCAGTTTGTCTTGACTATTTAGTGCTCCAGAAGCGTATTTATGTTTTGTCTTCAGTCATACAAGCTGTCTGTATCTGCAGTAGGTCTACGTAGGGGTGGACGGTATAAACGGTATACGGTATAAACGGTATTAATTTGCTCTACGGTATGGATTTTGACTATACCGTTTAACCGGTAGAGCAGCTCTAAAATAGCAATGACGTCATGTAACCACAGCGCGACTATTTCAATCGCATTTGCCCCTAAAAATAGATAGAATTAGTCATAGATAATAGATATGTGCAAACTGGAAAAAGTTATTTAGGAGGCTTCGCGCAGTGGGCGTGTCAACACGCAATTGTCATTTCATAATAAACACATATCACCGCGGCGCACAGCAAGTTTCAATTTCAGTTCCTGGCATTTTTAACCAGTGGAGAAAGGTAAGATATTTCCCTATCGTTTTTCTTATATGAATTATTCTACGTTAATAAAACATACCTGGTGATCAACTACAGTTTGCTGTAAACATTAGATATGTGTGTAGTGTTATGATAACGACGGCAGCAGCGGGAGCCGGGAGGAAGGCGTGCAGCAGTGGATTTGCGAATAGCATGCAGCTGCAGAGCCGCAGAGCCAGTGGCTCTTTCAGGTCTGGTCACAGGCCCGTCAAACAGCGCCCCCCCACCCTTGCGCCGTCTCTAAGCATTTTGTGTGTCAATTTGTTGACACATGTGTCAATTTGTTGACACATGTGTCAATTTGTTGACACAATTGTCAATTCTTAAAGCTGAGGATGAGTGGCACCTTTGTCTCAATTCTTATTCAATTCAATTCGCTCTGCAGCTACATATGCTTCTAGCAAAATCCAGCCCCGCTGTTTGCAATGGGAGCAGGAGTCTCGACTCGGGACTTATTTTATTTGGAATATAATGACTTTATACGCAAAAGTAGCCTAGTTTTAAGTTAAAATATTATAAATCTACATGCCTTGAGGATGTCATTCTTTATATAGCCTGCCTATCAGGCAAAAAAAATTATTCTAACAGAAACACTGATACCGTGATATATACCGTTACCGTCTATGCTTCAAATTATACCGTGATATACATTTTAGACCATACCGTCCACCCCTAGGTCTACGTACTACTGCCGTCCTCAGCTCAGGAAACTATTAGTCGAGTAATGGTCAAGGATTGATTTATTTCATCACCAAATCTGTAACATTTTATTTCTCCCATGTTCAGAAATGTAAATTCCTCTTAAATCTCATGCAGACCAGAGATGTGCTTCTCATCATTTGTCATGAAATAACACGTTCAGCATAGGAAGAAAAGAGAAAAAACACATAATAATCTACTATGAGGTAGAGGTGTGTATCATGATAATTGAGTCCACATTATATTGATACGTAATGTCCAGTACCAGGATTTTTTTTCCCACTGTACCTTTTCCAGGCCTTTAATGAAAGATCATGCATACTATACAGTACAATTAATAGCAGATGGACATACTGTAACAATGGACTGAGCTACAGGCCACAACAAGTAGCATTTCTAGACCTCTTTGACCGAGACACGGGCAGAGTCTCTGCCTGATTTCCTTAAACCAGCCACACCATAGATACATTTACTGTTTGTTAACTTTATTTAAAGAAATGTATATTAATGTGTCTTTAATTTAATCTCTGTTTTAATTAAAACAAGAACAGTAGAACACCTTGTGTTTATATAGTATCACAATATGTGTATCATATCGCCAGATTCCTGCCCAATACACAGCCCTACTATATATACACACAGTTCATACATACAGGCTTCTCCAGTTCCACAGAACAATACAGAATGTGAGCCCTGCTCTCATAATTGCAAAAGTCGTTTGTTTACACTGGGTGGTGCACTGGGTGGTGCACTGGGTGGTGCACTGGGTGGTGCACAGGGTGGTGCACAGGGTGGTGCACTGGGTGGTGCACAGTCTTGATAATGTAGGAATAGTAATTGTGAAAACTGCAGTATGGCCCTCCATACACCAAGGAAAGGGATTTAAATGAAACATGTTGTTCCGTCCATTTGATTCAACTCCATGTATGAAGTAACACCTGCACTTACATTCAACTCCATGTATGAAGTAACACCAGCACTTACATTCAACCCCATGTATGAAGTAACACCAGCACTTACATTCAACCCCATGTATGAAGTAGGGGTGCACCGATATATTGGTCGGGTATCGGTATCGGCCGATAAGTGCCTTGTTGACTGCTATCGGCCTATCGGCCGATAAGCTCAAATGTGCCGATAGCAGTCGCCGATAAATAATCATCAATTTGTGTAGCGTCAAAAGGCAAAAAAAAAATAATTCACTCGCGACCTACCTGCACAACCCCCGCCGTCCCCCACACACACACACAAGCTACTGCATCAAAGTTACTATTTATGATTAACAAGGCATTCGTTTTGTGGCATTAACGTTATATAGTTAGTGTTACACGGACAATAACATCAGCATATTATTATTACCCATAGCAGCAAGGCATTACTCAGAGTCCGTTCATAGCCGGGAGGCAGAAGACTAACTGGTGAAAATGTGATTTACGTTGGAATACTCCTTTGCCAACTTGCTGTACTTTGCTTGCAGGTCTGCAGCCATTATTGCTGGATTATGAATAGCCCCAACTTTAGCCAACGTAACGTTATGGCTAAACCTTTAACATTAGTTAACGCTAGCTTTCGGTTAGCTGTTCAATGCTAATAACACAACCAAGCGAACCCATCAGAGCTCCCCATCAACACCGCTGTGTCGGGAGGTGGCATTTAAGAAAGTATCTGCTGTTAAAATGACACAAACATTCGTTTTGTGGCATTAACGTTATATAGTTAGTTACACGTTCAATTACATCATCATAGTATTTACCCGAAGATGGCAAGCAAGCCGTTCATAGCTCGGTTCCATTCCGTACCCAACTACCCATTCTGCAATCTGTTAATAAAGTTTTCAACCAGACAAATGTATAGAAAGGCTTTGTTTTATTATAACATTTGTTGCAGTAAAATCATTGCGTCTCGTTTGGCCATCCTGTGGAGCGCGCTGGTCGGCGGGCACTGCCGGGCAGCTAACGTATTAGCTTGTTGTGGTTCTGAGTTTGACTCGCATTCTCGCAAGCAGATCAATGGCGGCATGCCCCGAAGTAGAAAATGAATAAACGCTTGCCGATTGGTGGTAAGAACAGCAGGAGGTGGGTGCTAGCGGTGTGGCGTAATTGGCCGAATCGACTGTCAATCAAAATGGTTCCATTGCATTGGTTGAAAGCTCTGGTTGAGAGAATAGTATCCCGCTGCAGGCCACCAGAATGGTTCCATTGCATTGGTTGAAAGCTCTGGTTGAGAAAATAGTATCCCTCTGCAGGCCGCCAGACGATACTGGGAGAGGGATCAGTGATACCATAAACATATTTCTTGATGTTTCCTTTTTTTAAGTAAGTAAAGTACAAATATACAGTAGTTTCATTAAAAAAAATAAAAAAAAATAAAAAAAACAGTTAAAAAAATATTAAAAAAAACATTAAAAAAAAATTACAAATACTTATTTTTTGCCACAAGTATCGGTATTGGCCGATTGTGTTAGTTGAACAATCGGTATCGGTGGCCAATTTTCATATCGGTGCACCCCTAGTATGAAGTAACACCAGCATGTACACTCAAGGCTGAATAATGACACCAGCGCGGTGCTCGTTTACCACACTGATGACAGAGGAGACATGGCCCCATGTGCTACTTTCCTTGCCTTAAAGGATAACTCCAACATTTTGGGAAATTAGCTTACCGTAATTCCTCTAATAGTAACCGGGTCTCAAATACAAGCCGGGTCTCTATTAATGGCCGGGTGCGCTCTTGAGCTAAGCAATTATAAGCCGGCCTCCTAATACAAGCCGGGTTACTAATATACTGAGCTGCATACTGAGCTAGTTACTTGATTTCACTTTGAAAACGTTGAAATGACCAGTGACCACCTGTAATTGCACTGTTTACTATTTCATACAGTACTTGGTTTCAATAAATGAACCCAGTACATTTTACTGGGTTCAAACTGACACAAAATGTTGATTTATTCATTATGATCCGTTTGAAAATTTGAAATATAGGCCTCCCTCTTATACAGGCCTCCTAATACAAGCCTGGTACCCGCTACAGTTGAAACAAATACAAGCCGGGGTTACTATTAGAGGAATTACGGTATTTAACATCTTCCCTGGAGTTAGACAAGAAGATACATACCTTTTTTGTCTCTGTGCGCGCATTTAGCTTTGGGAACAGACGCTCCGTTAGCATAGCCTAGCTTCATCACTGGAAGTGAGGCAGGACCGTACCCCATGTGCTACTTTCCTTGCCTTAAAATAAGTGTGAGACCTAATGCCGGCCTTCTTCTCCCGGTCTAGAAACACGACTGTCTACTCCTGAACTACCTGCGTGTGCTATTTCCTGCCGTAGTGTTTCCTCTTGTCCTGAACTACCTGCGTGTGCTATTTCCTGCCGTAGTGTTTCCTCTTGTCCTGAACTACCTGCGTGTGCTATTTCCTGCCGTAGTGTTTCCTCTTGTCCTGAACTACCTGCTTGTGCTATTTCCTGCCGTAGTGTTTCCTCTTGTCCTGAACTACTTGCGTGTGCTATTTCCTGCCGTAGTGTTTCCTCTTGTCCTGAACTACCTGCGTGTGCTATTTCCTGCCGTAGTGTTTCCTCTCGATCCGTCCTCCTGAAGACAGAGCGGAAGACGAGACCGATGCAGCTAGAAATACAAGTCCTGTCTGTCCCAACTGTTAGTATATTGTTCCATTGTGAGTGTGGGAGTTCCCCTGGTTGAGTACGAGGCCTCACCCTCGGGTCACGATGTGGGGCGACAGCGGCTCAGGAGGTAGATCGGTCGCCCGGTTCGATTTCGGCTCCTCCCGCCGGCGGCGGGTCAATGTGTCCTTGAGCAAGATACTTAACCCCAGAACTGCCCCCGGGTTGCCTCTGCTGTCGGTGTGTGAATGTGGGGCACGAGGTGTAAAGCACTTTGGATAAAAGCTCTGTATAAATGCAGTCCATGAAATCCCGACGGTATTGAAAATCAATACCGTCAAAACTGAGTTTTGTTGTAGTGCACACATGCGCCAGCAGAGGGTGAGACCAGTCCTCACTAGTAGAGCGAGCCACGCAGAGCTGGTTGTCTACACACAGGAGGAGGGGAAACCCTGCTTCAGTGGTGGAAATTAAATGAGACACGCTTACCGTTGCTGGTGCTGCTGGCTAACTGGCTATTCTGAGAGCTAACTGTTGTGTATGATCACAACGGTGTTCACGCTTTACGGTAATGTTGCGACAGTGCTGTGAAAATACCGTTAAGCGTTGTGGTAACGAGTAGGGATGGGTACCTTTCACATTTGAACCGGTACCTGTGAATCGATACCGGTACCCAACGGTACCTTTTTTCTGTACTTTAGTCTCAAGAAATTTAATTTACCTACCTCAGTCGTAAAAAAAAATCCAAACTTCAAATAACTACAATTTCGACAGTTTTCGGCTTGTCATTGCTCCGACTGCTTTGTTGTTGAATCAAGTAAAATCCTAGGTAAGCATATATTGTGCGTGTGAACGTTGACATGAAAAAAAAAAGTAAAAAAAAATATTTTTTTTTTTTAATTTTTTTTTTCTGTTTCTCATTTGATTCGATACTCGGTAGTACCGACGTGTTTCGGTTCGGTACCTCAAAAGTACCGAATTCGGTACCCATCCCTAGTAACGAGAGTGTGTTGTTGTTGTGTGTAGGATGCTGCGGGCGAACTGGCCATCTCCGTGATTTGTTTACTCTTGGTAACACGGGTTGCCACCCCCCCCCCCCCCCCCCGCTGATGAAAATGAAAGTCATACGTCATATACCGTATACCGGGGTATTAGGTAATCAAGGTATGACTGTATGAAAAAAATGATACCGCCCAAGCCTAATCGGGGCATCCCTAAATAATACACTTATTCTCCCTCTCACACACAAAACCTTTAACTAGGGATGCACCGATATTCGGCCACCAAAAATTATCGGCCGAAAATGGTTAAAAAGGGCACTTTCTAGATAACGTTAGACAATGCCTTAGGGCTGTCTTAAATACTTCTAAGCTTCGTTCGATGGGCATGGGCTTCGAATATGAAAATAAAATTCGATTATGTAAAAAAATATATATATATATATGAATATTAGATTTTTAGCAAAATCAACTCTGCCTCTCTTTGTTAATTACAACAAGCAATGCTGTTTGTTATTTAAGATGAGGTCGGACTCGGCACTGACAGATTTGTGTTCATTGTGCTGCTTTTATGAAGCCTCAAATGACGGCTTACAATATTTCATGGAAGCAAAGTGTTTAGTTTGTCTAAGATTTAAAAAGGTTTAAACTTTACAGCACTGACAAAGTTGAACAAAGTGCTGTACAAGCCCCACAACATAATATTTTTTTTTATTTCTTTTTATTTCGAAGCTTCGAATTAAAATCGAATCTCGGCCCCCGAAGCTTCGAATTCCAAAAGGTCAGCCCTACAATGCCTCATGTATTAAACTAAAGTGAATAGTTGACTGTAGGGCTGGACGGTATGGTCAAAAATGTATATCACGGTATAATTTGAAGCATAGACGGTAACGGTATATATCGCGGTATATTAATTTATCTTAAAATGACTAACGTTAGCCCGTTGCTGCGCTAAAGCAAGTCTCCTCTCAGCCTCCTTTGCCAAATTGAAATGCCCAAACTATATGACAAGGTCCGTGAGCAAGTGGAGAAAAACTTGGTACAATTAAACACTATGCAACGACCACTACAAACGTCGAGTGAATCGTCAAGTAACGTTAACGTCATTGCTACTGCTGTGACTAGCTGCTCTAGTCTACCGGTCACAAGGTATGAAGGCAGGGAGCGAAATTAACTTTTTGACTCACCGGCCAGTGGCGGGTAGATGGGAAGAGTCTACCCGCCACGCATATTTCTTACCTGCCAATATATATTTTATATATACAATTTTTTTTTAAATAAAATATATATTATATAATCATACTTGTAGTTGTATTATCTGCGAGACATCGCCACCACGCAATAAGTCAAAATGCTTGCTATCTGCAAACAGCTCCACTGTCTGTTTTGGCTGTGTTGCTCTTCTAGAAAAATAATCCTTTCAGGGTTGCCTATTGAAATACTGTACACTTTCCTACTGTACACTTTCCTGATTAATTGAAATGGGGGACCCTGATGTAAACAAGACGAAAGTCTTTCTCTGGTCTGCATCCCCTTAACAATTGTGTGTATTGAGCTGTACTGTATTGTACCCATTCTGCAATCTGTTAATAAAGTTTTCAATCAATCAATCAATCACACCTCCAGTACAGAAACATTGTTTGAGTTTGCGTGTCAGGTAGATTGATTGACAGTCGAGTCTGCCAATTACATCACATCGCTTGCACTCCGGTGCTGCAGCTGGACCCATTGCCCACCTCTGCTGTTGATAACGCTAGCCAAGTTATTATACACAGATACACAGTGGGCCAGTGACTTTGGTGTAGGGGTGTAACAATGCATCGATCCTAAGGGGGAAATTCAACTGCATCGATTTGAAAATGTTAGAATAGATTATCGCAATTTTAATGTGTACACGTTATGTTATTGTCATGTCCGTTACAGCCAACACACCGACATACGCTACTGCATCAACGTTATGATTAACAAAGCAAGGCATTCGTTTTGTTGCATTAACGTTATATTACTATTGCTATCGATAAATCTAGGTGTTCTAAAATCTATTGCTATTGGTAAGAGAGACTATAATAAGTTGGTGTCTCGGAAAACGAGAGCCCTGATCGCGGAGTTTCAGGAAGTAAACAAGAAAAATTAGAGCTTCCGATTGGTCATTTGCTTTATTTCCCATTAAACCAGTCACTTCACTCTACTGTGATTGGACCGTTGGCTTGAGTGCAATGTGGGACTTGTAGTTTTTTAACGATCTCGCAGCGGAGGAAAAAAAAGACGAGAGAGGCTATAATCTGTATTCGCACAGCGTGCGCGTAATCGATTTTTACCGTTCGCATACAAATATTTTTAGGGGCCTGCTTATGAACTACACGTCTACACGCCACACGGCGGGCAGCCCTCTAAGTGTCATGCGCCAAAGGTAAAAACAGACCGCCCCTGGCGGGCGGCGGGCTTTAGTTTCGGTCCCTGTATGAAGGTATAATCAAAATCCATACCGTAGCGCAAATTCATACCGTTTATACCGTCCACCCCTAGTTGACTGGGTCATTTTGTTTAAACAGTAACGTTAGCTAGGTAGCTAACGTTAGCTCACAGAGGTCTCATGCACTCGACTATGCCGGAGCATTTGTTAACATGGGTCTGGGAGGGGGAGGGGCAAGGCGTGCAGCAGCAGCAGCTGTGTGCGAGAGAGAGAAGACAGTGAGTGAGGGCTGGGCGATATGGCCAAAAATTATATCGCGATATCGATAACGAACAAAAAAAACCGATAAAAAAAAAGCAAGGCAAGGCAAGAAAGACAAGTCTGTCCACTGTCTCTGGTTTTAAAACTGCCCTGTAGCAGGTCGAAAAAAAATTATAATAAAAATAAATCGATATATATTTTTTTCAATATCTTTTTATGAGAACTCCGCTGAGAATTGGATCATGATTTTCGCACGTGTCATCGATCGGTTTTCACGATCGGCGAAAATAAAGCATTATCGGAACTCACCAATCTCATATTTATACTGAATATCGGCCGATACCGATCGCTGGCCGATCGATTGGGGCATCCCTATATTCCGATATAATATTCCAATCTATACCTGTTTAGCAGTCTGAGTCCATGTTACTGTTGAATGAGTCATCGCATCAGCAATCTATAACTAACACACAGACATGTCGTACGCAATGTCGATCCAACCAGGAAGCCATACATTACACCTTTATGTCCATATGGAACCAGTCACTCACTAGGCTTATGAACGCAAGACGAGCCTAACCGTGGCCTTGGCAACAGAAAAGGCTGACTGACACACACATGCGCGCGCACACACACACACACACACACACACAACTACAAACGTATGCACACGTACACACTCTTACACCCATCACGCCCTCCTTTTCTTTTTCACAGATGCCTTCACTCACACTTCCTCTCTCTTTCTCACAGCTGTTGTGATTTTTTCCCTTGAAACTAGACCAACCGTCCCATTCCTCCTGATGAATATACTGACAGATTAATGAGCTACAGGCCCCTCACATCAGAGACGTCTAATAGGTGGGTAATGAGCTGCAGGCCCCTCCCATCAGAGAAGTCTAATAGGTGGGTAAGAATGGAGAGATTTTTGTGTGTGTGTTCTTGACTTTGAACAGATTTAAGACTATTTCTGCTACTGGATCACCGTGGGACTCATGAGACAAATATTCATCCCGGTTGAATTGTGCCATCAATTACACATAATGTTTGTCAATTTAAAAAAACGTAATTCTAAGCTAGCTGACATTATGTTATTGCATCAAAATCTAATCGATAAAGCATCAATAATTACAAACGTTAGTGGACTTGCTTGTCGATCAACTTTCTTGACTTGACTTTTTAAATTGACAAAAGTCATAATTCATAGCACAACTCAAACGGGATAAAAATTACGTCTTCATATCTCTTTCCGAAATAGTCCCATGGAGGACAGTGCCTCTTTTTGCGATAGTCTACTCCACACCCATTTTCAGGCCTCCTTTTTTGGGGGGAGGCATGAACACACACACTTGGACCTCCGTGCCAAATGTCAGCCTCCTAGGGCAAAACCTGTGGCCACTTAAGAGTGGAGAAATCTTTGTGGACCAATTGACCAACCAACTGAGAGAGTGACCTATAGAGCTGCTGGTAAGAAAGCAGATTTTTGGGGTTAGTGGTTAAGTTAACCTTACTGTTGGTGTTAGTCTCTTTAGGGACTAAACGCACTGCTTCCGAGTTATGTTTAGCCAACAAGATAAACCTGAAGTTCAGCGCAGAGTCACAGTCCCGTCTGTGTGTGTATGTGTGTGCACTGCACGAGCATGTGAGTGTGTGTTCACTGTTAAATTATTTGAGGGCGAGGGAGAGAGACAGAACAGGCCTATCCAGTCCAGCCGGCTGGTGGGTGTGACTCGCTAACTGTAGGCCTACGCTTTGCTGGCTTCACAACATCATTAAGGTGTGTGTGTGTCATGTGTCAAGCCGTGTGTGTTGTTGTCCGACTGTTTTTTTGTGTGTCACTGGTCTGTGTTCACACCTTTACTTTACATGTTTTTTTTGGTCACCTATCTCCTCCAGTGTCTCTCTCTCTCTCTCTCTCTCTCTCTCTCTCTCTCTCTCTCTCTCTCTCTCTCTCTCTCTCTCTCTCTCTCTCTGTCTCTCTGTCTCTCTGTCTCTCTGTGCAGAGAGATTTCCAGCTTGTCCTTTTTATATACCTGGGGTCTTTCACATGGGACCAGGGACCGAAACTAAAGTCCGCCGCCCGCCAGGGGCGGTCTGTTTTTACCTTTGGCGCATGACACTTAGAGGGCTGCCCGCCGTGTGGCGTGTAGACGTGTAGTTCATAAGCAGGCCCCTAAAAATATTTGTATGCGAACGGTAAAAATCAATTACGCGCACGCTGTGCGAATACAGATTATAGCCTCTCTCGTCTTTTTTTTCCTCCGCTGCGAGATCGTTAAAAAACTACAAGTCCCACATTGCACTCAAGCCAACGGTCCAATCACAGTAGAGTGAAGTGACTGGTTTCATGGGAAATAAAGCAAATGACCAATCGGAAGCTCTCATTTTTCTTGTTTACTTCCTGAAACTCCGCGATCAGGGCTCTCGTTTTCCGAGACACCAACTTATTATAGTCTCTCTTACCAATAGCAATAGATTTTAGAACACCTAGATTTATCGATAGCAATAGTAATATAACGTTAATGCAACAAAACGAATGCCTTGCTTTGTTAATCATAACGTTGATGCAGTAGCGTATGTCGGTGTGGTGGCTGTAACGGACATGACAATAACATAACGTGTACACATTAAAATTGCGATAATCTATTCTAACATTTTCAAATCGATGCAGTTGAATTTCCCCCTTAGGATCGATGCATTGTTACACCCCTACACCAAAGTCACTGGCCCACTGTGTATCTGTGTGTATAATAACTTGGCTAGCATTATCAACAGCAGAGGTGGGCAATGGGTCCAGCTGCAGCACCGGAGTGCAAGCGATGTGATGTAATTGGCAGACTCGACTGTCAATCAATGGTCTACCTGACACGCAAACTCAAACAATGTTTCTGTACTGGAGGTGTGATTGATTGAAAACTTTATTAACAGATTGCAGAATGGGTACAATACAGTACAGCTCAATACACACAATTGTTAAGGGGATGCAGACCAGAGAAATACTTTCGTCTTGTTTACATCAGGGTCCCCCATTTCAATTAATCAGGAAAGTGTACAGTAGGAAAGTGTACAGTATTTCAATAGGCAACCCTGAAAGGATTATTTTTCTAGAAGAGCAACACAGCCAAAACAGACAGTGGAGCTGTTTGCAGATAGCAAGCATTTTGACTTATTGCGTGGTGGCGATGTCTCGCAGATAATACAACTACAAGTATGATTATATAATATATATTTTATTTAAAAAAAAATTGTATATATAAAATATATATTGGCAGGTAAGAAATATGCTTGGCGGGTAGACTCTTCCCATCTACCCGCCACTGGCCGGTGAGTCAAAAAGTTAATTTCGCTCCCTGCATGGGACTTACCTTCTTATAACCTAGATGAACATTAGTTCTATAGATGTGAACACATCTATGGCAGATTACTGATTTGGCTCAACCAGGAAATTACAGTATTTAACGTTATGTAATTTATGATGAACCTGGTTGAACCTGGATTCTGGTAGCTAACCAACGGTTCCGCTCCCACCTTGAGTGGATCCTAAAGTGGATCCTCCTTCATACTCTTACCACACCACTGCTATGTAACGTCCCTACCTGAGTCTGTGGCTGAACTCATTTGTGACCAGGTATGGACTTCAGGGTCATGTTGAGGGATCTTCACCTTTTTTTTTTTTTTTTTTTTTTTTTTTTTAATACATATTATGAAAGTACAGATTCATACCTTCAAAATAAGCCATCACTTGAGCATTTTGGTGGGATACTTTGCAAGCTACTTCCTATGATTCATGGTGATATCACAAAACGTATTCAGAGATAATAGCCTTCAAGAGACGAGCAGGCTATTCGGTGACAATAGTGAAACAACTACAACACTACCCAGAAGTCATTGTAATCCATGGCCCCCCTCTCTCTAGGGCAATTAACACCTGGCAGCTTTCCAGTCTGAGGCTCTTTGTTATTACAATGAGTCTGGTGACTGCAAACACAACACCCAGAGGAAAAAGGAAAAGTCATGATAGTTTATTAAAAAATTAGTGTGGTAGTGAAAGGTTAACCTTCTGTAGTGTGGTAGTGAAAGGTTAACCTTCAGTAGTCTGGTAGTGAAAGGGTTAACCTTCTGTAGTGTGGTAGTGAAAGGTTAACCTTCTGTAGTGTGGTAGTGAAAGGGTTACCTTATGTAGTGTGGTAGTGAAAGGTTAACCTTCTGTAGTGTGGTAGTGAAAGGTTAACCTTCTGTAGTGTGGTAGTGAAAGGGTTAACCTTCTGTAGTGTGGTAGTGAAAGGTTAACCTTCTGTAGTGTGGTAGTGAAAGGTTAACCTTCTGTGGTGTTGTAGTGAAAGGTTAACCTTCTGTAGTGTGGTAGTGAAAGGGTTAACCTTCTGTAGTGTGGTAGTGAAAGGGACCCTGATAATAAACAAGAGACAAATCAAGTTTCAAGATTTTATTAGCATTTAAAATAACACGAGATAAAAATAGACATGCTAAAGTCAATGTTCAATGTTCTGATGGCCTCTCCAGATGATCACCGTGGTCTTTTTGAACCGCTGCTGGATATTTTAGCTGGTGGTGCTGGGCATGTTATGTCCTGGGCTTCCTCATCACAGAACTCTCTGATCTTGTGGAACAGATAGTGTTGTCTTGCAGAGTCCAGTCCCGGTGGTGGCAGCACAGGAAGTCCATCTATAGGCGGCAGGACACGGACGTCACGGAGCAGCTGGAATCTGGTTTCAGCGCCATCAATAGACATCTTTGCCACAACCACACCAGGTTCCTTGGAATCAAAGCTGCAATAATAAAGTGAAACGTTAGTACAGGGCACATAACAATATCAATGCATTTGTATCATTTGCCAATGACATTCTTTGCACTAAAGTGTGAATAATTAATTACAGTAAATACACAACACACAGTGACCACACCCACCTAAAGTGCTGGTACTGCTTGATCTGTGGCAGTGGCTTGAAGTAAGGCCCCAGATGTTCCTGCCAGTTGTAGGACTGCACGATTACAGTGCCATCTTCCTTTCCCACTAGCTGTGGTATGTTGACTCCAGCCACTGAGCTGTCCCTTACGACTGCTGCAATCTCATCAAGAGTGTTCACCTTGGTCTTTCTGAAACGCTGCTTGAGAAGCCCAAAGAAACAGTCCGGGGTAAACTTTGTGTGGCCTACAATCAGCAGGTGGAGATTGACACGATGGTGAAGACCATGTAGCGCTCGCCACGCTAAGTACCACAACATGTACTTGTTCTTGTTTTGGCCACTGCAGTTGTCACAGTGAAGGTCAACATCTGTCTCCCCAAGACCATGGTCTTTGAAGAAGTGGTGCAGGTAGCTTATGACGGCGTTGCATGCACTGCCTGCTCTCTGTTTAATACCCATCCATCAATGGCATCAACTTAATGACGTCACCGCCTGACCAATAAGCATTTAGATGTAAATACATGTAGTGTTGTAGTGAAAGACACAACAACTAGGTTAACCTTCTGTAGTGTGGTAGTGAAAGGTTAACCTTCTGTAGTGTGGTAGTGAAAGGTTAACCTTCTGTGGTGTGGTAGTGAAAGTGGTAGTCTTTTTTCATCGAGAAAAAACGGATAAATAGTTTTTTTTACCATATTTCTACACATTTCGCTGCCACATTACAAATTATGAAATCTCGACGAAATACCTCTGAATAAGAATTAAAAAAAAATTAAAGATTCGATGACTAATTCGGCCAGAAACGGCTTTGAGGCGAAGCGTTACTAAGCGCTTCTGTAGTGTGGCAGTGAAAGGGTTACAACATCTCTCCAGCCTCGCGCTGCACCAAGCAGCAGCAGCACCAGTACCAGCAGCCGCGCGATTTTACATTTGTAACGTCAACACAGCCCAGCTTTCAACAGTGTTATTTAGATGTATTTACCCATTAGGTTGGAAAAAATGCACCCTAACGAAATTCGTTCGCTCATACAATTCTAACTGTGTTTTAATGGTTTTTAATTAAGTTAAAACATGCGTTTTATAACGGGTCAAGGCCTCTTTTTTTATCTTTTTTTTGACACTGCGTTACGTTGCTTATAACTTATAACATTAAGATAGTGTATTAATAGTGTGTTATTCTCTCTCTGAGATAGGAGAGCTAAATAATGTGTCTGTGTTAACACCTACAAGTACTTGCTACCTGGACAGGCCGCACAGCCTGCGCGTGTAGTTTTCTCCTCACTTGAAAGAAAATTTGTGGAACTATTATAACAATAATTACCTCATTTACAAGTTGTATTTAAGTTTGCAACTAAGGGCAAACAAGGGAACACATTAATGACAATTCAAATATGTAAAAAAAATCAAGATTTCGATTTTTAGGATTTTCTGAACAGCAAGACATTTTCTTCATTTCAGAGCACCTCCCCCTTTGCGAATCAAATCGGGTTTGGTCACGGCGGGTCACATTTTGGCTAGCTCCTCATAGAGCGGGTGGGAGGGGTTCTCCAGGATAGCAGCCAGCTTCCTTCTCATCCTCCACTTTACCTCTCAGTAACCCGAAGTCGCTGGAATCTGAACTTCTGTAGGTGGTACCCACTCAAGTAGGGCTGCAACTAACGATTATTTTGGTAGTCGACTAATCTAACGATGATTTTTGTCACACCCTCCATCTCTGTTTCCTGTGGGCATGGCTCCTTTTCCGGGCTCCAGTGCATGTTTTACCTCACAATCACATGCTCAAGTCTGCACACCTGTGAATGTCACCCTGTCGTCCAGTCCCTCTGCCTTAACAGTTAACTTAACATAACATGATCCCATAGCAAATTAAAATAATGACTCATGAAACATTTGAATTTGTATCTTAACCAACTTGCTTAAATCAAAATGTATTTGAATAACATAAATACAATACAACAATCAATCATAACAAAATAAATAAATTAAATAATACAAATTAAAGTGCAAGTGTTTAAATGTAAACAAAGAAAGAAAATAAGTAGCAGCATAGATCTGCCCCCAGCACCGCGGCTGATGGGGCTGTAACTTGGTCCAGGAGGGTGACTTGGAACAGCTGTAGGGGGAGAGGAGAGGAGGATGACAGATCAGACAGACTTCTAGGTATTTTGTTTGCTGTGTGTGAGAGGAGTGTGTGTGTATGTGTGAAACTTTATTTTAGATGATGTACTGCATAATGCCATTAACGTTAAACCATGGGAAAGCTAGTTGGAACTTGGCTGACTAGGCTACAGACGGCTCACGTTAGCACAGAGTGTCGTGTTTTTGCAGACTGACTAGCTAAGTAAGATTGTGACACACACTGCCACATTGAGCATATGTGTATATAAAAGCAGCAACGCTGTAAGCTTGGCACTGTTGTTTAGCTAACGTTACGTTTAGAGCTGGGCCGGCCCATTAACACTTTGAGCGCCACGCCTGGTTTTCCGTTTTACCGGCTGAATGCCACCATCGGCGCCAATGTTAACGTTAATATCGCCTAATCTATGTTTTAAATTATGGCTATGTGTCTAATCTGCCCATCGCATTATCAAAGACTATTTTCCAGTCAGTGCTGTCAAGGCAGATTGCTTTTTTATCGCATAGTTTCCGTTTCAGAGCAGTTAGAAAAGCCCCCGTTTTGATATAAAAAACAGCTCATTCTGGAGCATTCTATGAAAATCGTCTTTTAGTGGAATATTCCACAACGTTGATATTCGTCGGCCTTTTTATGAATCGTTTTCAAATAAACGCTAGATGATCAATATTATACGTGCACGCAAGCACATTACAGCCGCGCACTGATAATCGCTCCGTTGATTTCCTCACAGACTTTTACAGTGAAACCGAAAGAGGACATTTCACAAAACAGCTTATAACTTCATCAAACTTACTCTGATTATCCTAACACTGATAACATAGAGTCCTTACCTGACATCAGATGGTATCCAACTGGTATATTCCAATTCCTGATCACCATTCGAGAAAATCGATACGTGTATGGATCCAACGCGATACTGTAGATCTCCATGATCAACGGGGATCTGAGGTTCCAGAATGAACTGTGGTAACCCCGGCTGGATCAGTGAACTGGAAAATGTGGAGTACCGGATTTTTTTCCCCAATTGAGTCCATTCCAAAATCACTTATGTCATCTGGGAGACGACAGGGGGCGCTTTTTTCCACAGTGATCGCCGGCGCCCCTCGGCTATACTCGGGTAGGCTCGGGTGATGCAATAATTTTTCAGATCGCTAAAAAAAAAAAAAAAAAAATCAGAGAAATCTCGTGAGTGGCATTCAACCACCTATAAAAAAACCCGAGAAATCTCGTGAGTGGCACGGAAAGTGTTAACGGCGTTACCGCGTTACGTTAATGCCGGACTGTTATCGCGCGATAATACAATTGACGCCGTTAATCTATTTCTCAAACTTGGGTCTCCTCTCCTCTCCTCTCTGTCTGCACGAGAAGCGAGCCGCTCACTCACTCACACATACATAGCCTATCTGGCTCAGTGTTGAAGCGCTGAGGACACAGACCGAGCTCTGCGCTTATTATTATTATTATTATTATTATTATTATTATTATTATTATTATTATTATTATTATTATTATTATTATTATCATGGCGGAGAGAACAAAACGAAAGTCTGGGTACACTTTACGAAAGTCGATGCCGACAACGCACGTTGCCACAAGTGCAATAAAACATTTGCAAGTATGGGTGGCAATACAAGCAATTTGTCAAAACATCTGTTGTCAAAACATAACATTAGTCTGGAGAAATGCACCGTTTTCGACTGCTTTGCTCGCAGTGTTCCATCTCCATGCACGTCCACTGCAGGTAAGCCAAGATAATACAGAGTTAGCTAGGCTAATAACGAATTATTACGAATAGGCTAATAATAAAATATAATTCTTTAGCTACAAATATATTTGAAAGATGACAGCCCACGCCTCCTCCCTCTCCCTCCACCACCGAATACAGGCCTCCCAGCCAAGCCAAGTCCCTTCACCCTAGCAGCTAGGAAGGATGACAGAGGTAGGGGGGGGGGGGGACGAGTGTCACAGGGCTGTGACCCAGTTTGTTGTCAAAGGCCTGCACCCCTTCTCTACAGTGGAGTCCAAGGGCTTTAGGTAACAACTAAAGTGGTCTGCACACGGCGGCCCCCCACACCAGATCCGACCGTTGCTCTGTCTAGCTGGGGGTGTGGTTACTTGTTCCCCCCGGAGGGAGATATAAGAGGAAGCGAGCTGGGAACGAGGTTAGAGCGTAGCTGTGTTGTGCTTTACGAGGGAATATTAACCTGTAAAACCCATATTGAGCTGGAATTAAACCACCTATACGAATACAACCTCTCCTCATTCTTCCTGACATTACTGCATGCCTGATCGCTACAATACGTTCATTACCACCGATTGGACAAGTATTGTTATGCACCCGCTGAGAGGATGTTTTTTCACGGGAGATGCAAACTATTCTGTTCTCAACGATCATTTCTTTGGACAATAAACCTTACAAACTACATCAGCTGCAGCCTGGACATTAAACTCCAACATCCACAACTTCTTTTGTTACCGAGTATTAAAACACTAGGTGCATCGTGGCGCATTGTTCATTTATTAGTTAATGACAAGCGGCCACTATAGCTTCTCAAACTAACGTTATTTATTTAAATTGTTCCCATTAATAATAATGAACATAAGTAGCATGGTAATAATACGTAGGTTATTGATCAATGAATGTATTGATACATTAAAGGTGTACAAATGATACACCAGTAGAACTTCTGTACTACTTCTACTGTAGAAGTCATGTTATTTCCTCATTGTCCTTGTGCTGTCGCCTCAAAAAATAGGATTGAGGCGATATTTAGCGAGGCAACAGAAATAGCTTGCAGACCGTCGCTTCAAAATCCCCTGCCGTGTGTGTTCTCTCATTCATAACAATGGAGGCGATACAATTCTGTCGGTCGGCTCGCTAAAAAAATCGGTCGCCTGGCTAAAATCGCTCGCCGTGTGGGGACCCCTTTACTTATTCAGTGTATTTTTTTTTATCTTACATTTGTTGTTTATTATAAAAAGTCTATAATTCAGACACATTTAAAACATTGTTGCTGCTGTTGCTGAAGAATTTATATTTATTTATTATATTTATTTATAAAGTTATATAAAAGAACATTGCTGCTGCTGTTGCTGAAGAAATAAATAATATTTATTTATAAAGTTATAAATAATAAAGCAATGTCGATAAAGTACCGAACCGTTAAGCAGTATCGATAAGAGTAGTAGTATCGATAAAATCCTAACGATATCCCTAGGTAGAACACACATATTTTGAATGCCTTCGGCAGACTTCAAATTAGCCATTTTAATCTAGATTAACTCCAGTATTACAGATAGATTAATCTAGATTTAAAAAATGTATCTATGCCCACCTCTAGTTACGTTACATACAACATACCGCAACCTCGGCATAACTGAAATAGCGTGCAGCAACGCTGTAAGCTTGGTTGGCGCTGTTTAACCTTGCATACAACATACCGCAGCCTCTATAAGCCCCAGCAATGAGTTCGCTTAGCAAGCATTATCCATATCCATGAGACGTTCTGTTTCCCAACATGTAAGCTAACGTAAAAAATACAATACTATGGCTAACTATCTAAAACGTACCCATGTTCCGAAGCTTCCGGGGTGCATTCTTTCTTCTTCTTACCCGGGCCGTTACTACAGAATGCAGTCAGACAATGGAAACGATACTGCCCCCAGCACTTCCTGTAGTGCATTGCAGTTACAAATGAACATTTGCGTCTTTGATTTTTTTATACGACACATCGACGCAAAAATTCCCCGTCAACGTTTTTTTATGATCGACGTCGTCGATTATGTCTAGGGATGCCCCGATCACGTTTTTTGCCACCGATCACGATCGTCTTGAGCCATATCGGCCGATACCGATCCGATATCGATCGTTTTTGATAAATAAAAAAAAATTATAATTTTTATATAATTTCTTTGGTTGCCTTGGGTTAAATTCATGATATACCATAGGTTGCCGGCTCTATTTGTCTATGGAGAAGTACCCCTTCTTTGCATGGCTATAACTTTTTAAATTCTATTGCTACATTGCCATTATTAGGGCCCATTCAAAGTCCTATATGTATTGTTCATTGTGTAGCAACGTTAAACTTTTTCATTCACATATTCATAGTAAAGTATGGTCTAATGTATAAGTATGTTTTCATCTCTTTCTGCAGCTTTCTCCAGAACGTGATCTATAGCCCCAAATGCATTATATTGATGATGCAATACAGTTTTATGGCAATCAGCGCGATATATAAAAAAAAAATCCAACTAGACGTACTTCTAGAAGTTACTACACGTCATCTGATGTTGACCGGATGGGCTAGGGGGCGTTTATAATTCCGTGGGCAGCGTTATACCAATCATCTAATGTGGGTCAAATGTTGATAATAGCAGTTAGTATCGAAGACGGTAACGTTACACGCTAAAACTCACCCCAGTCTCCGCGCGCCGTTGGGCGATCATCGTAGAGTAGAAATCTTATCATTATGGGATGTAGATTTACCCGGTCCATCTCCAGCTTGTATAATGGTATATACGTCCAAATCATGTTGTTTATCGAGTTATTGGCAATCGATCACTGTGTATTGTGACGAGCTAGAATGCCGGGACCTATAGCGAGTGCCCGGAAGTAATACGGACGTCCAGCACAACCTCTATGCCACTTCCTGTTTAAGCGATTGCGCCGATCGGCCACCAGATGGCGCTCCTGAACCGCCAGAGAGCTCAGTGGGTCCTCCTGGTGGATCTCAGGCCAGCGGAGGGGACATATGAATCCGATCGCAGATTTTTGAAATATTGATATAAGGACGCTGTAAAGCGTCCTCCGGCAACTTGAGCATGGCCGGCAATGACGTCTAAACACGTTTCCTGGCAGCCAAAGTGTTAATAAAATATATATATTATATAATCATACTTGTAGTTGTATTATCTGCGAGACATCGCCACCACGCAACAAGTCAAAATGCTCGCTATCTGCAAACATCTCCACTGTCTGTGTGTACTCGAGTGGCCTCCAGCTACGGCCAGGATTCTCCGGAGCTGCAGCTGGACCCTATTGATCACATTCAACATGCCCTCAGCTCGAATACGCATCGAATCAATGTTATAAGACATTGATATTAGGAGCTATCTGTAGCTACTGCTAGCCGGCTATATAACGTTAAGACAACGCCTCAGTGAACTATTTCGTTTAATGGGACGTTTTGTTTTGAATAGTGAGCTAACGTAAGCTAACGTGAGCTAACGTGAGCCATCATGCACTACTAGACTTGCTGGGGCATTTGTTGATATCAGGAGCTATCAGTAGCTAGCCGCTGCTCTCTCCGTGTGTCTGAGACAGAACTCAGCGAGTGAGATCTCCGCTCAGAATTTGATCATGTTTTTCGATCGGATTTGACGATCGGCGAAAATAAAGCATTATCACCGATCGCATATTTATACTGATTATGTAAGGGATAATGTATGGCTACGAGGTTATTGTCGCAAAATAATTGACCGACACGGAGTTTAAAATACCGAGGCGCTGCGCCGAGGTGTTTTAAATGTAGTGAAGGTCAATTATTTTGCGACAATGACCGAGTAGGCTATACATTATCCCGCTTATTACATGGCTAACTTACTAACAATATACCTAATTCATTTTACATCGACTCGCAACACATGGTTCTGGCTGCGTTCTGGCTCCGCTCGTCGCTCCGCCCCCTGTCATCGCCGGCAGCAGAACACCGAGTGTCTAATTGCACTGAAACAGTGTGTGTCAGTGGGCTTGATTGCGAACAGCTGCGCACTGCGGTCATTATTGAAAAAACAGCGGTCATTATTGAAAAATAATGACCGCTGTCTGGGGGCTATTGACCAATCACAAGCAAACATTTCGGCGAATGTGAAAACGCCATGTAATAACGGCCGATAACGATCGGTGGCCGATCGATCGGGGCATCCCTAATTATGTCGACTAATCGTTGCAACCCTACACTCAAGTTATGGCAGAAGTCAGAGGTGTAGACTAGGGTGAACAGGAAGGGTGATGGCATAGTTCCTTGGGGGGCACCGGTGTTGCTGAGCAGCACATCTAATCGACTGCCCTGCAGTCTGACGTACTGTGGTCTGTTGGTGAGGTAGTCGGTGATCCAGGCCACCAGGCCGTGCTCCAGCCGCATCACAGTGATGGTCTGTTGGTGAGGTAGTCGGTGATCCAGGCCACCAGGCTGTGCTCCAGCCGCATCACAGTGATGGTCTGTTGGTGAGGTAGTCGGTGATCCAGGCCACCAGGCCGTGCTCCAGCCGCATCACAGTGATGGTCTGTTGGTGAGGTAGTCGGTGATCCAGGCCACCAGGCCGTGCTCCAGCCGCATCACAGTGATGGTCTGTTGGTGAGGTAGTCGGTGATCCAGGCCACCAGGCCGTGCTCCAGCCACATCACAGTGATGGTCTGTTGGTGAGGTAGTCGGTGATCCAGGCCACCAGGCCGTGCTCCAGCCGCATCACAGTGAGCTTCTCCACTAGCTGCAATAGCTGGATGGTAGGGATGCACCGATATGAAAATTTGCCACCGATACCGATACCGATTGTTCAACTAACACAATCGGCCGATACCGATACCAATATTTGTGGCAAATCTTATTTTTTTTTATATATTTTTTATTTTATTTTGTAATTTTTTTTTATGAAACTACTGTATATTTGTGTTATAAATTGTGCTCACCGATATGAACATAGGCCTCTTTACTTACTTAAAAAAAGGAAACATCAGGGCGGCTACGTGGCGTAGTGGGCAAGGCGCTCGCCACGAAATTCTGGAGACGCTGGACTCGTCAGTTCGAGCCCAGCGCTCCACATTTGCTTTCAGTTTAGCTGGTCGTCCGTACTAATACACATTGGCCGTATTAGGGGGTGGGAAACTGATGGGTGGGGATCGGGCGTTGTGGACAGCGACTCCTACAGGTCGGTTGGTGCGCCTGCGCAGTAGAATCAGGACGTGTCGGGGGCAGCGTGAGCCTCCCACGCGTTACTCCTCGCCACTGAAAGATCGAGCTGCGCAGGTGAAAAGATGCGACTGCTGTTACCTCAAGTACCGGAGGGGACTTGTGCTATGTATGACTTAGTCCACATTGCAGCCGGCTTGTGGGAGGCAAGAAACAGCGTCCGTGACAGGGGAGGGTTGAATTGGATGATACGAAATTGGGATGGGAGAAAATATAGAAAATGGGAGAAAAAGTGAAAAAAAAAAAAAAAAGGAAACATCAAGAAATAGCACTATCTCTCTCCCAGTATGTTCTGCAGGGCTGCAGCTAGATACTAGTTCTCCCTATATTATAATTTAGGACCTGCTCAGAGGTCATCAATCGGCACACATGCGATGCATGCATGCAATTCGTATCTGCGATTAACCCATCCCGTCGTCCTTCCCCCCCCAAGGGCAGCCGGGAGCAGACAGGCGTCAACGTGAGCCGCGCCAGGGGACCAATCCAAGTGCTCCTGTCCGTCTTCGTCAAGGACGCCACAGCGTTAGCGATCTATTGTTGTGCATGTTTTTCCATTGGGTTTATCTTATCGGGGGGGGGGAAACCCTTGCGAGCACGGGGAGAACATGCAAACTCCACACAGAAACGCCTGGGAGATACCCCACCTGGGTAACTGGCATCATGGAAACCTGGTCCCCTAGCGGGAATCGAACCCTGGACCTTCTTGCTGTGAGGTGACAGTGTTAACCACTACAAAGTGGTCTACCGGCTAGGGGTGGGACGATACATCGATCCAGATCGATACATCGATGTAATTATCAACAATCGAATCGGATCGATGCAATGTAATAAGATCGATTCATATCGATACTCTTATTTTGAAAATCCTGTGGCGAGTCTCATATCCGCCCAAGAACAACAGCAGTAGCTCCGTGTGTGTAGATGTTACAGCATAGCATTCTCCCTTTCTGTGTGTGTGTGTGTGCGCGCGTCTTTGGAAAGACCAGATGAGGTCAGAGGAGTTTGATGTTTAAATGTTATTTAAACATAAACAATATAATACATAATAAATGTAGGCCTATACATGATCATGCAACATCAACAAATTGTTGTAGGAACGGTTTGGGAGAGGGAGGTTGTGAGTTTTGAGTTCCAAAATAGGTAGCTTAAAGTTTAAAGCTCAATATATAAAAACGTGGCACTTTACAGTGAACAGGAGGTCTATTTGTATTAAAAACAATAGATTGATTTTCCTTTAAATGTCTGGAAGAGCTCAAAAATACAAATGTCAAATGATATTTTCATTACCTTTTTTTTGTTGATCTAAATGTTACTGATTGTGTTAAATGGGCATATGATATCATCTCATATCGATCGCAGGCACCTGAATCTAATCGTATCGTATTGTATCGTGAGAGACTTTGTGATATCGGCAAATATCGTATCGTTGTCCAAAGAATCGATATCGTATCGTATCATGATGAAACTGGTGATTCCCACCCCTACTACCGGCTGGGCTGCAGCTGGATACTATTGTCTCAACCAGAGCTCTCAACCAATGAAATTTTGATTGACAGTCGATTCTGCCAATTACGTCACACACCGCTTGCACCCGCCTCTGCTGTTACCACCAATCGGCAAGCGCGTATACATTTTTTACTTCCGCTTTTGTCCGCCATTGATTTTGACGAGAGGTATTCTACAACAACAACAACGGCGGCGCGGCCGACGTTTAGCTTTTAGCTCCGCAGGATGACTTAAACGAGGCATAATGTTATAATAAAACAAAGCCTTTCTATACATGCGTCTGATTGAAAACTTTATTAACAGATTGCAGAATGGGTAAAACTCAGGGCTCTATGAGCAACGGAAGGAACTGAGCTAGTATGAACGCGTAATGCTTGCTACGTTCGGGTAAATAATATGCTGATGTTATTGAACGTGTAACACTAACTATATAACGTTAATGCCACAAAACGAATGCCTTGTTAATCATAAGTAGTAACTTTGATGCAGTAGCTTCAGCTTGTGTGTGTGTGTGTGGGGGACTGGGGACGGCGTTGTGCAGGTCGCGAGTGAACTTTTTTTTGTCTTGACGCCGCACAAATTGATGGATATTTATCGGCTACTGCCATTGGCACATTCGAGCTTATCGGCGATTGCAGTCAACAAGGCACTTATCGGCCGATACTAGGGATGCCCCGATCGATCGGCCACCGATCGTTATCGGCCGATAATCGGTATAAATATGCGATCAGTGATCGGTGATAATGCTTTATTTTCGCCGATCGTCAAAACCGATCTCACTCGCTGCGGCGTCTGCTTCTCCCTCCAGCCCCTCCCGCACTCATGTAAACACGGGTCTAGTCTAGTTGGATGGGAGGACGACGTCTCCCTGAGCTAACGTTAGCTGCTACCGTTACAAAATGACCCAGTCAACTATTCACTTTTAGTTTAATACATGATGAGGCATTGTCTAACTGAACGGTATCTAGCCGGCCAGCTACCGATAGCTCCTGATATCAACAAATGCTCCAGCAATAGTCTAGTAGAGACGTGTATGATACTCTGTTAGCTCACGTTAGCGCAAGTTAGTTCACTGTTCAAAACGAAAAATGTCCCATTGAACTAAATAATTCACTGAGGCGCTGTATCAACGTTATATATCCGGCTAGCAGTAGCTACAGATAGCTCCTTATATCAATGTCTTGTCTCGCCGCGTATTCGAGCTGAGGGCTTGCTGAGCACAGCAGCGTTATACCAATAGGGTCCAGCTGCAGCGCAGGAGAATCCTGGCCGTAGCTCGAGGCTACTCTAGTCATAGGTCCAGCTGCAGCTCCGGAGAATCCTGGCCGTAGCTGGAGGCTACTAGAGTACACACAGACAGTGGAGCTTTTTGCGTGGTGGCGATGTCTCGCAGCTAATACAAGTACAAGTCTAATTATATAATATATATATTTTATTAAAAATTTTTTTTTATATAAAATAGTTTTAAATGTTTTTTTAATCAAAAACGATCGGGATCGGTATCGGCCGATATGGCTCACGACGATCAGTGATCGGTATCGGTGGCAAAAAACGTGATCGGGGCATCCCTAGCCGATACCGATACCCGACCGATACATCGGTGCACCCCTACTGGATGGTGTTGAAGGCGCTGGAGAAATCAAAGGACATGATTCTCGCTGAGCTGTGCGGCCTCTCCAGGTGCGTGTAGGCTAATGGCATCCTCCACCTCTGTCTGTAATGGTATGCAAATTGCAGGGGGTCGAGGGAGTCACACACCATGCGCTTGAGGTGTTGCAGGACCAGCGTCTGTCTCAAAGGTCTTTCATGACATGTGACGTCAGAGAGTGACTGGCCTGTAATAGTTGAGGGCACTTGGGCGTCCCCTCTTGGGCCCTGGGACAATGCAGGATGTTTTCCAGAGCTGGGGCACCCTCTCCAGCCTCGGAGAGAGGTTGAAGAGGTGCTGAAACGGTGCTGCCAGCTGCCCGGCGCATGCCTTGAGCACAATACTATTTATCATGTCATGTAATCCCTTTTCCTGTCTGGTAATGTCTGGTAGATTAGGTTAGGTCAGAAGGACAACGACAGTGACGAGAGACGCCACTGTTCACAGAAGAGGCTCGGTGCCGATCGTCTCATGAGTACAAACAACAGAACGTTTCCTGGGAAGATCCTGGTCAGTTTTTATGTTGAACGCAGAAACAAAAGAGGATTATTTTCTCCACCATCTCCTAACCTGATTCATTCTAGTTTGGGGAGTTGCTTTTGCTGACATCGCTATATTCTCATCGGTAGCGATCTGCAAAGTTAGCGGCAACTGGGGTCAAAGTTAAAATATTTGGGCACCACGACTCTTCCCCATAGGAAAACAATGGCCTGACCACTGGCAGTGACCAGTGCAGAGAGATTTTGTCTGTAGAGGCCATAACTGTGTGAAAATGATCTCCCTAGAGTCGACATGACAATATAACTTTTGACGTAGTGAATCCTTGAAATCCAGACTTCGGTAACTAAAAATGTCCCAGTCAAGTTGTTTATTTCCAATGGACCTATCTCAAATCTCAGTTTATCAAGATGGCGGCTCGCTCGTACACTCAAAGAAATAAGATAATACAATTGCTGGATCTGTTCTGTAATACCTAGTTTTATAGTTTGATCTGAATTCTGTGAAACAGGAAGTGCTGCAGCACAGGGCAGAAATGGCACATTTTCATTTAAAGACATGGGAGTCAAAACTGCCTGTTTGAGGCTGCTGCTGAAGGACTGATTGTAAATGGATCACGGAAATGGAAATGGCCATAATATGGGCTATTTAACTCGATATTCTACTAAATTAGATGGAGCCTGTATTGCTTGATGTTATTGTGTTTCTGCTGTGATGTGATGCGTTTCCATTTCAACGAAGCTCCTCTGCCTGCCTGCCATCCATCCATCCATCCATCCATCCATCCATCCATCCATTCAATCATTATTGTTTCCCCCTCCTTTTTATTCGACCAGATATAGATATATGTTTGATGATAACATGGTCATGTACACACTACCAGATATAGATATATGTTTGATATAATACATGGTCATGCACACACTACCAGATATAGATATATGTTTGATGATATAATACATGGTCATGCACACACTACCAGATATAGATATATGTTTGATGATATAATACATGGTCATGTACACACTACCAGATATAGGCTATATGTTTGATGATATAATAATACATGGTCATGCACACACTACCAGATATAGATATATGTTTGATGATATAATAATACATGGTCATGCACACACTACCAGATATAGATATATGTTTTCTGATATAATACATGGTCATGTACACACTACCAGATATAGATATATGTTTGATGATATAATACATGGTCATGTACACACTACCAGATATAGGCTATATGTTTTCTGATATAATACATGGTCATGTACACACTACCAGATATAGATATATGTTTGCTGATATAATACATGGTCATGTACACACTACCAGATATAGATATATGTTTGATGATATAATACATGGTCATGTACACACTACCAGATATAGATATATGTTTGCTGATATAATACATGGTCATGCACACACTACCAGATATAGATATATGTTTGATGATATAATACATGGTCATGTACACACTACCAGATATAGGCTATATGTTTGATGATATAATACATGGTCATGCACACACTCGCACACACACTCGGTTGCATTTATTCCCCATCTTTTGAAAATAGATAAATGAATAAAATAACCAAAAAGAAAACTTTACTTCTTCACAAATGTCTTTATCGGTGTGTGTAACACGCACACACACACACACACACACACACACCAGAGTTTATTTCTAGACACACAAATGTGTTTATTGGTATGCAACATTCACACACACACACACACACTATATAAGCCATTATCCCTTTGTGTGTGATTATTATTGTCTCACAGTAGTGTGTATATATAAAGTGTGTGTGTGTTTTTAGCTAAAGTGGATAGAAAACAGTACTGTGCAAAAGTAACCCAAGAGTTTTTATATAAATGGTCTTACAGTAGATAATAAAATGTTTAATAAAAAACAGTAGAGACAATGTCTTAGTACATTTTTAGAAACTTTTAATTTAATTATTTTTTAAAGCATCTTCATGGTTTAATGCAAACATATGTTGCAGGGACTATTATAATCATCGTATTGGCATGACTATGCATCAAAGGGTTAAATCAAGCATTTTTAAGTGCTTTAGAGTAAATGTCCAAATATCGTGATATATATCGTGTATCGTAATAGAGCAAAAAAAGATCACGATATCCTTTAGAGGCCATATCGCCCAGCCCTATGTTGTATGTGTAAATGTGCGCTATGTACCTAAATTCAAGACTCGACAGACGGTACTGAACCTGAAACATTATTTAGGAGAATTCTTTTTTGCATGATTAAAAACGATGGTTCGAACGTCCGTTCAAAAAAACCTGCCAAAGTTTGAATCCCAAAAACAAGCTTCGGGGACAGCTCTAACACACACACACACACACACACACACACACACGCACACACGCACACACGCACACACGCACACACGCACACAGTTGCATAGCAGCAGAGAGAGGGCATGCACTGAGCTGACTGCTGTACTGAGGAGCCTAACAGCAACAGAACTAACTGCACTGGTTACACAAACACGCGCACACGCACGCACACACGCACACACACACACACACACACACACACACACACACACACACACACACACACACACACACACACACACACACACACACACACACACACACACACACACACACACACACACACAAAGCATCGCAGAAACCCACACATGCATACACATACCCTAGGGAGTTAGGGTAATCCAGCGTGAGTACACACACACACACACACACACACACACACACTCTATCACCCTCACAGCAAACTGAGACCCAGCGTGGCACCACCATGCTAAAGCAAGGGGCCTCTTACAGGTTTACTTACTTAGCTGTGCGTGTATGTGTGTGTGGTGTGTTGGATTACCCTAGCTTCCAAGTGTATGTATGTGTGGGTTTGTGTGTGTGTGCTTATTAGACAGTGGTTTGTGTGTGTGTGTTTGTGTGTGTGTCTATATGAGAAAGTTGTGTGCGTGTCTATAGGAATGTGTCTGTGATTGAGTCAATGTGACTGTGTAGAGAATAGCCAAGTGTTTGAGAGAGTAGAGAAGGGCACACTTGTGGCCTACTTGACTGTGTGTGTGTGTGTGAGAGGTGTTTTTATAGTTTCATATTGCACTAATCCTCAGCTGTATCATTCAGTATTTATCTAACACACACTTTCAATGTATGAAGACAAAATTATCTGTCGGCCTGAAGCCTTCTAGAACACCGTTGGTTGGTCTGTCTGACCCGCCCACAAAAGACCAATCACAGCTGATGATTGCACATGAAATCACATGCTGAAAATTTGACCAATTAGAGCTGATGATGATGATTTCACTGACATCACATGCTGAAACAGCAAGCCCAGCAAGCAAACTAGCTAGCTCTGAGTTGCCTATCAAGCCATGACTAGAATTACTTCCGTTCATGGAAATAAATGGGATAGAAATGTGTGACAATGGTTTTGTATTCCAGAATTCACCGGCAAATGCGACAATACACTGGAGCTTTGCCATATCCTCTTTGAGAATATAAGTGGATCAGAATCAGAAATGCTTTATTCGCCAAATGTACAACGTACACAGGAATTTGACTTAGTGCCACAGTGCAATAAAAACAAGGAAAGGACAAAGTTAAAGGTGCAATGCAGAGAATAAATAGTCAGTCAATGCAGTCATATATTGCACAGTCCTGGCAAGATGGTTGGGTCCATAGTGTAGGCTTGTGTGTTGTTTTTACCGACCTACAATAGCAAATGTCCCCAACTGACTGACTCTCCATTGTTGAAGCATGCATGCCTGAGTGTCGTGGCTGGGTCCAGCTGAATTAGTCTTGCCTGGTCTTGTTGTTTTTAAGATTGATTTTCTGCCATTTCTATTGTATTCAGAGGGAATGACATGCGACACATAGGCCTGGGCCATGAGCCAGATTCAAACCTACAACATTGTTAGTACATGGTATGGGCGTTAGCTGACTGACCGAACCACCAGGACACCCTATGTATCAATTCTTATTAGTGTGTACATTGCAGTGTTTTATTAGATTATATGTGGTGGTGTGTGTGTGTGTATAGGGCTGTACCGCAGGGCTGTACAGTGTGACATATATATCGCACGTGCTACAGCAACAGCGGTCTGTGCGATGAATGTATTTACTTCAGTAGCACTGGTGCGATAGGCATTCGGTTCATATTGATACTCTTATTTTGAAAATCCTGTCACAGGTCTCATTTCCGCCTAAGCGCAGCTCCAGTCATAATATCTGGGCTCCGGCAGCTAGCAACGGTCAGGTTCATATGATACTCTTATTTTGAAAAAACCCATAGCAACTCTGCGATGTCATATCCGCCCCAGACCGTGCTTCTGCCTTCTGCTCTCAGCCGAGCGGGGCTGCACAGCAGTGCCGTGCGGCTATTTTGCAATCCGAAATAAGTCTGTGGTGTTTTTTTTCTCTCACAACGGGTCAAATGCATCTAACACGCTTTGCATCGTCGCCATTCCTTTATGCCCATATCGCCCGAAATGAACGTTACATTAGCATAAGCTAACAAGCTAATCCTGATCAGAGGCAGAGCCATAGAGACAGTGTGGACTGGGGAAAGGGTGTGTGTGTGTGTGTGTCGAGAGGAATGGAAGTTTGAAGACAGACTAGTCTACAATATGATGCGGGGGTGGTGAGTTGAAACAGTGTGAATGAATGAAAACTTTATTTAACAGATTGCAGAATGGGTACAGTACAGCTCAGTACACACAATTGTTAAGGGGATGCAGACCAGAGAAAGACTTTCGTCTTGTTTACATCAGGGTCCCCCATTGTGTGTGTGTGTGTGTCCCAACCGACCCCACTTCTATGTTTCAATAAATTATTTGCATTTAAAACTAAATTAACGCTGACTCATTCCTTCAGTCCACTCAAAATTATGCTAATATTCCTTATGTTGTTTATGATATTAATTGAAAATAGCATATGAGAGTATTATAGTAATAATAACACATGGCGATATACTAAAAAGCAATTTATAATTTTTGGCTTGTAAAAAATCTGCCTTTTTTAAATCTACCAGCCAAATGGCTGGTAAGTCAAAAAGTTACGTTTGTTCCCTGACTGCAACTAAATAACACAAATACAATAGGCACATTTGTGACTGTTACAAATATAACACGTTTTATACTTGTGCTACAAGATTTTGGCCAGTGCTACAAAACTATCAACCTCTGTAGCACCAGTGCTATGTGCAAAAAAAGTTTACGTACAGCCCTGCTGTACCGAATGTAAATTTTTTACATTAGAAGCTTCTATTGAAATATTCGAATGAAGCTTCGAATGTCTGTTGTCATATTTTATGACGTAATCCCCAAAAAAAATATATAATATATAAATATCCTCAAACTAAATCCTCAATTTGAATAAAGTGATTAATCTGATTAAATTAGTATTTATTTATTTTTATTAAATCAACTTTCTTTAACTTATTCCCCGCCAACAACGAGTTTACTTGGAAGCCGACGCTTGAACGCCAACGAGTATACTCGTTATTTGATCGTAGAGCCATATGAAATCCATTTTATTATTTTCCAAATTTCATTATATTTTTTCCCAAATTCAGTTTTTTCCATTTTAATATTTCAGAATTCTGTATTTTGCCTTTTACGCCCATTTTACCATCAGAAATACTGTCTAATAAGTGTGAATGAATAAATGTCCACAATTTAATAAGATATAACAGTCCATTTAATGTTTTTAAGTGCTGCAACTCAGAAATACAGTTACATTTTACACAATATGCTTCAAATAATATTGTGACAAAATAAAAATACACTTGTGTAAACAAGATACATCTAGCTACTTTTATCACAATATCAGTAGCCTAGCTATATCTATTCTATTGTGATGGAATATAGTAATGCATAATTTATTCACCTTTAGTTTAGGGATGCACCGAAAATTCGGCTACCGAAAATTATCGGCCGAAAATGGTTAAAAAGGCTCTTTCGGCTTTCGGCCGAAAGGGTTTTAGCACCGAAAATATATGACCGAAAGTCAAATAACGTGTTGTTGTGATGATGTCATCAAAACGCGACTACAGACATACCGGTAGCATGCGCAACATGTAACGTGAGCAGCTTGGCAGCTCTTCCTGCATTCTACAGCCTGTGATAACTAACTCCTCTTGGGAGTAGGGATGCCCCCCGAAACCCGGTTCTAAACTAAATTATAAAAAACCGGAGTATTGATCAGCTCCGACGTTAACGGTACTGCTATCAGTAGTCTAGGAGCGGATTAGCTACGGAGCTAACAGTGTACCATCCATCTGCTGCGGTGGCAGCAACAGTGGACACTGAGTAATGTTAACGTTATGACGAGTTCATACTACACTACACGTATGAACTCGACATAACGTTAACGTTACTCCGTTTAAATGAAGTGTTTAATTAGCAGCAATCTGTTGTTGAAAATGTATCGTTAAACCGGAAATGGAAATGCGAGGACAGGAAGTCGTCATCAATCGTTGTAGTCTTTTAGTCTTAACAGTCTGGAATTAATGTATGCATTCAAAAGTGCTGAATAAATGTTTTATGGGCTCATAATAGTGATTATTAATATTATTTAAGTTGAGTTTAGCCATAATCATGTCTTTTGCCATAATCAGGTAGCTAAAAAAAAAACAAAAAAAAAACATATATATATTTATATTAATCATTTTCGGCCTTTCGGCATTCGGTTTTCGGCCAACTGTTTCCTATTTTCGGTATCGGTTTCGGCCAAGAATTTCCCATTCGGTGCATCCCTACTTTAGTTTATTTCATTTATAAAGGACAGTGTGTAGGCCTACTGACAATCATTTGCAAATAGATGGGTGCACCAGATTTAGCAAGAAGCTATAATTTCCATAACGTTGCATAGCTATTTAAATCACAATAGTGTCAGTGATAGCCTCGCCCTCTAGCTGTATCTATTGCGATCACCAGGGATCATTGTTAGCGAGTTGGTGTGTTTTGGGACGCACGGTCCATGTTCCTGACATGGCTTTTGAAGTGATCTTCGCGTTTTTGCGGGTCCAGTCCCCACGGTATGTTGACAGAATTTGCAAAACACCTTATCGACTGAAGCATAAAAGTCATTAGGATACTGCTCTGCTCTGAATTTAGGGCTTATTGCGGAATTTCTTAGCTGATTGACGGCGTTAACACCGAAGCAGCGAGACGCTTGGTCACCGCTGTGTTGTGTACGCAGCCGTCCCCGCCCCCGGTCATGTTTGCTTTGCAACAAACGTTCCACCCAAAAACGGAATTTCAGTCCAGATTAGGCCAAATTCTGCAATATTCCACGTTTTGCAGTTTATTCCATTTTTATTGGTAAATTCCGTGATTCCGTGAACGCGGATTTCATATGGCTCTATTTGATCCGTTTTCCTTTTTTTTCTGTATTTGTATTCATTATTCATCCAGGGACCTTGGTGTTACCATAGGGAATGAGTGAGATCGCCAAAATGCAATACCGGCCGCATCCAGCTAGACGGCGGTATCAAGCACCCTTTGAAAACTTGTATCTTGGCCTGTGCAACGGTCAAATGTCACCGGGCTCACTTTTCTTTGTCGGGCGAATGGAGCAGTTATAACGATCGGATTGAGACACGGAAAATGCTCCTGATGCATGATGTGTGGTGGATTATGTTGGCGACACGATCGACACCAAAACTGGGACTCGCAATCAGATAATTGCAGGGCTGTACAGTGCGAGATATATCTTGCACGTGCTACAGCAACATCGGTCTGTGCGATGAATGGATTTACTTCAGTAGCATCCGTGCGATAGGCATTCGGTTCATATCGATACTCTTATTTTAAAAATCCTGTGGCAAGTCTCATCTCCACAGGAGCGCAGCTCAGCTCTAGCCATAATATCTATGGCTCCGGCAGCTAGCAACGTTCGGTTCATATCGATACTCTTATTTAGAAAATCCCGTGGAGTCGACTCGTATCCGCTCGGCTCTACAGCACAGCGCAGTAGCGCCTGGAACGCGGGCATTGCAACATAACAAGGCTAAGTGTGCCTATTTCGCGACCCAAAACAAATCCCTGCTGTTTTATTCCGCAACGGGTCAAATGCATCTAATATGCTTTGCAATCCTCGCCATTCCTTTATGACCACGCCGTGTTAAAGTCCGAAATTACCGTTACGTTAGCGTAAGCCAGTGCTTCTCAAACTTTTTCTGTCAGGCCCCCCTTTGGCGGACCAAAATATCTTGTGACCTTTCAAATTGACAACACCTTCCCTCGCGAGAGCCACCTTGCCTCGCTGTGAAACAGCACTGCAGAATGGTCAGCTCCCATCTCCTCACACAGCGCAGAGAACAGGCGTGCTTTCAGGGCTCAGGTTTTGATTAAATGTACCACGTTTATAACTTCTGTCAACCTCATTCAGCTCAGGGCTAAGCTGTCTTGACGCTGGCGCCTCTCTGTGAATTTACAGTGCGTCCATTGCGCGTTTGGCGAGACCCCCTTGATGAGCGCCTGTAGCCCCCTCCTTTTCCCTGCCATGGCCTGCGTACCGTCAGAGCAAAAGCCCACACAGTTCTCCCATTTCAGTCTATGTTCCGTCAGGTAACTGTCAATAATTTTGAAGAGCTCATCAGCTGTAGCTCTGTTTTTGACATATTTGCAAAACAGCAGATCTTCACTCAGTGAATTTACAAAGCGAACGTAGGAAATAAGCAAACAGTCTTTATTGCCGTCAGTCTTTGACAAGGCAACACGCATGTCATCCTCAAGGCTCAACTTGGCCCTATATTTTGTTTTCAGAGCTGTCATGGATGAAAAGCCAGCTTCACACAGATATGTGGTGCTGAATGGTATCAACACCTTAACTGCATGCTACCATGTCCTCCCTCCTCACTCCCCCCCCACCCCCCCCTCCCTCATCTTTCTCTGCCGAAGACTTTGCGATCTTCTTTGAGGAAAAAGTGGAGAACATCCGCAGCTCCTTCTCCCAACCCCCACCCATTCCAAATGCTGAATCGAGAACCTCATCCTTCACTCTGTCATCTTTCTCTCCCATTACAGAAGCCGAGACCCTGACACTGGTAACGTCGAACCGTCCGACTACATGCCAGCTGGACCAGCTACCTTCCCCACTCCTCCAGTCCATAGCACCAGACATCCTCCCATTCCTAACTGCAACCATCAACTCCTCACTCAACTCGGGGGTGGTCCCCACCTCCCTAAAACAAGCCAGAGTCACGCCCCTCATAAAAAAACCATCCCTGAACCCTACCGTCATAGGCAACTACCGTCCTGTCTCTCTTCTCTCCTTCCTTTCTAAAACACTTGAACGTGCTGTATCCAACCAACTTACTGCTTATCTCTTACAGAATGACCTCCTAGACCCTAATCAGTCAGGCTTCAGGACTGGTCACTCCACAGAGACAGCCCTCATTGCGGTCACAGAGGCACTTCACTTAGCAAAAGCGAAAGGCCTCTCCTCTGTCCTGATTCTCCTAGATCTATCTGCAGCCTTCGACACAGTCAACCACCAGATCCTCCTCGCGGCCCTCGCAGGAATGGGAGTGGCTGGCTCTGCGCTGACATGGTTGTCATCATACCTCAATGACCGCTCCTACCAAGTGTCATGGAGAGGGACCCTGTCGGCCACCCGCCCCCTGCGGACGGGTGTCCCCCAGGGCTCGGTTTTAGGACCCCTTCTCTTCTCCCTCTACACTAAATCACTGGGTAACATTATCACGTCTCATGGCTTCTCCTACCACTGTTATGCCGACGATACTCAACTCTTCCTCTCCTTCCCTCCCTCAGATATCCACGTCTCTGAGCGGATCTCGGCCTGTCTGTCCGACATCTCCGCCTGGATGACGACCAACCACCTCAAACTGAACCTAAGCAAAACAGAATTGCTCCACCTGCCGGCCAAATCCTCCCCCCTGACCGACCTTTCCATCACAGTCGAGAATGCAGCTGTGACCGCGTCCCCGACCGCCAAGAACCTTGGTGTTGTCCTCGACGACCAGTTGAACTTCTCTGCTCACATCGCAGCGACAACCAGAACCTGCCGATTCCTCCTGAGCAACGTCAGAAGGATACGCCCCTTCCTGACAAAAGAAGCCACCCAACTCCTCGTCCAATCAACAGTCATCTCCCGCCTCGACTACTGCAACGCACTGCTTGCTGGCCTCCCGGCCACTGCCACTAAGCCTCTTCAACTCATTCAGAACGCAGCGGCCCGCCTGATCTCAAACCTACCGAAGTCGGCCCATGTCACCCCACTTCTTAGGGACCTGCACTGGCTCCCCATTGCTGCACGAATCCGCTTCAAGGCCCTCGACCTAGCATACCGTGCGGCAAAGGGAACTGCTCCCGCCTACCTCCGGTCAATGGTCTCTAACTACACACCCTCAAGACCCCTACGCTCTGCATCTTCTGGCCGCCTCAGACCTACTCCTATCCAAGCTCCGGGAGGGTCATCAAAGAGAAGTCGCCTATTCTCAGTCCTTGCCCCACAATGGTGGAATGAACTACCCACCCCAGTTAGGACAGCCGAAACACGTCCAATCTTTCGCCGTCGACTAAAGACGCACTTCTTCAACCATTATCTGAATAAAAAAAAAAAAAAAAAAATCTAACCCTAACTAACCATACTGTCATGCACTTGTCCTAATAAACTAACCTACACTGTAGCACTCAACACTTTGATGAACATTGTTACTCAGCTGATAGAGTTGTGCTCTTCCTGATGGCTTGTCGTACAGAACTTGTAAGTCGCTTTGGATAAAAGCGTCAGCTAAATGACTAAATGTAAATGTAAATGTCATGAGATACTTGGTACTCAGCACCACACTCTGAGGTCGCTTTCACATATAGTTTTGGTGGACTCGGTGCGGTTCTGGGGGTGAAGTTACAACATTGTTGCATTCTTCATTTGGTTCGCCTGCGTTCACATAGAAATCTGTGAGGCGGACCGAACCTTCTGAACAATGTCACGCGGTCGAAAAGGGCACTTGTCTATTGGACAGTGGAAATGTGTGTGTGGCTGCGAGCCCGTGTGTGCGTCTGTGTGTGGACTGCGAGTCCTCCAGATCAGCGGAGCGGAGGCGAGTTTTGACATGGCATTGATCCATTGTTCTATTGAAGCACATTACCACCATCCTCTCGCTAAACAACTTGTAGACCACGGTGTTTTTATGAATGCCCACAAGTAGCTGTTTTATTAATAATATAATAAGCCGCGTTTTTTCTTCCTTATTCCCAAGATGCACAGATATATAGATAGATAGATAGATAGATAGAGAGAGAGATAGATGCAGCAGGGCTGTACGCTGCGATGATCTCGTCGCAAATTGCCCCTTTAATTGGCCGTTGCGATTGGTAAATAATATTTGGGGGCGGGCTTGCGAGTAGGGATTTCAAGCCTTGCATTCGCATTTCACTCCTAAATGATCCAAGGCGTGTGATGACGCTGAGCACTCAGGTATGATCAGCGGGGAAAATCAACTGAGCACTCACTCTGATAGACTGGCTGACTGTCTGATTTAGCTATGAAGAAAAGTAAAGTTAGTAGTAGGGATGGGAATCGATGGTTCCTAACTGGGTTTTGGCCATATGCTCCCGAAATTCTCCCGCTGTTTGGCTGCTTCTATGTGCAGTGAAAACTACTCGAAATGCTTTAGAACCTAGTCATTGATTTAGTTCAGGGTTAGCCGCGGAGCTAATGCTAGCTAACGTGAGCTAATCAAGCTCACAGAGAGAGATAAACAGCTGACAGCAGGTAGTACAGGTACAAATACAATAAAACAAGGGGTGGGGGCTGTTGTGTAAACCTTGTGTCGCGTCAATCTGGTCCACACGTTACTCGTTCATATCTCAGCCCGTGCTGAGATATGCCCATTCCGCGGTCTGTTAATAAAGTTTTCAATCAGACAGATGTATGGAAAGGCTTTTATTATAACATTCGTTGAGGTAAAATCATTATGCCTCATTTAGTCATCCTGCAGAGCACTGGTCTCCTACTCGTGGGCCACGGGGAGCTAATGTTAGTAGCTTTGTTGTTGTCAACACACAGGGCATTCAGGAAGTCAAAAACGAATGCGCTTGCCGATTGGTGCTAAGAACAGCAGGGCGGGTGCAAGCGTTGTGACGTAATTGGCAGACTCTACTGTCAATCAAAATTATTCTGTTTTCCGTCAGAATGAATGAATGAGAACTTTATTAAAGATTGCATCTTTGCATTTTTTCGGCTTTTTTACATAAGGGTCCTCCATTTTCAATTCATCAAAACATTTAGAGACATACAAATATACAGTAGTTTCATAAAAATGCTAAAATGCTATTGATTGATTGATTTAAAACTTTATTAACATATTGCAGAATGGGTACAGTACAGCTCAATACATACAATTGTTAAGGGGATGCAGACCAGAGAAAGACTTTTGTCTTGTTTACATCAGGGTCCCCCATTTTCAATTCATCATATTTCATATCTAAATCATATAATATCTCATTGCTAAATATATGCAATATATAATCTAATAATCCAATAATCTAAATCTAATATATAATATAAAAATGCTAAATGCATGGGTATTTTATTTTGTCTTTAATGTTAGCTTGCAAACTCATACTGTCTTGGTAAGCCTCATAATGAATTGTTTGGGGTAAAAAAGAAAAACATCGTGATGTGTATCGTGTATCGCCGAAAGGTCAGAAAATATCGTGATATCATATTTAGGCCATATCGCCCAGCCCTAGTTGGTTCATTATAAAAGATACAAACCTGACAACAAAAGCACTTAAATGTTAAATAAAAGGACCACAGTAATGAGGCAGGAGGAACATATTTTTTTGCACTATAATGGTAAAATTGTTATTTAAAAATGTGCCCCTAAAACATATTTTTTGCCCCTAAATTTCTAATTTAGGGGCAAGTGTGCCCCTAGTGAAAAAGCTTAGCGTACAGCCCTGTGCAGTGTGCTTGTTTTGCAGTGAATGAATGCTGCGAGCAGTGGTAAGGTAATAATAGTATTGACGTGGCATTGATCCAATGCCGTGCGCCTCTGTAATAATAATAAGCAGCGTTTTTTCTTCCTTCTTCCCAAGATGCACAGTTAGATAGAGAGATAGAGAGATAGAGAGATAGAGAGATAGATAGAGAGATTAGATGCAGTGTGCTTGTTTTGCAGTGAGTGCTGCGAGCAGTGGTAATAATAATCACTTCCTATATTTGGTTCGCGTTTGGATCGATGAAGCCGAACCGAGACCGACGTTTTCAGGCGGACCAGAGTTCGCCTGTTTGGTCCGCGAACCGAGTTCGACACGCATTCACACAAACCCGAAAAACCGGACTATCGAATTCTGGTCCGAAAGTCCGGACCAAACAGCCCCTGTGTGAAAGCGACCTGAAACTAGCTCTCCAGGTGGTATCAGATGAGATTTCAATGAGTTCTTCCAAGAGTTTGGATGGAGATGTGTCCGGAAGCTTTGTCTCAATGTTGTCTGTAAATTTTTTTTATCGAGAGTAACTTGGTGATCCTTTTGTGTTTTATTAAATAATTATTTTCAGATTTTGAGAAATGGTCAAACTTATCCAAATATGGTATTTTCATGGAGAACAGTGCAGCTGCAACAGATAGCACTTTAGTGATAATTTTCTGTAATCCAACAACTTTGAGAAACACTGGCGTAAGCTAACAAGCTAATCCTGATCAGAGCGATAGACAGAGAGAACAGCAGAGGGGACTGGGAAGCTTGTATCCTTTCGGCAACCAACCCTCCCTTCCGCGTTGCTCTGATTGGCCAGCGATCTACGCTCTTCCGCGCATGAGCCCCGATGAGCCCCTCAGCCAGACAGGAATACTAAACCTAATTTATACAAATGGAAGTATTGATTTCGCCGTAACGAATCATTAAAAAAATATACCGTTAACTGGAATATGTTGTTTCTTTACACATATGTTGGATTATGTAATTGGTTTGTCATGACAAACTAATAAAAAATCGCGAATTAAAAAAATATATATATAAAAAAATAAATATATATATATATATCTTTTTAACTGAATCCTCAATTTGAATAGTGATTAATCTGATTAAATTAGTCTTTTTATTAAATCAACTTTCTTTAATGAATATAACTCATCAGTTTCGTCAACATAAATAATCCAATAAGGGCACAGTTGGTATGAAAGTGATGGTGACGTCTTATAGTATAATATTAGTGTAGCCTAATCTTTAACTGCAACTGTAAAGAAAACCCCTTAACCAGGGACCGAAACTAAAGCCCGCCGCCCGCCAGGGGCGATCAGTTTTTACCTTTGGCGCTTGACACTTAGAGGGCTGCCCGCCTTGTGGCGTGTAATCAATCAAGTTCATAACGATACTCTTATTTTGAAAATCTGTGCGGGTCTCATTTCCGCCCCAAGCGCATCTCCAGTCATAATATCGATGGCTCCGTCAGTTAGCAACAATTAGGTTTGTATGATACTCTTATTTTGAAGAAAACCGTGGCAACGAGTCATATCCGCCCAGCCCTGCAGCGGGATACTATTGGCTAAGGGCTTCTGCTCGCAGTGCTCATGTCAACACAGGCAGTCTGCTCTAGTCTAGACCGGACCTCCATGAGCTACCGTTACTGTTTAAACAATGACCCAGTCAACTATTCACTTTTAGTTTAATACATGACGAGGCATTGTCTAACAGTATCTAGCTGGCTAGCTACTGATATCAACAAATGCTCCAGCAATAGTCGACTCGAGTGCAGCATAATACCTCCGTTCCCTCGTTAGCTAGCTCGCGTTAGCTAGCTCGCGTTAGATCGATCTGTCCCAGTAAACTAAATTGTCTTAACGTTATCTACCGGGCTAGCAGTAGCTACAGATAGCTCCTTATATCAATGTCTTATAACATTGATTGAATGCGTATTCTAGCTGAGGGCATGTTGAATGTGATTTGACAAATGAACCGTAACGTTATAAATAGGGTCCAGCTGCATCGCCGGAGAATCCTTGCATGCTGAATGTAGGGTCTAGCTGAATATAGGGTCTAGCTGCAGGGCCGGAGAATCCTTGCTGGAGCTGGAGGCTACTCAAGTATACACACAGACAGTGGAGCTGTTTGCAGATAGCAAGCATTTTGACTTATTGCGTGGTGGCGATGTCTCGCAGATAATACAACTACAAGTATGATTATATAATATATATTTTATTTAAAAAAATTTTTTTATATAAAATATATATATATTTTTTTGTAATCAAAAATGTTTTGGCAGGTAAGAAATATGCTTGGCGGGTAGACTCTTCCCATCTACCCGCCACTGGCAGGTGAGTCAAAAAGTTAATTTCGCTCCCTGCCCTTAACCCTTTTGTCGCCAATGACGGCTTAATGACTGATTAAGCCGTCATTCCTCGCCATGCTTATTCTGCCAATGACGGATTACGCAGTCATCAAGATCAATATTTCAAATTTCTGTCATGGCAATCATATTTCACCCACGGAGACTTGGCTGGTCCTGTAGATCTCCGCTCAACTCTCCAACGGTTCAAGATCGCCACCTGGTGGCCGATCGGCGAGTTGCCAAAACCGGAAGTGAGCGGCCAGAAGTGGTGCTCATCCATATTCGGTCTGGCCACTCGCTATCGCTTGCGGGACTCCATCTTGACACACTGGACATGGATCCGTTGCCATAACTCGATAAACAACATGATTGGACGTATATTAGTATTATACAACCTGGAACTGGGTCGACATCCCATAATAACGATCTTTTTGCTCCACTCATCGCCCAACGCTACGAGGAAGCTGCGGTGAGTTTCAGCGTGTTTGATTATTATTATCCATACAAACTGCTCTGATCTATATATCACCCATACTACATAAATGATTTAACGTGGGCCACGGAATTATAAACGACCCCCCCCCCCCCCCCCTCCGGTCAACATCAGATGATAAGTCATAATGTCTAGGATCATGTACAGTTGAAATTTTTTATCTGGAGTCGATCGCTATCAAACTATTTGATCATCAATATATGCATTTATGGCTATAACTCATGTTCTGCAGAATGCTGCAGAAAACGATAAAAACATATTTATACTTTAGACCGTATTTTAGTATGAATGTGTGAATGAAAAAGTAGAACGTTGCTACATCCTAAACGATAGATACTTGACGTTGAATGGGCCATAGTAATGTCAATTTAGCAATACAATTTAAAAAGTTATAGCCCTGCAAAGTAGATGAACATCTCCATAGACAAATAGAGCTGGCAGAGGGTGGTTTAGGATGGGTACAATGCTGGCGAAGAATAGGTTAAACAGATTGAATAGACAAAAAAATAATAAAAAAAATTTAATAAAAAATTCTAATGTTGATTTAGAATTCGAATGTCAACATTATGATCGAAGCTTCGAAGCATTCGGTACAGCCCTATTCACTATTGCCATTCATAATTCATCGGGGCAGGCTGTTCTGAGTGTCTGAGATTGCAGACGGTCAATACCGCCGCCTAACGCCTTGCGGCCGCTATTGCACTCTATTTGAAACGATGTAGTTTGTTTTCTGGGCTGAGCCGTGTGGGCGGGGCCAAAATTCTCCGGCAAGAAGAGTGCTTACATCAACTAGGCTGCCCCCCCCCTTTGTTCATATGCAATGCCGGATATGATATATTTTCAAATAAACGCTAGATTATCGATAGTATATGTGTACTTATGCCCGCTAGAGAAGCGGGCTGAAAAATCTATTATCTATGCCCTGCCTGGCGCTAACGTCATATACACGTTGTGAACGCCATTCCAAATATCGATCGCGTTTATTGATCCAACGTTATACCTCAAAACTAGTGATGCACGATATATCGGCCGCCGATATAATATCGGCCGATATGGCAGTTTTTTTTACACATCGGTATCGGTCCGATATCAAGATAGGGCAGATATAAAAAATATATATATATATATATTTTTTTTTATACAATTTTTTTCCCTTTTTACATGTTTTGGCCTTAAATCGTTTCTAAATATCAGTCATTTCTGAAAATAAGTTACAAAAGTAAAAAGAATATGCGTTTTGGAAAATAGCTCTTTATTTGATTATCATAAAAAGTGTTTTCTTTACAGAGATATCGACATCGGTAAATATCGGTATCGGCCAGAACAGCAATATTAATATCGGTAATTGGTATCGGCCACAATTTTCACATCGGTGCATCACTACTCGGAACACATAATCGACGCTTGTTCCAGTTCCCTCAGTGGATGCAATAGTCTCCGGTTACATTGCCTCAAGGCCTCTGCATGCTACAGAAACTGCAAAGCAACTGCAACACAACATCGACAACGCAAAAAAAAAAAGTGTTTAAAAAAAAAAAAATGTTTACCTTTATTTACCCAGGGTAGGTTCGCTGAGCACAGATGCTCTTTTTCAGGAACGCCCTCCTTCACATTCACACAGTTCCATTCACACCTGGGAGCTGCCCAGTACAACCACAGTTGACACCATTGGCCACTGAGCAACTCCACTGGAGCAGTTGATTCAAGCCATGTCACATAGTTCAAGTTTGAAATTATTCTTTCTGTTTTGCTCCTGAGAGTGTGCTAGATACATACTGTACTGGTAATATTATTTATTTGTGTTAACTTCTGAATAAAACAACTTATTAAACACAAGTACATCTTATTGAACATTATTTTGATATTGCATTACCAATTATCATAGCAAAACAGCTTTTTCAAACAGTCTGTAATGCATTTTGGAAACGGGAGATGGGCTCATGGTGTAATGCGCCACCTGGCCTGAGAAACATAAGGAGGAAAGAAAAAGTAAGGACTTACTTCTGGTCATTATTTGGGTAGAACACACATATTTTGAATGCCTTCGGCAGTTTTTTTTTTTTTTTTTGAGCCATTTTAATCTAGATTAATCTAGATTAAATCCAGGATTGCAGATAGATGAATCTAGATTAAAAAAATTAATCTATGCCCACCTCTAGTTTTAACGTTAGCTAGCAGCAGGGATGGACGCCTTTGTGCAAATGCAGGCAGCTACAGGCACTCGAGGTCGAGGAAGAGCTGCTGAATTTAATCGGCAGGAGAGAGAGCTCGTCAAAGCTGGATATATCCCTGTGGCTGTGGTGTGGTCGTAGGCACGAAAATGCAGCTCGAACTACCTGTTATATAAAATTAATTGATTGCTGTTTAACTTGTCTGTCCAGTCCTTTCGATTAGCCCCACCGTTCATTGTAAACAATGATGCATGTAATTATATTAACGTTACTGTGTGTTGTTGTAGCTATGTTAATAAATTCTGAATGGCATTAACGTTAGTTGGGTATGATGGCATTGAATAGCATCAACGCTAGCTGGCTGGCTACAACAAATTATCACAAGCTGGCATCGTAAAATATCAACACCAGCCATGGGAACACTGTTTACTAAATTGTGGAGGCTTTTAATCGTCAAGGTAAGATGATTTGAAGGCGTATGCTATGGAAGTCCCCTGCGGCTCCACTTTGTTGAAATGTACATAACTAGGGCTAACCACCCGTTAATTCGCGATTTTTTTTATTGGTTTGTCATGACAAACCAATTACATAATCAAACATATGTGTAAGAAACTAACATATTCCAGTTAACGGTATATATTTTTAATGATTCGTTACGGCGAAATCAATACTTCCATTTGTATAAATTACATTAACTCGAGGATGGTATTCCTCCCTGCGGGACCAATATTATTCTATGACTGCCCCATTCGCTAACCAACCAATCACTGCTACGCAACATCAACGCAAGGTTGTTCAGATTAGATTTTGGGGAGAGGTACGCAACATCCTCACAACACACTCTACAACACCCTCTGCAACATGTTGCGTTGAAGTCGTGCTGATGTTGTGTTGCAGTTGCGTTGCAGTTGCTGTAGCATCTAGAGTAGGGCTGGGCGATATGACGATATTATATAAATATCGGGTACAGTTCATTAACGATACACTTTTTTAACGTATCGTGGATATCGTGATGTTTTGCCCAAGAGGATTGTGTCGCGTCAATCTGGTCCACCCCGTTCAAACTTTTGAACAACGCCGCTCCCACACACACACTACTGCATCAAAGTTAGTACGTATGATTAACAAAGGCATTCGTTTTGTGGCATCAACATTATATAGTTACACGTTATATAGTTACACATCAGCGTATTTACCCAAACATAGCAACGTCCAATGACGACATAGATAGCAAGCGTTACTGTTCATATCTCAGTCCGTGCCGAGTTGTGCGTGCCCATTCTGCGGTCTGTTAATAAAGTTTTCAATCAGACAGATGTATGGAAAGGCTTTTATTATAACATTTGTTGCAGTAAAATCATTATGCCTCGTTGTCATGCTGCGGTGCGCTAGTAATCACTCGTCGGCTGCGGTGAGCTGTTGTTGTCGTTGAGCTGAGCTCTCGTTAAAATCAAGGAGGGCATTCAGGAAGTAAAAAAATAATAGCGCTGCTTGCCGATTGGTGCTAAGAACAGCAGGGCGGGTACAAGCGGTGTGACGTAATTGGCAGACTCGACTGTCAATCAAAATTATTCTTTTGCCGGCTGAATGATTGAACGAATGAACGTTATTAACGATTGCAGAATGGGTACAATACAGTACAGCTCAATACAACAACAGTGGACTGACTGGAGGATGAAGACCAGAAAAAGACTTTCGGCTTTTTTACATAAGGGTCCTCCATTTTCAATTCATCAAAACATTTAGAGACATACAAATATACAGTAGTTTCATAAAAATGCTAAAATCCTATTTATTGATTGATTGATTGATTGATTTAAAACTTTATTAACATATTGCAGAATGGGTACAGTACAGCTCAATACATACAATTGTTAAGGGGATGCAGACCAGCGAAAGACTTTCGTCTTGTTTACATCAGGGTCCCCCATTTTCGATTCATCATATTTCATATCTAAATTATATAATATCTCATTGCTAAATATATGCAATATATAATCTAATAATCCAATAATCTAAATCTAATATATAATATAAAAATGCTAAATGCATGGGTATTTTATTTTGTCTTTAATGTTAGCTTGCAAACTCAAATACTGTCTTGGTAAGCCTCATAATGAATTGTTTGGGGAAAAAAAGAAAAACATTGTGATGCGTATCGTGTATCGCCGAAAGGTCAGAAAATATCGTGATATCATATTTAGGCCATATCGCCCAGCCCTAATCTAGAGGCCTTCAGAAGTAAAATGTGGAGCCCGGAGTTTTTTTTCCTGATGCATTCCCATTGACTCCATTCCAATGGGTGCAATACCACCCGGGAGACGATAGGGGGCGGTATTTGCCCTTTTCGAGCTCAGAGCCAGTCCCCTGGATGGATGAAAAATGAATGGATATTGCTAATAAAAGAAATAACGATTAAATAACGAGATTTCTCGACCGGCCGATAAGCTCAAATGTGGCAGTAGCCGATAAATATCCATCAATTTGTGTCGCGTCAATCTGGTCCACACATTCAAACTTTGAAAAAAGTTTCAGTCAAGCGACCTGCACAACGCCGCCCCCACACACACGCTACTGCATCAAAGTTCATTCGTTTTGTGGCATTAACGTTATATAGTTACACGTAGGGCTGGGCGATAAAACGATAACGATAACTATCGCGATAAATTATTTCCTCGAAATAAACATGAAACGTGGTCGCAAAGTTTCGATATATCGATTTTCCAAGCTTGGATATGAGCACACGCACTAACAACCAATCGGTGAAGGAGATGGCCGATAGAGGAAGGAGACCCGGAAGGAGGTAGGACTCGGTAAACAAGGCTGGCTATGGCTAATTAGCTTGCACGCCGCTATTTCACAGGTTACCTGCCGAGTTGGTGTGTGTTTTGAATTCTGAGGGTAACTGTTATAGTAGTGTGGGGTATACGGTGGACGTCGTTGCAATGAATTGGGCGGAACAGAGTATTTTAGGGTCATTTTTTAGTACATTGTCATGAAATACTCCGCTTGGAAACGAGGCTGGCTATGGCTAATTAGCTTGCACGCCGCTATTTCACAGGTTACTTGCCGAGTTGGTGTGTGTTTTGAATTCTGAGGGTAACTGTTATAGTAGTGTGGGGTATACGGTGGACGTCGTTGCAATGAATTGGGCGGAACAGAGTATTTTAGGGTCATTTTTTAGTACATTGTCATGAAATACTCCGCTTGGAAACGGGGCTGGCTATAGCTAATTAGCTTGCACGCCGCTATTTCACAGGTTACCTGCCGAGTTGGTGTGTGTTTTGAATTCTGAGGGTAACTGTTATAGTAGTGTGGGGTAGGCCTGCCACGATAACACATTTTGCTGGGCGATTAATTGCCCCCGAAAATATCGCGATAAGCGATATTATTGCGACCGGTTAGAGAATTTTTTTTTTAGACATTTATTTCCCCAAACTTTTATTTTGAAGCCCACCGCTCCGTCTTTTCCGGTGTTTTAGACTTTTCCCCGGCGCTGCACCTGGACCCTAGTCAGCAGCCCTCACTCATGCGATGTAAACCAGGGACTTGAATACGCATGTTGTTGTTGTTGTAGGATTTTGATGCCAAGAGCTATCTGTAGCTACTGCTGGATGGCGTTGGGACAACGCCTCAGTGAACTATTTAGTTTACTGCGACATTTCGTAGTGACTAGTTACCTAGCCAACGGAACGGGACTATTGCTGGAGGATTTGTTGATGTCGGGAGCTATCCGTAGCTAGCCGGCTGGATAACGTTACACAATGCCTCGTGTATTAAACTAAGTGAATAGTTGACTGGGTCATTTTGTAACGGTAGCTAACGTTATCTCACGAAGGTCCCACACTGACTAGACTAACGTCACGGTGAGGCAATAGCCTCTGTTTACATGCAGGCATTAGCAGCAGCAGCAGTGCTAACTAACGTTACATAGTTACAGAAACAGAAACAGGTGGGGAGGGGGTAGCAGCAGCAGCAGCAGTGCGCGGTGCGCGCTGCATGTCTGTGCTGAGACAGCGAGTGAGAACTCCGCTAAAGAATTGGATCATGATTTTCGGTTTTCACATGACTATTTGATAGCCCGTCACACGGCGCTCAGACGTCTCAGTGGGAGGCGCCAAACGTAAAAACTGAGCAGGAGCAACACTATTGAGAAATGTAGTTAAGCTATGTGTGCTCTGTAGTAAAGCCAGCGGCCCGCCTCCCAACACGGACAGTGACTGACAAGGGGCACTGGTTCCGCCTCATTAAAACAAACGCGCAAATAGCAATTAATCGCGCCCGTCAAAATCATTGCATTAATTTTAATTATCGCGGCAATTAATCGATTTATTGCTTATCGCGGCAGGCCTAGTGTGGGGTATACGGTGGACGTCGTTGCAATGAATTGGGCGGAACAGAGTATTTTAGGGTCATTTTTGAGTCATGAGATACTCCGCTTGAGATACTCCGCTCTGCTAACGTGCGCGGACTGATGACGACATCAATTCGACTCTCGAGACATTCACAGCAGCAAAACAAGTCAGCCCGCGTATCGGCGCCGGGCATAATAAGTTAATTAAACTTGACAGACATTATATCGACGATAATTATCGATATCGAGTTATATGAAAATAATTTTATAATTTTATCGCAATAACGTTTTTGGTCATATCGCCCAGCCCTAGTTACACGTTCAATAACATCAGCGTATTTACCCGAACATAGCAAGCATTACTCATTCATATCTCAGTTCCTTCCTTTGCTCAGAGGGCCCGTACTAAATTGTACCCATTCTGCAATCAGTTTTCAATCAGACAAATGTATAGAAAAGCTTTTATTATAACATTCGTTGCAGTAAAATCATTATGCCTTGTTTAGTACTCCTGTGGAGCGCTGGTAGTCTACTCATGGGCCGCGGGGAGCTAACTTTATTAGCTTTGTTGTTGAGCTCTCGTCAAAATCAATGGCCGACATCCCGGAAGTAAAAAACGAATAAGCGATTGCCGATTGGTGGTAAGAACAGCAGAGGCGGGTGCAAGCGGTGTGACGTAATTGGCAGAATCGACTCAATCAAAATTGTTCTGTTGCATTGCTTTGGTTGAGAGATAGTGCTATCTTATTAAAACTAATAAACAAGTCTTGAGCAAGACAAGTTAGTCTGTTATGAAAGCCAGTGAGTATTGTATGACTCAGACTTCAGCAATAATCATGATTCATGAGCATTATAAAATAAAAACACACATGGCATGGTGGAATTAATACCATAAACATATTTCTTGATGTTTCCTTTTTTTAAGTAAGTAAAGAGGCCTATGTTTATATCGGTGAGCACAATTTGTAACACAAAAAGAGACGTGTAGCCTATTTATTTATTTAATATTTTATTTCATTTTATTATTATTATTTTATTTGTTGCCATGCCTAAAATAATAGTCAAGCATAGGGCTAAAACATTTTCATAAACAATAATATAATCTTTTGTTATATGGTTATAATAAAAGCTTATTTTTTTTTTAAAATCTTTTCCCCCCTCCTTTTTCCTCCGATTTTCTCCCATCCCAATGTTAGTCGTTATGCCAATTCCCAAGCCCCTTCCTGGTCGCTGTGCACTTACCCCCCACAGTCGGTCTGGGAGAGTGGAGGCTATCGCGTGCTTCCTCCGACACACGTCTAGCCAATCAACCGCTTCTTTTCACCTGGCAGCGCGGACTCTCACTGAGGGGGTGTAACGTGTGGAAGGATCACACTACCCCCCTTAGATCCTATCTGCGCTGAGCAGGCGCCCCGACCGAACTGTAGGAGTCGCTGTTTACAACGACCCGGACCCACCCCGCCAGCTTTCCCACCCTCTAATACTGCCAATTGTATTAGTGTGAACGGCCAACCAAGCTGGTGACACGCCGGGAGCTGGATTCGAACAGGCGAATCCAGCGTCTCCGGCGTTGGTGACGAACGCAATCTCCGCTACGCCACCTGACCGCCTATAATAAAAGCTTTTCTATACATTTGTCTGATTGATTGATTGAAAACTTTATTAACAGATTGCAGAATGGGTACAATACAGTACAGCTCAGTGGACTGGAGGATGAAGACCAGACATTTTTTTTTTTTATTTTTTTTTTTGCCACAAATATCGGTATCGGCCGATTGTGTTAGTTGAACAATCGGTATCGGTGGCAAATTTTCATATCGGTGCATCCCTGATGATTAGTGGGATTATAGGGAACAAAATACAAATAAAAAAAAGACTTGAATGTTGTGTCAACAAAGAAGATATCCAGGACAGAGGACGTATTTACCTTATTACATACATGTAGACCAGGGCTCTACGCTAACCTTTTTCCCAAGGAGCACATGTGCTCCTAAATGAGAAAATTTAGGAGCACACAAAGAAATTTAGGAGCACCCAAAAATATTTAGGAGCACAGTGAAAATATTTCAAGTAACAGAGTTTATTTTTATTTTTTTAAATAAATGTATATTTGTACTGTGCGTGCATGTGTGTAAATGAGCTTGCTACAACCCTGCATGTTTACATTTTGTATTTTGTACTTGATGTTCATTAACATGTGCTGTCCCTATCAAATAAACTATCAAATCAAACTACTGCTACAAAAGTAACAGTCACTTAACTTTAGCTTTTGCCCCTTTTATGCATACAATGCCTATGTTTTGGCTAGTGTTGCTCTTCTAGAAAAATTATCCTTTCAGGGTTGCCTATTGAAATACTGTACACCTCCAGTACAGAAACATTGTTTATGAGTTTGCGTGTCAGGTAGACCATTGATTGACAGTCGAGTCTGCCAATTACGTCACACCGCTTGCACTCCGGCCGTCCGGCGCTGCAGCTGGACCCTATTGCCCATCTCTGCTGTTGATAACGCTAGCCAAGTTATTATATACACAGTGGGCCAGTGACTTTGGTGTAGGGGTGTAACAATGCATTGATCCTAAGGGGAAAATTCAACTGCATCGATTTGAAAATGTTAGAATCGATTATCGCAATTTTAATGTGTACACGTTATGTTATTGTCATGTCCGTTACAGCCAACACAACGCTACTGCATCAACGTTATGATTAACAAAGCAAGGCATTCGTTTTGTTGCATTACAGTTATATTACTATTGATAAATCTAGGTGTTCTAAAATCTATTGCTATTGGTAAGAGTAGACTACCGTAATTCCTCTAATAGTAACCGGGTCTCAAATACAAGCCGGGTCTCTATTAATGGCCGGGTGCGCTCTTGAGCTAAGCAATTATAAGCCAGCCTCCTAATACAAGCCGGGTTACTAATATACTGAGCTGCATACTGAGCTAGTTACTTGATTTCACTTTGAAAACGTTGAAATGACCAGTGACCACCTGTAATTGCACTGTTTACTATTTCATACAGTACTTGGTTTCAATAAATGAACCCAGTACATTTTACTGGGTTCAAACTGACACAAAATGTTGATTTATTCATTATGATCCGTTTGAAAATTTGAAATATAGGCCTCCCTCTTATACAGGCCTCCTCCTAATACAAGCCAGGTACCCGCTACAGTTGAAACAAATACAAGCCGGGGTTACTATTAGAGGAATTACGGTATAATAAGTTAGTGTCTCTGAAAACGCTCGCATATCGCACTCAGAGCCCTGATCGCAATGGCGGAGTTTCAGGACGTAAACAAGCAAAATGAGAGCTTCGGATTGGTCATTTGCTTTATTTCCCATGAAACCAGTCACGTCACTCTACTGTGATTGGACCATTGGCTTGAGTGCAATGTGGGACTTGTAGTTTTTTAACGATTCTCAGCTGAGAAAAAAAAAAAAAAAGGACGACTGAGGCTGTAATCTGCACTCGCACACCGTGCGCGTAATTGATTTTTCAGGTTCGCACACACATATTTTTAGGGGCATATGCGAGCAATATGGTCGCACTGTAGAGCCCTGAGTAGACCTACGTAAGAAATGGCATTGAAAGCAGCACTCTTGTATATAAGCATGCCAGAGATATGTGATCACTTCAGAAATTGTATTACTATCTTTAACCCTCAAAACATGAGACCACATCTTTTTTTGTTCAGTCATCTACAATATGATGTGTCTTTATTGGTAAAAATGCTTTATTCTTTGTAAAGGTGCCACTAATTTGCATACTAGCTCGCCACAAACAGGTGATCGTTCTGGGAATAGTTTTATTATGATTTTTGACCCTCAAAATATGGGTCTAGACGAATCTACTTGTTGCAATATTTGATGATGGCGTCATTAATTTGCATATAAATTATACATGAGACACTCGCACATGAGATTTTTAACATAGCCTATAATTTTCTAAAAAAAAATCCAATCTAGAAACACTGGTTAACAATATATTTCAAGGGGGTGCATGATGGTATCCGCTTTCCTACTCAACTAATTGGTTAAAATGTGATTATTTTGTATTGAAGGCACAGATTTGCATAGGCTACTTGCATAGAAACATGTGATCACTCTAGGGATAGTGTTATTGTGATCTTTGACCCTCGAAACATGGGTCTAGACACCTCATTTGTTCAGTTATCTGCAATATTGGCTGAGATATATTAAACTAATTTCTTTGTGATTCTTTGATAATCGTGTCCTTAATTTGCATATAAATGATACATGGGACACTCTGACAACTTGTTAACATAGCCTATAATTTCTTTTAACCTTTTTTCCAATCTAGAAAGTCTGGTTAGAAGTAGGGATGCACCGAATGGGAAATTCTTGGCCGAAACCGATACCGAAAATAGGAAACAGTTGGCCGAAAACCGAAAGCCGAAAGGCCGAAAATGATTCATAGAATAGAATTCTTTTTTTACCAATGTTGTTCAGCTACCTGATTATGGAAATATATGATTATGGCTAAACTTAACTTAAATAATAAATAATCACTATTATGAGTCTTTTTGTATCACAAACAGTACTGTATTTGCAAATCTGGTATGTCATAAATGTATAGATGTAGCAGTACTGTCTATCTGTATGTCATGTATGTCATATATGTCCTGATGAATTGAAAATGGGGGACCCTGATGTAAACAAGACGAAAGTCTTTCTCTGGTCTGCATCCCCTTAACAATTGTGTGTATTGAGCTGTACTGTATTGTACCCATTCTGCAATCTGTTAATAAAGTTTTCAATCAATCAATCAATCAGAGAGAGAGAGAGAGAGGCGGACATCTGTGCTCTACTGAGCACACCTTTCTAGTCCCCAGATGACTTTGGCACAGTAGACGGCGTCAATGTGAGAGAAACAATCCCTCCCTCTCTCGCTCTGAATAATATGCATATTAGATCACTCAGTGATATATATAGTAAATAAGGATAAAGTATGTTAAAGACGCATTTATTGGACTCGTTGCGCGCGGAGTTTACATACTGTAGAAACAGCGCGACTCCCGAGGAGATGCATTGCTCCCGAGTCCCAAGAGGAGTATCACGCAGGACTGAAGAGCTCACAGCACGCATGTAATGAATCCGCGTTTTGATGACATCATCACAACAACACGCGTTAGGTTGCTTCTGTTTCGGTGATATATTTTCGGTGAAAAAACTCTTTCGGCCGAAAGCCGAAAGGCCATTTTTGGCCATTTTCGGCCGAAAACTTTCTGTGGCCGAATTTTCGGTGCACCCCTAGTTAGAAGTATATTTCCGGGGGGTGCATGATACCCCCCCTCTTATCTACTAACTAGACTATAAGGGCTATATGATATAAATCCTGCGTTGATCCAACCATGTCTTCACCCCAATCGCAACATGTCTGTGTAACGTTACTCCACAACTTCTAAAGGAAGTTAGTGATTTCAAGTACCTGGGCTCGTGGGTCAACTCGTCCGAGCAAGACCTTAAAGTGAGGAAGGCACTTGCGTGGAGGGCTCTGAACGGCATGACCAGTGTGTGGAAATCCAACCTCCCCCGTCAAATCAAGCTCAACTTCTTTCATGCAACAGTTGAGTCTGTCCTTTTGTATGGCAGTGAATGCTGGACCTTGAAGCCCACCCTGCAGAAGTCCTTGGATGGGTGCTACACCAGAATGATGCGTGTGGTGCTCAACATCAACAGGGATGAGCATGTCACTAATGCAAACTTGTATGGGGGGTGCTAAAGGTGAGCGATAAAGTGGCAGTCAGGAGAATGAGGCTGGCAGGTCACTGCCAGAGACACCATGAGATGCCAACCAGCAAACTTGTGCTGTGGGAACCAACACACGGGCATCGATCACGAGGACGTCCCACGTTAACCTACGTGGACGTACTCAGGAGAGATGTGGGAACAGAAAGCACCGGCGAGCTAGCCAGATGCATGGAGGATCGGGATGACTGGAAGCACCGATGGAGGGCCTGTCCGAGGACGACCTAGATATATGCCGTTGGTGACGATCGAAGCATCAAAAAACGACCCCCCCCCCCCCCCCCCCTCCCCCCTTTCATGCATTCATGATGAAACATAATGCCTATGATTAGGAATGTCGGGCCGATATCAGCAATTATGACGTCATCCCGATAAACCCGATAACATTATTTTTAAAACTGTATTTTTAGCGTTTATCGCTTTCCTGGTCAAGCATGACCGACAGTTGCAGGGTGAAACGGGAGAGAGAGCAGGGGGAGACATTCGGCAAATGACGGCGGGTCCGGGAATCGAACTCGGAGTCAACCAGATCCGTGACGCAGCACGGAGTCCCGCGCGAGCGCGGTAACATGGTGTGCTACTGGAGCACCCCCCGATAACATTATTGATGGCTCCGATAATATATAATACATTTTTTTGTTAAAAGAAATCCGGTGTGGGTGGATTGGGATGAAGGGCGTTTGTTTTTACTGTAGGCTCCTCCCGTTTTGCCAGTACTGTGGTACGACTGATAGCGTGTGGTTTAGGAAGAGGGAGTTTTTCACAAATCCAGCGCTCCCTTTCTCATGCCTGGCTGTGAGCAGCACAGATGGTAAACAAAGATGGCGTCGTCGGACGTTTTCAAAGTTTCAGAGGAAAACAGTTCCCTTGCTATTTGTAACAAATGCAGAAGTTCCACGAGGAGGGAAAGGGGCAACAAGCTATAACGCATCCAACATAATAAGTCACCTGAAACATCACCACCGCTACGATGGTGTATTAAAATAGGACGCCGAGCAGCTAAAGGCTAAGCTAATCCAAAGCCAGCTGCAAAAGGGAGCCGGCGGCATGTCGTCTTCACCAACACACGTGCAGTTTGACGAGGCGTTTGCAAAATTAAAGATGTTTGACAGAGATGATTTGTTTGGTTTATTAAATTTTTTTGAGGCGTGCTGTCCTATAAATGCCAAGTAATAGTTGTTTCATGGACCAAGACCACAACAGTCTCCTCTCCTATAGCGTCAAATGTTTTATCTGCTGACAAAGCACAATACCTGTTGGTTTTTAGTTCACTCATTGTTCGGGGAAACACATTGTTAATGACATTGACGGATTGTGAATTTATTTTATATTTATTTGGAAAAATAAATAGTCACTTTATTTGAAGAGTCAAAACTGTTCTCTTGGCTTTGTTTTGTTCATAGTAGTAACGCTCATGTCATGATAAATCTGGTTAGGTAAAAACTACAGGAATATACATAAAAAAAAAAATTTATAATACAATAAATATATATATATTATCGGTATCGACCTTGAAGAGCAGAAAGTTATCGGTATCGGGTTCAAAAAATCAATATCGTGCACCCCTACCTATGATATAGATTTGATTTGGGAATAATAGCGTGTACAGGCAAGAAACTGCAACGTTTATAGTAAAATTGGCGTATAAGGCTATTACTTCGGGAATTACCCCAGACCACGCTATAACCATACTTATATTCACCACAGTATAACACGCGAACGTATGGCTGAAGAAATTTATTATTTTTCACATATTGAACGATAGATAGGTAATGTCAAATGGGCCATAGTATTGTATCCATAGCTATAATATAGAATATAGTTATAGCTCTACAAACAAGGTGACACACTCCTATCTTTTAAAGCGTGGCAGTGCTAGAACGGGGCCCGTCTAATCCCCGGCGGTCAATGAGTTAATGAATATATTATAACTCATCAATTTCGTCAACATAAATAATCCAATACGGGCACGTTGGTACGAAAGTGATGGTGACGTCTTGATGGAGCGCAGAGTGCCAAGCGCTATAATATTAGTGTAGCCTAATTTTTATCTGCAACTGTGAAGAAAAACCCCATTGGTTTAAACAGAATGAATAGACACATAAAATATATATATATAAAAAATTATGCCAACATTATGAACGGAAGCTTCGAACTATTCGGTACAGCCCTAGTTACAATGTGAGAAGTGTTAATGTGTTATTGGTGGGTGACTGTTTGATGTGATGCGTGTTAATGTGTTATTGGTGGGTGACTGTGTTTGATGTGATGCGTGTTAATGTGTTATTGGTGGGTGACTGTGTTTACAATGTTGGAAGCTTTAATATTTTATTGATGGATGCAGGGACCGAAACTAGAGAGCGCCACCCGCCATTTGCGCTCAGTTTTTACGTTTGGCGCCTCCCACTGAGAGGTCTGACCGGCGTGTGGCGGGCAATCAAATAGTCATGTGAAAACTGAAAATCATGATCCAATTCTTTAGCGGAGTTCACACTGCTGCTGCTGCTCCTACCCCTCCCCACCTGTTTCTGTATGCCTGCATGTAAACAGAGGCTATTGCCTCAGAGTCACCGTGACGTTAGTCTAGTCAGTGTGGGACCTTCGTGAGATAACGTTAGCTACCGTTACAAAATGACCCAGTCAAATATTCACTTAGTTTAATACATGAGGCATTGTGTAACGTTATCCAGCCGGCTAGCTACTGATAGCTCCAGACATCAACAAATCCTCCAGCAATAGTCCAGTGCATAATACCTCCGTTGGCTAGGTAGCTCACTAGTCACTACGAAATGTCGCAGTAAACTAAATAGTTCACTGAGGCGTTGTCCCAACGCCATCCAGCAGTAGCTACAGATAGCTCCTGGCATCAATGTCCTACAACAACATGCGTATTCGAGTCCCTGGCTTACATCGCATGAGTGAGGGCTGCTGAATAGGGTCCAGCTGTAGCTCAGGAGAATCCTTTTGCATGCTGAATGTAGCGTTGGGGGCCAGCTGCAGCGCCGGAGAATCCTTGCTGGAGCTGGAGGCCACTCGAGTATACACACAGACAGTGGAGCTGTTTGCAGACAGCGAGGTGGCGATGTCTCGCAGATAACACAATCACAAGTATGATTATATAATATATATATTTTATTAAAAATATTTTTTTTTATATAAAATAATAATAAAAAAAAATGTTATCAAAAAAAAGTTGGCAGGTAAGAAATATGCTTGGCGGGATAGCTTTACTATGTTACTGGTGGATGACTGTTTACAATGTTAGAACAAGACTACAGAGAGAAGGGCTAGACACTACCAAAGTAACCCCAGGAGTGATGTATTAAGACTACAGAGTAGTGTTGTCAAAAATATCGAAATATCGATACATATCGATACTGAATATTTAAAACGGTTTCAATACTCATTTCCCAAAATATTGATACTTTCTGCAGTATCGATACCAGCTGGCTTGCTCGCAGTGTTCTACCGCAAGTTGTTGACAGACAGACACGCTGCTGCAGAGCACGCTTGCCCCTCCTCCTCCTCCTCCTCACAGACCTGTCTTCAGTTTGTAAACAAAGATTTTAATATGGCCAGTGCAGTAGTGCACTGCAACATTGCCCAGGCCCGACGGGGCCCGGCGGGTTCGGGCTGGGTAGGGCTTTTTTTTTTATAAATAATTCGGGCTCGGCCGGGCCCGGGCACCGCAGTGTTTTTTTTCTTTTTTTTTTTTTTTCTTTGATTGTGTTTTATTTTAATTTTTTTTTATATATAACTAGGGTTATAGGATAACCTTCGTTTTCCTTAAGATTCGTTTTCTCTTTTGTGCCAGAGAAACATTTGGATGTAATTACCGCAGCGTGCAGGGAGAACTCAGGGGACAAGTTCAACCCGATTGGTTGTGTTGGAATATAGCCAGTTGGCGAACGTTTTAATTTGTTCTTGGGATGTATGTAGCCGGTTGGCGAAGTTTTGTTAACGTTGTTTAACGCATTGCTGACGTCGTGGTGAGTGATGTTTATTATTTGCTGGGTCGCTACCTGTTTTGTTGTGCTTTTCATTATGTTGCTCTGCTCGAAATCTGATTTCTGTTTGTTTGTATAGTGACTGAGTAGGCTATTGTGTGTCGTGTGTGTGTGTGTCAAAGAAGATTCTATAGCCTTCAATACGTTTTACGAGGCTGATGTGTGAGTCAGTCTATAAGCAAGCACTGGGAGAGACGGCATTCTAATAAGAGCGAAACAGGCTATGTAAATGCTTCTTAGTTTTCAGCATGTTATTTAGTTAGACCTATTGGACATTTTCGTTTTTGTTTATTTATTACGTTCATATAAAACCGTGTTTCGAATATTTAAAACAAATACAATTATTTTTTATATTTTAATAATAATAATTTTTTTTCAGGTTTTCACGCGGGCTAGGGCTTAAAATATTATTTACAGTCAGGCTTATTTTCGGGCAGGGCCTGAAGTTCACGGGCTCGGGCAGGGCTCTGGCTTTATTTCAAGGCCCTTGCAGACCACTACAGTGCAGAGCCTCCGCAACTTGTGCTTGTGGATAAAGAAAACAGCAGAAGTGCTGTTTGGAAGTAGTTTCGGGTTTGAAGTAAACGACGAAGGAAAAGCTAAAGCGTTGTTACAGCTATTAGCTAACGTTAGCTTATGCTAGCTAGCTGGCCACCTTTATAATTACTAGGGATGCACCGAAATTTCGGCCACCGAAAGTTTTCGACCGAAAATGGCCAAAAATGGCCTTTCGGCTTTCGGTCGAAAGAGTTTTTTTCACCGAAAATATATCACCGAAACAGAAACAACCTGTAACCTAACGTGTGTTGTTGTGATGATGTCATCAAAACGCGGCTTCAGTCATTACATGCGCAACGTGAGCTCTTCAGTCCTGCGTTCTGCAGCCTGTGATAACTCCTCTTGGGACTCTGGAGTCGCGCTGTTTCTATGTAAACTCTGCGCGCAACGCGTCCAATAAATGCGTCTTTAACATGCTTTATATCCTCGCCATTACTATATGCCCGTCGCAGTTAAAAACCTTAACTAACGATAGCGTTAAGCTAGCTAACAACGCTTCAGTTCCTCTTTCACTCGTCTTTCTTAAGCTACGTCATCCCCCGCTAAGAGTCACGGGAGATGTAGTAAATACAAGTCCTTCCATGTAGGCTAGAACGCAGTGAATGACAGTAGTTCAAGTTTCTTTATTAGTTGTCATACAAAAATACTGAGTACTTTTATATAAAATGCTTACTGTAGCCACTACAGTAACATCATTAAGTCTGCTATAAGCTATTCTCCCTCATGTGTGCAGATCTTTATGCAGTTTTAAAGCACCTTGGCTTTGTTCTGAATGCACTTGGTTGTAATTATCCTACAGAGAAAAGAAAATGCACTTGACTTAATATTATTTAAGTAAAGTTTTGCCATAATCATGTCTTTTGTCACAATCAGGTAGCTGAACAAAAAAAATACATTATATATATATATATTTCTATTAATCATTTTCGGCCTTTCGGCATTCGGTTTTCGACCAACTGTTTCCTATTTTCGGTATCTGTTTCGGCGAAGAATTTCCCATTCGGTGCATCCCTAATAATTACTTCATGGAAACGGAGTAACGTTAAGTCGACTTCATACTAACTACACTAGTACACGTATGAACTCGACATAACGTTACCCCGTTTCGGGAAAAGCTAAAGATGCCCATTTGCAAGCGTTGTTACAGAGCAGTGCCAACGATACAGCTATTAGCTAACGTTAGCTTATGCTAGCTAGCTGGCCACCTTTATAATTACTTGGAAACCGAGTAACGTTAAGTCGAGTTCATACTAACTACACTAGTGTGATGTATTAAGACTATAGAGAAGGACTAGACACTACCAAAGTAACCAGGAGTGATGTATTAAGACTATAGAGAAGGGCTAGACACTACCAAAGTAACCAGGAGTGATGTATTAAGACTACAGAGAAGGACTAGACACTACCAAAGTAACCAGGAGTGATGTATTAAGACTACAGAGAAGGACTAGACACTACCAAAGTAACCAGGAGTGATGTATTAAGACTACAGAGAAGGACTAGACACTACCAAAGTAACCAGGAGTGATGTATTAAGACTACAGAGAAGGACTAGACACTACCAAAGTAACACCAGGAGTGATGTATTAAGACTACAGAGAAGGGCTAGACACTACCAAAGTAACACCAGGAGTGATGTATTAAGACTACAGAGAAGGACTAGACACTACCAAAGTAACCAGGAGTGATGTATTAAGACTACAGAGAAGGGCTAGACACTACCAAAGTAACCAGGAGTGATGTATTAAGACTACAGAGAAGGACTAGACACTACCAAAGTAACCAGGAGTGATGTATTAAGACTACAGAGAAGGACTAGACTCTACCAAAGTAACACCAGGAGTGATGTATTAAGACTACAGAGAAGGGCTAGACACTACCAAAGTAACCAGGAGTGATGTATTAAGACTACAGAGAAGGACTAGACACTACCAAAGTAACACCAGGAGTGATGTATTAAGACTACAGAGAAGGGCTAGACACTACCAAAGTAACACCAGGAGTGATGTATTAAGACTACAGAGAAGGGCTAGACACTACCAAAGTAACACCAGGAGTGATGTATTAAGACTACAGAGAAGGGCTAGACACTACCAAAGTAACACCAGGAGTGATGTATTAAGACTACAGAGAAGGGCTAGACACTACCAAAGTAACCAGGAGTGATGTATTAAGACTATAGAGAAGGGCTAGACACTACCAAAGTAACCAGGAGTGATGTATTAAGACTACAGAGAAGGACTAGACACTACCAAAGTAACCAGGAGTGATGTATTAAGACTACAGAGAAGAGCTAGACACTACCAAAGTAACCCCAGGAGTGATGTATTAAGACTACAGAGAAGGACTAGACACTACCAAAGTAACCAGGAGTGATGTATTAAGACTACAGAGAAGGACTAGACACTACCAAAGTAACCAGGAGTGATGTATTAAGACTACAGAGAAGGGCTAGACACTACCAAAGTAACCAGGAGTGATGTATTAAGACTACAGAGAAGGGCTAGACACTACCAAAGTAACCAGGAGTGATGTATTAAGACTACAGAGAAGGGCTAGACACTACCAAAGTAACCAGGAGTGATGTATTAAGACTACAGAGAAGGACTAGACACTACCAAAGTAACCAGGAGTGATGTATTAAGACTACAGAGAAGAGCTAGACACTACCAAAGTAACCAGGAGTGATGTATTAAGACTACAGAGAAGGACTAGACACTACCAAAGTAACCAGGAGTGATGTATTAAGACTATAGAGAAGAGCTAGACACTACCAAAGTAACCAGGAGTGATGTATTAAGACTACAGAGAAGGGCTAGACACTACCAAAGTAACCAGGAGTGATGTATTAAGACTACAGAGAAGGACTAGACACTACCAAAGTAACCAGGAGTGATGTATTAAGACTACAGAGAAGGGCTAGACACTACCAAAGTAACCAGGAGTGATGTATTAAGACTACAGAGAAGGACTAGACACTACCAAAGTAACCAGGAGTGATGTATTAAGACTACAGAGAAGGGCTAGACACTACCAAAGTAACCAGGAGTGATGTATTAAGACTACAGAGAAGGACTAGACACTACCAAAGTAACCAGGAGTGATGTATTAAGACTACAGAGAAGGGCTAGACACTACCAAAGTAACCAGGAGTGATGTATTAAGACTACAGAGAAGGACTAGACACTACCAAAGTAACCAGGAGTGATGTATTAAGACTACAGAGAAGGGCTAGACACTACCAAAGTAACCCCAGGAGTGATGTATTAAGACTACAGAGAAGGACTAGACACTACCAAAGTAACCAGGAGTGATGTATTAAGACTACAGAGAAGGGCTAGATACTACCAAAGTAACCAGGAGTGATGTATTAAGACTACAGAGAAGGGCTAGACACTACCAAAGTAACCAGGAGTGATGTATTAAGACTACAGAGAAGGACTAGACACTACCAAAGTAACCAGGAGTGATGTATTAAGACTACAGAGAAGGACTAGACACTACCAAAGTAACCAGGAGTGATGTATTAAGACTACAGAGAAGGGCTAGACACTACCAAAGTAACCAGGAGTGATGTATTAAGACTACAGAGAAGGGCTAGACACTACCAAAGTAACCAGGAGTGATGTATTAAGACTACAGAGAAGGGCTAGACACTACCAAAGTAACCAGGAGTGATGTATTAAGACTACAGAGAAGGACTAGACACTACCAAAGTAACCAGGAGTGATGTATTAAGACTACAGAGAAGGACTAGACTCTACCAAAGTAACCAGGAGTGATGTATTAAGACTACAGAGAAGGACTAGACACTACCAAAGTAACCAGGAGTGATGTATTAAGACTACAGAGAAGGACTAGACACTACCAAAGTAACCAGGAGTGATGTATTAAGACTACAGAGAAGGACTAGACTCTACCAAAGTAACCAGGAGTGATGTATTAAGACTACAGAGAAGGGTTCCACACAGTACCAAAGTAAACCGAACGGTGTCTAGGTGCCCTGAACCGCGGTGGTCCATAGTTTGTGTGTGATCTCTGCTGTGACCAGCAGCCAGACAGTGTGGCAGAGAAGAACCTTTTTGTATCCATGGTTGTTTTCCCAAAACATGTTAAACCTCTGTGTTATGAATCCAATCAATGTGCAAATGTGATTTGATCTCCAGATTCAATAAAGTGTCAAATGTGTGAGCGTGTGTGTGTCTCTCTCAGTCTTGTCTGAATAAATCCATTCAGAGAAATGTACTTCCACGTGCAATTATCTTTATTCCCCACTAGGCTTCATCATAGAAAATAAACAGGACTTAAGCACACACTATGGTTCAATCACATCCCAAAGAGACTAGGGAACAGAGAAAGGGGAACAGGGAACAGGGAAAATGGACTACTAGGGAATAAGGAAAAGAGCCACTGCTGCCCCCATTATGTCTAATGGAATTGCTTTAGAAATACGTGTGTTTGTGTGTGTGTGTGTGAGCAAGGGGGTGAGTGTAAGTGAGTGTGTGGTAGTGTGAGTGAGCGAGAGGGTGAGTGTGTAAGTGTGACAGTGTTTCCCATCAATTACCTAGACTGTGGCGTAGGGATGGGAATCGAGAATCGGAATCGATTGGGAACCGGTTCCTAATTGTCCGATTCCTGGAATCGCATGCCTCCGTGACTATCGATTCCTCTTATCGATGCCATGTTTTTCCGACAGTTGCGCATTTAAAAACAATAACGTTAGCGCCACGCATGCAGCCATAGCAGACTATTTGATTCCTTGACTAGGAAAACCTAAAGGGCTCGATATTGCGACCGTTTTGTGTGTGCAGTGAAAACTGAAAGTGCTTTGCATCCTAGTCATTCATTTACATGGTAAAGTAGCGTTAGCCGCTAGCTAGCTAAATACCCATGCTCATTGCAGAGAGAGACAGAGAGAGAACATTGAGCTGGCACGGGTGGGGGGGAGGGAGCTGTGTGTGTGTGTGTGTGTGTGTGTGCAGAGGAGGTAGAAGCCTCGGAATTTCGGAAGGTGAATTGCTTTCCTAGATGTTACTTATGTGTCAGTTATGTTTTTACTTTGAACCTTTATTTATACAGGTAGGTTATTGCTAACGAATTCTCTTTTGCAATAACGACCTGTTGAATGCAACTACAGTTCAATAGATTAAATTAGTTCTCAAATAAATAATTGTATTTAAGTGTATAGTTAATTTATTTTTTACAGTTTTTGTATTTTTCTGACATGGGGGCTCAACAATAAATGATAAATGACAATCGGAAATGTCAATTTACATGTTGTTATTCTAACCAGCTTAGTTCTGTTGCATTTCCAATTTATTTATGTAAATCATAAATGTATCAGGAATCGATAAGTAGGGATGGGTATCGTTAGGATTTTATCGATACTACTACTCTTATCGATACTGCTTAACGGTTCGGTACTTTATCGATACTCTTATCGGTTCTTTTTGGTTCTTTTTTTGCAAGAAAAAAAGACAATTAATTAAGAACAGAATCAACATTGCTTTATTATTTATAAATAAAAAAAAATGCAACAGCAGCAGCAATGTTCTTTTATATAACTTTATAAATAAATATAATAAATGAATATAATTTCTTCAGCAACAGCAGCAACAATGTTTTAAATGTGTCTGACTCTGAATTATAGACTTTTTATAATAAACAACAAATGCAAAAGGCTAACAGAACTGTGACACTCGTTCACCCTATCCTCTGTCATCCTTCCTCTAGCTGCTAGGGTGAAAGGACTTTGGGTGGTGGAGGGAGGTAGAGGGAAGATGTGTGGTGGCCCTGGGCTCACTGGCCTGGGACACATTGGTGGCTGACGCCTCAGCTTGACGATCTATAAAAAGTTTAGATAGTATTTGTAGCTAAACAATTATTTTGTTTATTAGCCTATTTGTAATAATAATTCATTATTAGCCTAGGAAACTCTGTATCTTGGCTTACCGGCGGCAGTGGACGTGGATGCAGATGGAACACTGCGCGCAAGGCAGTCGAATACGCGCATTTCTGCACACTAATATCATGTTTTGCCAACAGATGTTTTGATAAATTGCTCGTATTGCCACCCTTACTGGCAAATGTTTTGTTGCACTTGTGGCAACGTGCGTTGTATATCCATACTTTCTTTAGAACGCTTCGCTCTATCCGCCATCACGAGTCACGGTGCATGCAGACTCAGAGCTGTCTGTGTCTGTGTGCAGCGCGCTTCAGCACGGAGAACTTTCATTAAGGAGTACCCGTATGTAGCACTACTAGCGAGCGACTCGCGAGGAGTGTGTGTAATAATGACTCGCTGTGGCTCGCTTCTCGTGCAGAGACAGAGAGAGGATAGATCGTTTGCAACTTTTAAATAATAATAATAATAATAATAATAATAATAATAATAATAATAATAATAATTTCTCTAGAGTATCGATAGCAGTACCGAGGACGTCGGAGCTTATAAATACTCCGGTATTTTCTAATATAGTACCGGTTCCCGTTTAAAACCGGGGTCCGGGGGGCATCCCTAGTCTCCGGTGGGAGCTAACGTACTATTAGCCGTGTTGTGACTGAGCTCTGATCAATGGCTCATGGCTGAGATTCAGGAAGTAAAAGCACTGCAACCAATCAGTGGTCTGCAGTGTTTCATGTGACTTTTCTGGTACCCAATAGGGTCGCTTGGAATCTCGACAGAGAAGTAGGGTATATCTGCAGAGCCGCAAGCCCAACGAGAGCGTAATAATAATAATAATATAATAAAAAACAGCGGTGATGCCGGTATTCAGCCCAACGCTGCGGTGGGCATGATGTAACAGCGATACCGCGGTAATACCGATACCGCGGCAGCTCTAGTGTGTGGTAGTGTGAGCGAGCAAGGGGGTGAGTGTAAGTGGTAGTGTAAGTGAGCAAGGGGGTGAGTGTGTGAGTGAGCGAGGGGGTGAGTGTGAGTGGTAGTGTGAGTGAGCGAGGGGGTGAGTGTGTGTGGTAATGTAAGTGAGCGAGGGGGTGAGTGTGTGTGGTAGTGTGAGCGAGCGAGGGGGTGAGTGTGAGTGAGCGAGTGTGTAAGCGTGAGTGGTAGTGTAAGTGAGCGAGGGGGTGAGTGTGTGGTAGTGTAAGTGAGCGAGGGGGTGAGTGTGTGGTAGTGTGAGTGAGCGAGGGGGTGAGTGTGTGTGGTAGTTTGAGTGAGCGAGGGGGTGAGTGTGTGGTAGTGTGAGTGAGCGAGGGAGTGAGTGTGTGTGGTAGTTTGAGTGAGCGAGGGGGTGAGTGTGTGGTAGTGTGAGTGAGCGAGGGGGTGAGTGTGTGGTAGTGTGAGTGAACGAGGGGGTGAGTGTGTGGTAGTTTGAGTGAGCGAGGGGGTGAGTGTGTGGTAGTGTGAGTGAGCGAGGGGGTGTGTGGTAGTGTGAGTGAGCGAGGGGGTGAGTGTGTGGTAGTGTGAGTGAGCGAGGGGGTGAGTGTGTGGTAGTGTGAGTGAGCGAGTGTGTGAGTGGTAGTTTGAGTGAGCGAGGGGGTGAGTGGTAGTTTGAGTGAGCGAGGGGGGTAGTGTGAGTGAGCGAGGGGGTGAGTGTGTGGTAGTGTGAGTGAGCGAGTGTGTGAGTGTGTGGTAGTGTGTGGGGCAGAGCAAGGGGTAATGTGAGGAGACCATGAAAACACAAATGAGACCTGATCTGACTGAGCTTATTTCTACACCAGCTGTTCTGTCCCCAGAGAACTCTGGGAATCGAATTCTCTTTCCCTCCCTAATAAAAACTACTGGAAAAAAATCTGTTTGACTGGAGAAAGCAGCAGTTATGATTGGAGGGTTGAGAAAAGAGGGCAGGGCTTGTGATAAGTAAATTTGCTTACCTCAAGCAATCTTTTCTAAATAAAAGCCTGGACATTTACAATGTTTGTTCTGTATGAAGATATCTGAATGAATTCCTTGCATTAGCAAGTAAACAGTACTTATTTTCACCCATGCAGAGGGCTGCATGATCATAGTAGGGCTGGGCGATATGACCAAAAACGTTATCGCGATAAAATTATAAAATTATTTTCATATAACTCGATATCGATAATTATCGTCGATATAATGTCTGTCAAGTTTAATTAACTTATTATGCCCGGCGCCGATACGCGGGCTGACTTGTTTTGCTGCTGTGAATGTCTCGAGAGTCGAATTGATGTCGTCATCAGTCCGCGCACGTTAGCAGAGCGGAGTATCTCAAGCGGAGTATCTCAAGCGGAGTATCTCATGACTAAAAAATGACCCTAAAATACTCTGTTCCGCCCAATTCATTGCAACGACGTCCACCGTATACCCCACACTACTATAACAGTTACCCTCAGAATTCAAAACACACACCAACTCGGCAGGTAACCTGTGAAATAGCGGCGTGCAAGCTAATTAGCCATAGCCAGCCCCGTTTCCAAGCGGAGTATTTCATGACAATGTACTAAAAAATGACCCTAAAATACTCTGTTCCGCCCAATTCATTGCAACGACGTCCACCGTATACCCCACACTACTATAACAGTTACCCTCAGAATTCAAAACACACACCAACTCGGCAGGTAACCTGTGAAATAGCGGCGTGCAAGCTAATTAGCCATAGCCAGCCTCGTTTCCAAGCGGAGTATTTCATGACAATGTACTAAAAAATGACCCTAAAATACTCTGTTCCGCCCAATTCATTGCAACGACGTCCACCGTATACCCCACACTACTATAACAGTTACCCTCAGAATTCAAAACACACACCAACTCGGCAGGTAACCTGTGAAATAGCGGCGTGCAAGCTAATTAGCCATAGCCAGCCTTGTTTACCGAGTCCTACCTCCTTCCGGGTCTCCTTCCTCTATCGGCCATCTCCTTCACCGATTGGTTGTTAGTGCGTGTGCTCATATCCAAGCTTGGAAAATCGATATATCGAAACTTTGCGACCACGTTTCATGTTTATTTCGAGGAAATAATTTATCGCGATAGTTATCGTTATCGTTTTATCGCCCAGCCCTAGATCATAGACTATCAACCAGACTTATTGTCACCCTGCAGAGGGCTGCATGATCATAGACTATCAACCAGACTTATTGTCACCCATGCAGAGGGCTGCATGATCATAGACTATCAACCAGACTTATTGTCACCCATGCAGAGGGCTGCATGATCATAGACTATCAACCAGACTTATTGTCACCCATGCAGAGGGCTGCATGATCATAGACTATCAACCAGACTTATTGTCACCCATGCAGAGGGCTGTGGCTCGGGAGGTAGAGCAGTCGTGTGGTATTCTGGAGGTTGCCGGTTAGATTCCGGCTCCTCCCGGGCAGCGTGTCGAAGTCTTACCCCGAAAATCCGATCGTTAGAAAAAGCCTCATTTATGACTAGAGTTGTTCAGATACCGATACCAGTATCGGAAATGCCGCCGATACTGCCTAAAATGCTGGTATCGGTATCGGCCGATTCTGCGCTCCGATACCATATGACGTAATTTATCAACAACACTGCGGTCTGTTGAGTGAGCATTATAAAACAAATGTGTGTTTAACCGACCGTGAATGAAAGTGTCAATGCTGTTTGTCATTTTAACAGCAGATACTTTCTTAAATGCCATCCTCCTGACAGAGCGGTGTTGACGGGGAGCTCTGATGTGTTCGCTTGGTGGTGTTAGCATTGAACAGCTAACCGAAAGCTAGCGTTAACTAACGTTAAAGGTTTAGCTTAAACGTTACCTTGGCTAAAGTTGGGGCTATTCATAATCCAGCAATAATGGCTGCAGACCTGCAAGCAAAGTACAGCAAGTTGGCAAAGGAGTATTCCAACGTAAATCACATTTTCACCAGTAAAGTTAGGGCCCTTTCTCACTCACTGCTCTGTGTCGAATCAGACCCGGCTCGCATCAGAAAAGGGTGTGTCTGTCTGAGTGAGAACGCTGTCCCCCGTCCCCGCCCCCCGCTGATTCGTCCCCGGGGGCGCTGAACCGGGGCCGGTGAAATAGGTGGTCTCAGGTGCGCACTAGTGGGGGCGGTTAGGCCTGGCAATTTTGTTTGCCATTGCTATGTCTATACATTGTTCGAATGCATTTATTTCTATTAGACCAGTGGTGCCCAACCAGTCGGCCGTGGTCGACCAGTAGATCAATGACATGCAATATAATTGCCACAAGCGATGGGATAATGTTAGCTTCTGAACAGGCTAGCTAACTAGCGTTAGCCGTTAGCCATTGCTGTATACTATACTTTCTTGTTCGAATGCATTTATTTCTATTAGACCAGTGGTGCCCAACCAGTCGGCCGTGGTCGACCAGTAGATCAATGACATTCAATATAATGCATATAATCGATGCAGCAATGTTACTAGTAAAGGCTAAGCTAACTAGCGTTTAGCCGTTAGCTTAGCGCTATCGTTAAAACGCTCAAAAGCGGACTCTACAACACCATCCATTCGTGATAAAATGGGGTGGGTTATATTGACAAGGCTTGACAACAGAGGTTCAAATATAACTTAATATTTATTGGCAATTTGTTCATTTTATATCAGCATCCAGAGTCCGCAGTCGTGTTAAGACATTCCTGTTTACATTTTCGAACGTGACATCATCGCCTACGGCAAGCGTAAACGCTCAAAAGGCAAACCGTAAACAGAACCCGAAGCGAACCAAGACTGCAGTGTGTACACAAACTAGAGGGGGGAGAGGGGGGGGGGGGGGTTCGCACTCTGACCCGGAATGAGGGCGGTACGCGACCGGTACGGACAGAATGAGTGAGTGAGAAAGGGCCCTTAGTCTTTTCATCTACCGGTAGCTCATGCTAGCTAACCTAGCTCACGTTAACGTCGTCACTAGTGATCGACCACACAATCGTGTACACAATTAATGACATGTTGCGGACAGCCATATCGGTGACAATGTTTAGCTTTTAGTGCCAAATGATAAGAGTCTGAGGCGGAGTCTCAAAAGAGAATGTTGAATATTTATTGTGCAAAAATCACAACAGATCCTCTGCTACTTCAACGGAGCCTTGTAGACTGAGTAGGGTATATCTGCAGAGCCACTGGGTAGCGAGTGCAACACCGTCTAATGTCCGTGTGGATCATTGGAGTAGGGTATATTTGCAGTGCTGCAGCCCCATACTCATTGATTAATGATACTAATACAAATCTATACAATCACCTGTTGTTGAATAAATGCCATTACTTTCTAGTTATTACTAAAAAACAGTATATATGAAACAGTATCTGTAAAAAAAAATATATATATATATATATATAATTTATATATATATATATATATTTTTTTTTTATGTATGCACTGGTATCGGATAAGTATCGGTATCGGCCGATACCCAAAGCTTAGGCATCGGAATCGGATCGGAAAGGAATTTTTTTTACCGGAACATCTCTATTTATGACCGGTACAGTAAGCCACTGTGATAGTTACATAAACATGTTCCACGTTTGGTAAAATAGACATAGGGGGTCCTTACCGTAGCCAGAAGGTAATCCAAAAAGAATAATTCCAATGATCCCATCGGCAATCGCGATTACAAGTTTATATGTAATTACTAAGGCTGTCAAATATATCGCGTTAATATCGCGTTAACTCCCGATTCTATTAATGCCACTAATTTTTTTAACTCAAGATTAACTAAAAAAAAAAAAAAAAAACATTTTTTTTTTTTTTTTTTACTAGGCTTCACTCAGGTGTATTATTGATGCTCTCATTGATACTATGTTTGTTTCTGAAGTGTGTGTGTGTGTGTGTGTGTGTGTGTGTGTGTGTGTGTGTGTGTGTGTGTGTGTGTGTGTGTGTGTGTGTGTGTGTGTGTGTGTGTGTGTGTGTGTGTGTGTGTGTGTGTGTGTGTGTGTGTGTGTGTGTGTGTGTGTGTGTGTGTGTGTGTGTGTGTGTGTGTGTGTGTGTGTGTGTGTGTGTGTGTGTGTGTGTGTGTGTGTGTGTGTGTGTGTGTGTGTGTGTGTGTGTGTGTGTGAGAGTGAGATATAGAGAGAGGGGGGTGAGGAGATGAGGAAGGGGCAAAAGAGAAAAAGAGCTGGGAGAGTGTGTGTGTGAGGGAGAGAGGGGGGTGTGTGATTAATCAGCCCTTGTGTGTGTGAATGTAACAAGTTCCTAACGTTTTCTTTCCCCTATTATTTCATGCACACTTTATTCATTGTTTTAAATTATTATTTTCTTTTAAGTTATTTTGTGCATCACTCCGTTTTGAATTTGATGCAAATTTGCAATGCATGAGGGTCATCCTTTTGTGTTAAATGGCTGCACAAAGCAAGCATTTGTTGACTCGCATGTTGATAAGAGTATTAAAACTTGGAACTTGAAAAAGATCTGTTTAAGGTAAAAAATAAAAATGCGATTAATTTGCGATTAATCGCGAGTTAACTATGGACAATCATGCGATTAATCGAGTTAAATATTTTAATCGTTTGACAGCACTAGTAATTACACATGTTTAATGGACACTAGGTTTTGAGGTGAGCGGATCTGCTTCCGATTGCTTTGGAAGAGCTCCTCCCCCACCGAGCCAGTCTCGATGCCTCGATGCATTCAATGACAATAATGCTGCCTTCCTATCCGAGTTCAAATGGTAGCCGATACTGCCATCTGGTGATATTCGATCTGCATTGCAGTTCAAGCGTATGTGGCTGTGCCAAAATGATTCAGATCGCTCCGGGCGAGTCTGTAGCGCAGGGATCAAAGAAAAAAGATCAAACGATCTAATAACGTATATATACGTAATTGGCGTTCAACGCATGGCGAGCAAACACGTATATATACATGGATGGCGCAGATTGAGTTAAGAATTGAGATCACGATTCTCTCACACGATTCTTATTTTTTCAATAAAATCATTTATTGCACTCTTTCTTAACCCTTTCACTACCACACTACAGACCATTAACTGTCTGTAGTGTGGTAGTGAAAGGGTTAACCTTCTGTAGTGTGGTTGTGAAAGGATTAACCCTTTGTTGTGTGGCAGTGAAAGGGTTAAACAGACAACATAAACTCAAACATAACATATGAAAGTGCTAGACTTAAACTTGAGTTATAAATCGTCATCATTTAAAAAAGGTAAGTAAAAAGTATAATTTTTTCTTTTTAATATATTAATTTTTAATAAAGAAAACCATCATAATTTAGAAATTAGATTGCATAGGTCTATGAATCGAGATCGCGATTTATTTCCGATTAATCATTCAGCCCTAATCCCTACCCTCCTTCAAAACCGCTCTCAAAGAGCACCTACAATTAGAAACTGGCCCCTGTAAATGTCCAAATCCCCCCCCCACCAATGTACAGTTTCTTCCCCTTCGGATGTATATATTTTTTATGATCTCTTTTTACTACACAGTTCTGTATATCGGGTTTGTCGTGTCATAAATGTCACGATGAATTGAAAATGGGGGACCCCGATGTAAACAAGACTAAAGTATTTTTCTGGTCTGCATCCTCTTTAGCAGTTAGTTTTGTATTTAAGCATTACATCACGCGCAGGAGTGGTTTGTGACCAATAAACCATGCCTAGGGGTGGTCGTTAGACCCCCCTAGGCATGGTTTATTGGTCACAAATCACGACTGCAAGTGATGTAAAGCTTTTATACAACTGCCAGATTCATCCAACCTTATTTCTATACAATAAACACACATTAATCGAAGATTTATTGAAAAAACCATCCGCCAGAAAAAGTAGTTCCCACAACTACAAAAAAGACAAGTTGCCTCCATGTGGAAGCAGCTTGAAGTGCATCCAACCAAACTAACACATCCAACTGTGTATTATTGGAATGATTGAGAGAAGTTGCCTCATGTGGAAGCAGCTTGAAGTGCATCCAACCAACTAACACATCCAACTGTGTATTATTGGAATGATTGATTGAAAATTTTATTACCAGATGCAGAATGGGTACAATACAGTACGGCTCAATACACACAATTGTTAAGGGAATGCAGACCTACTTTCCATAGAACTTCATTCTTAGATGCTTCTATATAAAGTAGGTAAAACAAATTAAAAAGTCTTCTTTGCCCTATAGGAAAAAAACGTTTTCTTCGCCCTATTCTTTTATTTATTTTTTTAAACCTACTGTAGAGGGCCTAAACTTAACCAGTTGGAAACCAAGCGTACAGTAATAAAATTAGCAATCAATCAATCAATCAACTCAATAGGCCATGCTCACTTAGAACAGCGCAGCACCCAGCTCTCTGACTATCCCCCGCGTTGCAGGCAGAGTGTGTGTGTGTGTGTGCGTGCGTGTGCGTGCGTGTGTGTGTGTGCGTGTGTGTGTGTGTGGGGGGGGGGGGGGGTGTGTGGCGGTGGGTGGAGACTAGAGCGAGCGCTGACAGTCGAAAGGAAAAAGAAATTGAAAAAAAAATCGCAAATTAATCCATCAATCAATCCGCGATTTTTCTTTTGTTACAGAATGATTCAAGACCCATCAATTACATCATCCAACATTGTTTAAACGACTAAGACATTCGCTGTGACAGAATCGCTTGATATTTAGTCGTTTAGTCGCCATTAACATATCCATTTGTAAAGATTATTGGCCACCTTCTTGTGATCCGGCGGAGTGATGTGATGTGGGTCGGTTGTGGGCGGGTCCTGGGCCAGCAGCGTGGATTGTTGCCAATAAAGACGTGTTAATGGCCAATCAGAATCGAGAAATTTGCATGCCGTTGTATAATGAGCCGTACTGTATTGTACCCATTCTGCAATCTGTTAATAAAGTTTTCAATCAATCTACCTCCCTAGCCACTGTTGCCCCGTGTGTGGGTATATGTATTAGGGCTGTCTTAAATACTTAGAAGCTTCGAAGCTTTGTTCGATGGCACAAGCATCAAACTTAAAAAAAAAATCGAAGTAAAAAAAAATTAAAATCGTTTTTGTCTCAAATCTTGCGCCTCCATTCCAATGAAACGAAAGTAAGCGGCGCCTCGACTCCACCTCTCTACAACAAGCACGTGGAGATTATCTGTGTTGAAAACAACAAGGACATGTGCAGCAGACATGTCGACGAAGAAGTCATCAGACGTGTGGTTACACTTAAATATGCAAAGACAATGCCCAAAAAGCAGAGTGCCAGATATGCCAGAAGAAAATGGCATATCACAACTCTACAACAACTTTGTCAAATCACCTAAAAAACATAAGTATCGTTGTACACGACGGCGACACCACACAAAACATTAATAAGGCTATGCCTGGGCATAACAAAAAATATTGTTTGTTTCCTGTTGGGTAGGTAGGGAATTTATTTTATTTTATTCTTTCCCACGGTGACTATGGATAGGGAATTTCTTTATTTAATTAAAATGTTCACAACAACATGGATGCATGTACTCTGCCAGCATGTTTAATATCCATAATACTAAAGGTTTGACTAAGATTTCTATGAAACTTTATTCAAAAAATTAAATAAAAAAATGTGAATATTTTATTTTAAATTATTATTATTATTTTTTTTTTTAAACTCATAAAATATATTGGGTCGCACCTAAATCGGCAGGGTCGGTCGGCAACCGGAAACAAACCATTATTTTTTTTAGGCCTTATGCTGCTATGACTAATGTGTTACCAAGTTGGCTAATTTAATTGTAATCATCTGCTTTTGTAGTTGCATTGTCTGATATAATAAATTAAATATAATATAATTGTTTGCTTGATAGACGAAGGTTGCAACATAATTATGTAATGTCATGTCGTTGGCTGTGAGAGCAGCCCCACTGCACCCAGTCAGCGCAGCCGAGTGAAACCTTGTTGGCTGCGTCAGTCACGAAAGGGGCCACTTAATTAATTAATCCAATCCACTTTATTTATAGAGCACATTTAAAAACAACAAAGTTGTAGCGGTTAGGTGGTCGAGCGGAGATTGCGTTCGTCACCAGCCCCGGAGCTGTGAGCTTGGTTCGCCTGTTCGAATCCAGCTCACAGCTCCGGGGTTGTCACCAGCTTGGCTGGCCGTCTGCACTGATACAATTGGCTGTATCAGAGGGTGGGAGAAGCTGGCGGGGTGGGTCCGGGTCGTTGTAAACAGCGACTCCTACAGTTCGGTCGGGGCGCCTGCTAAGCGCGGATTGGACGTGAGGGGGATAGTGTGGTCCTCCCACACGCTACGCCCTCTCAATGAGAATCCGCGCTGCCAGGTGAAAAGAAGCGGTGATTGGCTGGACGTGTGTCGGAGGAAGCACGTGGTAGCCTCCACTCTCCCAAATGATCTGACTGTGGGGGGTAAAGCGCAGCGACCAGGAAGGGACTGGGAATTGGCATACGACTAACATTGGGATGGGAGAAAATCGGAGGAAAATGGAGGGGGAAAAAGACCAATTAAAAAAAAAAAAAAAAAAAAAAAAAAAAAAAAAGTTTACCAAAGTGCTGTACAAGTCCCACAACATAAGATAAAAAAATAAATAAATGTATTAACACTTTGATCGCCATGGTTAAATTCATAATTTACCATCTCTAGCCAGCTCTATTTGTCTATGGAGAAGTTCCCCTTCTTTGCAGGGCTATAACTTTTTAAATTCTATTGCTAAATTGACATTATTATGGCCCATTCAATGTCCTATATCCATTGTTCAGGGTGTAGCAACGTTAAACTTTTTCATTCACATATTCATACTAAAATATGGTCTAAAGTATAAGTATGTTTTTATCGTTTTCTGCAGCTTTCTCCAGAACTTGATTTATAGCCTCAAATAGAGCTGCCGCGGTATCGGTATTACCGCGGTATCGCTGTTACATCATGCCCACCGCAGCGTTGGGCTGAATACCGGCATCACCGCTGTTTTTTATTATATTATTATTATACGCTCTCGTTGGGCTTGCGGCTCTGCAGATATACCCTACTTCTCTGTCGAGATTCCAAGCGACCCTATTGGGTACCAGAAAAGTCACATGAAACACTGCAGACCACTGATTGGTCAGAAGAGATACGCGTCACATGCTGGAGCATCTTGCAGTGCTTTTACTTCCTGAATCTCAGCCATGAGCCATTGATCAGAGCTCACAGTCCCAACACGGCTAATAGTACGTTAGCTCCCACCGGAGACTGGAGTGGATTACCGACGCCGTCGCTCCTCAGGGAACGAGGCATAATGATTTTACTGCAACGAAATGTTATAATAAAAGCCCTTCGTTCTATACACTTGTCTGATTGAAAACTTTATTAACAGACCGCAGAATGGGTACAACTCGGCACGCTCTGAGCAAAGAAAGGAACTTAGATATTAATTGAGTAACGCTTGCCTTGCTATGGTCCGGTAAATACGAACGTGTAACTATACTAACGTTAATGCCACAAATCGAATGCCTTTGTAATCATAAGTAGTAACGTTATAATAATAAGAAGAAGAAAGGGTCGGGGGGGTAACCGGCGGGCGCGCCGCTACCACCCCTGCTCGCGACACCGAGGGGAGACTTCGAATCCGTGTTTCACTTTTAATAACGAATGCGTGCATGCCGAATCCCAAACAATATTCATGCTGCAAAGTCATCCTCTAAAGATAGACATTTAGACTAGAGGCAGGCTATATGCTATAAAGAGTAGACTACAAAAAAAATTCAAATTCAATTTTTTTTTTTTTGTGTGTGTATTGTGTGTTCCTACCGCGGCGGTAGGAAATATTTAGCAAATTTGTGCGGTAAGGAAAACATCAATACCGCGGCAGCTCTAGCCCCAAATGCATTATATTGATGATCAAATACAGTTTGGTAGCGATCGGTGCCGGATGAAAAATTTCAACTGGAGGTACTTCTAGAAGTTACTACGTATCATCTGATATTGACCGGATGGGCGGGGTGTCGTTTATAATTCCGTGGGCAACGTTATATCATTCGTCTAGTGTGGGTGATATGGTCATCAGAGCAGTTTATATGGAACACGTTAGAAATATCAGCCGTTGGACGATCAGCCGTTGGACCCCCCCCCCCCAAGCTTCGAATTAAAATCGAAGCTCGGCCCCGAAGCTTCGATTGCCAAAAAAAGCTTCGAAGGTCAGCCCTAATATGTATGTGCTTTCACACTAGGGACACAGGGACGTTTCCGAGCACGATTGCCCCAAAAGTCGTGTAGTGTGAACGCTGTGTTCTGTCCCCGGGAACGGATAACCGTTCCGTGGCCGGGACCACTTGAAAAGGTTGTCTGGGGAACTAATCAGCGTCCCCGGGAACGGAACGATTCAAGTGTGGACACAACCAGGGAGCGAAATTAACTTTTTGACTCACCGGCCAGTGGCGGGTAGATGGGAAGAGTCTACCCGCCAAGCATATTTCTTACCTGCCAAAATTCTTTTGATTAAAAAAAAATATATATATAATTTATAATTATTTTTTTAAATAAAATATATATTATATAATCATACTTGTAGTTGTATTATCTGCGAGACATCGCCACCACGCAATAAGTCAAAATGCTTGCTATCTGCAAACAGCTCCACTGTCTGTGTGTATACTTGAGTAGCCTCCAGCTCCAGCAAGGATTCTCCGGCCCTGCAGCTAGACCCTATATTCAGCTAGACCCTACATTCAGCATGCAAGGATTGTCCGGCGATGCAGCTGGACCTATTTATAACGTTACCGTTCTTTTGTCAAATCACATTCAACATGCCCTCAGCTAGAATACGCATTCAATCAATGTTATAAGACATTGATATCAGGAGCTATCTGTAGCTAATGCTAGCCCGGTAGATAACGTTAAGACAATTTAGTTTACTGGGACAGATGGATCAACGTGAGCTAGCTAAGCTAGCTAACGAGGGACCGGAGGTATTATGCACTCGAGTAGACTATTGCTGGAGCATTTGTTGATATCAGCAGCTATCAGTAGCTAGCCAGCTAGATACCGTTAGACAATGCCTCGTCATGTATTAAACTAAAAGTGAATAGTTGACTGGGTCATTGTTTAAACAGTAACGTTAGCTCTTGGAGGTCCGATATAGACTAGAGCAGATGGAAGTAAACAAGCCAAATGATAGCTTCCGATTGGTCATTTGCTTTTTTTCTCATGAAACCAGTTACGTCACTCTACTGTGATTGGACCGTTGACTTGAGTGCGATGTGGGACTTGTAGTTTTTTAACGATCTCGCGGCGGAGAAAAAAAAGACGAGCGGCTATAATCTGTACTCGCACAAGAGTATCGTTATGAAGTTATGAACTACACGTCTACACGCCACACGGCGGGCAGCCCTCTTAAGTGTCATGCGCCAAAGGTAAAAACAGCCCGCCCCTGGCGGGCGGCGGGCTTTAGTTTCGGTCCCTGGACACAACTGTACCAAAACACGGAAGAGGCTTGCTGTAACACGTGCTTCTGTCTGAGTTTAACTTTAAGGAGGAGGGTGCTAACCTGCTTAACCAGAATAGAGTTGTATTCATACTTCAATTTAAAAATATTATTTAGGTCCGTTTGGGATTGTGAGAGTCTGTAAACCTGCTCCAACGAGGGAAGCTGTGTTTAAATTTCAGCCAAGCGCTTACATCTTTCTCTCTTTTCAGAGGCTTCATATACTGTAATGTGCCCTCTCAATACCACCTTAACAGACTCCCACAATGTAGCGACGGAGACATCACTGGTATCATTTGTTTCCATAAATGCTTTCTCCGAGAGCAAAGAAGGGTTGAGGGCAAGCGCCAGCTATAGCACGTCTGTGGCAGTGCCAGCTTTACCAACATTGGGGTGTTGCTCCTTCAAGTGTGCTCGGGAACTAAACGAGATTGGTAGTGTGAAAGCTGGCCAGCGGGGGAGGGGGGACTATCGTTCTCGGGAACGGAACGGAAGGCAACTGTTCCTAATGCAGGGCTGTACGTTAACTTTTTTTGCACATAGCACTGGTGCTACAGAGGTTGATAGTTTTGTAGCACTGGCCAAAATCTTGTAGCACAAGTATAAAACGTGTTATATTTGTAACGGTCACAAATGTGCCTATTGTATTTGTGTTATTTAGTTGCAGTCAGGGAACAAACTTAACTTTTTGACTTACCAGCCATTTGGCTGGTAGATTTAAAAAAGGCAGATTTTTTACCAGCCAAAAATTATAAATAGCTTTTTAGTTTCAAGTTTCAAGTTTCTTTAATAGTTGTCATACAGAAGTACAGAATACTTTTATACAAAATGCTTCTTACTGTTGCGCTCCAGAGACTGTGCAAGACAAGATAAGTATGAAATAAAATAACATAGTAAAATTAGAAGTAAAAAAAATGGGTTACAGTGTTCAGTTTAGACATATGTACAATGTTCGATGCAGAATAGACGTAGTTACCATACAATATACAATACTGTGCAGTGTACTAATATACAATACTATATAGTGCAAGGCAGAAATGGAGAAATGGGACGAGGTGCAATTTAGGTACAATTCACAGTAGGTGTACGAGTTGTAGTGCAAATCCTTTATCAATAAATATAAAGTGTAAGTGTGTTTGTGTGATCTAAAGTGTGGAGAGTGGGTGCTGCAGTGTGTTGTTTGTTTGAGTGAGTGTGTGCATGTGGGTGTGTGCTGTGTGCATTTGATGGTTGTTGCATAGTGATTATTGTTCGTTTAGCGATTATTGTTCGTTTAGCAGCCTGATGGCCTGGGGATAGAAGCTTCTTCTGAGTCTTTCTGTGCTCGCCTTAAGACTCCGGTATCGCTTGCCTGACCGCAGCAGTTCAAAGAGGCAGTTGTTCGGGTGGCTCGAGTCCTTAATAATTCTCTTAGCCTTCCCCTTGCACCGCTTGTTGTAAATGTTCTGGAGGGTGGGAAGCCCCCCTCCAATTGTGCGTTCGGCTGAACGTGTCACTCTTTGTAGTCTGCTACGGTCTTGTGCAGTGCTATTCCCAAACCAAGAGGTGATGTTGCCGGTCAGGATACTCTCTATTGTACATGAGTAGAAGTTCCTAAGGATCTTCTGACTGACTTGGAACTTCCTTAGGCGCCTGAGGAAGTAGAGGCGTTGTCGTGCCTTCTTCACAACACTGTCAATGTGTGTGGTCCATGTCAAGTCCTCGGATATGTGGGCTCCGAGGTACTTGAAACTGTTCACTCTCTCAACCGGTGCCCCGTCGATGCTGAGGGGGCTGTAGTCCTTGACCCCGACCTCCTGAAGTCCACAATCATCTCTTTTGTTTTGCTGACGTTCAGGGAGAGGCAGTTCTCCTGACACCACTGTGACAGGTTCTCTACCTCTTCCAGGTAGGCCCTTTCGTCGTTGGCAGAGATCAGGCCCACCACTACTGTGTCATCAGCAAATTTGAGTATGGTGTTGTTGTTCCGCTGTGCTACGCAGTCATGTGTGTACAGGGAGTAGAGGAGGGGGCTCAGAACACAGCCCTGGGGGGCCCCTATGTTGAGCGTGATGGATGAGGAGGTGCAGTTGCCGGCTCTTACCACCTGGGGTCTGCCCGTCAGGAAGTCCAAGACTCACTGGCAGAGGTCATAGTTCAAGCCCAGGTCCCTGAGCTTGGCTATGAGTTTGGAGGGGACTATGGTATTGAATGCTGAGCTGTAGTCGATGAACAGCATTCTCACATAGTTCCCCTGCCTCTTGTCCAGGTGTGATGCTGCTGTGTGCAGCACATGGGCTATGGCGTCCTCCGTGGACCTGTTGGGGCGATATGCAAATTGCAGAGGGTCCAGGTTGATGGGGAGGGAGGAACAGATGTAGCCCTTCACTAGCTTCTCAAAGCACTTCATGGCTATGGAGGTGAGGGCTACAGGGCGGTAGTCGTTGAGGCAAGCGGGCGTAGATTTTTTGGGTACAGGGATGATGGTGGACTTCTTCAGACAGGTGGGGATGACAGCCTGTTCCAAGGACAGGTTGAAGATGTCAGTGAATACCGGGGCCAGTTGGTCGGCACAGACTTTTAGGACGCGGCCGGGGATGCCGTCCGGTCCTGCTGCCTTCCTGATATTCACTTTTTTAAAGATCCGTCTCACCTCATGCTCTGTTACCCTGAACACTGAGTCTCCATCAGCAGACCCCCCCCCCCCCCCCATTGCCGTGGTTTGTAGGCTGGTGTTGTTATTCACAGCCTCAAACCTCGCATAGAAGGAATTGAGATCATTTGCTAAGGAGATGTCACTGTTCAGTTTGAGGGGGGTGCCTTTGTAGTCTGTCATTGTTCTGAGGCCCTGCCACATGCCTCTAGAGTCAGCCTGTTCAAACTGAAGTTCAACTTTATCCCTGTAACGCCGTTTTGCCTCTATTACTGCTCTCCTGACGTTGTATCTTGCCATCTTGTGTTCTTCCATGTTGCCTGTCACCAGCCCGGTGTTGTATGCTGATGTGCGCACTTTCAGAGCCTCACGGACGGATTTGTCTACCCAGGGCTTTTGATTTGGGTAGATTTTAATTTTGGTGGAGGGGATTGTTTCTTCTACCAGAGTACAGACATAGTCAATCACCGTTTCGGTGTATTCGTTAATATTGGCTGTGTTATCACGGAATACACTCCAGTCTGTGCATTCAAGTGCAGCTTGGAGTGACTCCTCTGACGTCACGGCCCAACGCTTAACCTCTCGCGAGACCACCGGCGTTCGCTTGAGACTTTGTTTGTACTTTGGCAAAAGAAAGATGGCGGCGTGATCGCTTTTACCAAATGGACTAAGAGCCTGTGACTTGTACCCATTCTTAAATTGCGAGTATACATGGTCTAATATGTTCTCGCCTCTGGTGGGACAGGTCACATGCTGATAGAAATTCGGCAACACCTTTTTAAGACGCGCGCTGTTGAAATCACCCAGAACCAAAATGGCAGCGTCAACATTAGCTGTCGGGAGTTTGTTTACCTCGTCGTGAAGTTTTGAAAGTGCGACCCCAGTGTTCGCGTGTGGTGGAATGTACACTCCGATGAGGATGATGGACGTTAACTCTCTTGGGAGGAAGAAGGGTCGACATTTTATCGTGATAAACTCCAGGTCTGGGGAGCAGTGGTTAGACAGTTCCTTTGTGTTGCCTAAATCGCACCACTCCTTGTTTATCATGAAGGCAATGCCGCCTCCTTTCTTCTTTAGTGACTCTTCTGCCGTCCGGTCCTTGCGGAGAACGAAGAAGTGGTCTGCCGGTTCTATTGCGTGATTCGGGACATCTGGACTCAGCCAAGTTTCTGTGAAACAGAGGACGTTACAATCCCGAATGTCCCTCTGGAATTGGATCCGTGCTCTGATGTCGTCCAGTTTATTTCCTATCGATTGCACATTGGCCAACAATATGCTGGGCAATGTGGTTCTGTGTCGTTTGGACCTCAGTCTGTTTCGGTATATCGTATATACCGAAAGTATATAAGTATATCGCCATGTGTTATTATTACTATAATACTCTCATATGCTATTTTCAATTAATATCATAAAGAACATAAGGAATATTGGCATAATTTTGAGTGGACTGAAGGAATGAGTCAGCGTTAATAGTTTTAAATGCAAATAATTTATTGAAACATAGAAGTGGGGTCGGTTGGGACACACACACACAGACAATGGGGGACCCTGATGTAAACAAGACGAAAGTCTTTCTCTGGTCTGCATCCCCTTAACAATTGTGTATTGAGCCGTACTGTATTGTACCCATTCTGCAATCTGTTAAATAAAGTTTTCATTCATTCGCACTGTTTCAACTCACCACCCCTGCATCATATTGTAGTCTAGTCTGTCTTCAAACTTCCACTCCTCTCGAAACTTTTTTATATTTGAATATCAACATTATCTGTCCATCCTCATTAATCCTCAGTTTACTATAATATAGGGCTGGGCGATATGACGATATTATATAAATATCGGGTACAGTTCATTACTTTTTTAACGTATCGTGGATATCGTGATGTTTTGCCCAAGAGGATTGTGTCGCGTCAATCTGGTCCACCCCGTTCAAACTTTTGAACAACGCCGCTCCCACACACACACTACTGCATCAAAGTTAGTACTTATGATTAACAAAGGCATTCGTTTTGTGGCATTAACGTTATATATTAGTTACACGTTATATAGTTACACATCAGCGTATTTACCCAAACAAAGCAACGTCCGATGACGACATAGATAGCAAGCGTTACTGTTCATATCTCAGTCCGTGCCGAGTTGTGCGTGCCCATTCTGCGGTCTGTTAATAAAGTTTTCAATCAGACAGATGTATGGAAAGGCTTTTATTATAACATTTGTTGCAGTAAAATCATTATGCCTCGTTGTCATGCTGCGGTGCGCTAGTAATCACTCGTCGGCCTCGGTGAGCTGTTGTTGTTGTCGAGGGCATTCAGGAATGTAAAAAAAGAATAGCGCTTGCCGATTGGTGCGAAGAACAGCAGGGCGGGTACAAGCGGTGTGACGTAATTGGCAGACTCGACTGTCAATCAAAATTATTCTGTTGCCGGCTGAATGATTGAATGAATGAAAACGTTATTAACGATTGCAGAATGGGTACAATACAGTACAGCTCAATACAACAACAGTGGACTGGAGGATGAAGACCAGAAAAAGACTTTAGGCTTTTTTACATAAGGGTCCTCCATTTTAAATTCATCAAAACATTTAGAGACATACAAATATACAGTAGTTTCATAAAAATGCTAAAATCCTATTGATTGATTGATTGATTGATTGATTGATTTAAAACTTTATTAACATATTGCAGAATGGGTACAGTACAGCTCAATACATACAATTGTTAAGGGGATGCAGACCAGAGAAAGACTTTCGTCTTGTTTACATCAGGGTCCCCCATTTTCAATTAATCATATTTCATATCTAAATCATATAATATCTCATTGCTAAATATATGCAATATATAATCTAATAATCCAATAATCTAAATCTAATATAATATAAAAATGCTAAATGCATGGGTATTTTATTTTGTCTTTAATGTTAGCTTGCAAACTCAAATACTGTCTTGGTAAGCCTCATAATGAATTGTTTGGGGAAAAAAAGAAAAACATTGTGATGTGTATTGTGTATCGCCGAAAGGTCAGAAAATATCGTGATATCATATTTAGGCCATATCGCCCAGCCCTACTATAATATACTCCTGACTGACTTCATAGTCTTTCCAAACGCGCGCACACACACACACACACCCTTTCCCCAGTCCACACTGTCTGCTGTTCTCTATGGCTCTGCCTCTGATCAGGATTAGCTTGTTAGCTTACGCTAATGTAACGTTAATTTCGGGCGATGTGGGCATAAAGGAATGGCGACGATGCAAAGCGTGTTAGATGCATTTGACCCGTTGTGAGAGAAAAAAAACACCACAGACTTATTTCGGATCGCAAAATAGCCGCACTGCTGTGTAGCGCTGCTCCTCTGCTTGACCGCCTAGCGCCGCAGACAATGGCACGGACTGGACGGATATGACTCATCGAGTTGTCACAGAGTTTTTTCAAAATAAGAGTATCATATGAACCCGAACGTTGCTAGCTGCCGGAGCCATAGTTATTATAGCTGGAGCTGCGCTTAGGCGGAAATGAGACCCGGGACAGGATTTTCAAAATACGAGTATCGATATGAACCGAATGCCTATCGCACCAGTGCTACTGAAGTAAATCCATTCATCGCACAGACCGCTGTTGCTGTAGCACGTGCGATATATATGTCGCACTGTACAGCCCTGTCCTAATGTGAAAACGCCCTTAGGGCTGGGTACCGCCACTGATTTTCCTGAATGTATTCCAATTCACAAGGTCTCAATTCGATTCCCGATTCAATCCACTAGATTAAATGAGGCTCGATGGTGCTGGTTTCAGGGACCAGAACAAGCCACTGTTGTCAAAAGACGTCATTTCATCATTTAGGGGCAACAGTGGCTCAGGAGGTAGAGCAGTCGCCTGGCAATCCAGAGGTTCCCGGTTCGATTCCCGGGCAGCCTGTCGAAGTGTCCTTGAGCAAGACACTTAACCCCTAACTGCTCCCAATGAGCAGGTTGGCAACTTCGGTGTGTGAATGTGTGGGTAAAAAAAATGTGAGGAACAAAATTGTAAAGCGCTTTGGATAAAAGCACTATATAAAATGCGCCATTTACCATTTGGTGAACAGAGTTTCCATAGTAGTTCAGCAGAAACTCAGCGCAAAACAAACTAGAGATGTCTGCAGGACGTGCTAGAAATAACGTTTGGTGAAAATCTTCACATCTCCACCAGGGTTTCCGTTAGAAAAAATTGTTGCCGGTCTCCGTGACCTGCAAGATTTCAATCTACCGGACAAATGAGATTAATTCCGGTCATAGTTTATTGAGCTTTAAAACAATTTATAGGCAGACTATATAAAGAATGTCATCCTCAAGGCATGTAGATTTATAATATTATTATTTAAAACTAGGCTACTTTTGCGTATACAGTCATTAATATATTCCACATAAAATAAGTCCCTTGATACTCCGTGCTGCTGCTGACTTGAAATAAAATAGACCGCGTATGTGGGCAGTCGGTCCGACACTAAACAGCAGTCTGTTATAATCACATTTTTATGAGCTAACGAATTCCGTTATATTGGACATTTGTATTAATTATATCAAGCGAAGAACTGAGAAATTTTGCAGAGAGAGACGGCAACGTTATCGTGGCCGGGTTTGCGTGATGTATTTCTCCACCTCCCAACGACTTGGTGCTGGTCATAATGTCCGGTGAAAACAACTCCCTCCAAGCACAACTTGATCACCCGAACCGTACCAAAACAGGCCAAAATTAAATAGCCCATGCGACGAACGATTCATTACATTCGTTTCATCGTTGCTCCACCAAGCAGCCGGTCCAACAATGAAAGCTGTTATCAGCGCGAGCCGGCAGCAGTTAGTTTGCAAGAAGCATCCAGCTGCAGACCCGCAGAGCAGCTTTCCAGGTCTGGGGACCGCACTGTGCCAGCAAAGCTGGTGGGTTCTGTGGGTCTGCAGCTGCATGCCTTCCGCAAATCCAGCAGCAAGCTCTCGCTGAGCGAAGCAACGACAACAAACGCAATGATTGTTTCGTTCATCGCATAGGCCACCCAACTCCAGCCCATCCAAATACAATTCAAATAATCAAACTGTGCCCAGAGGGAACTATTTTCACCGGACACTATGACCGGAGAGATTAAATATGTCGGACTTCAACAGATTTTGCCGGCCAAATACCGGTAATTACCGGCTAACGGAAACGCTGATCTCCACGGAAAAAAGGTACAGACAAAAAAATCCAAGCGATCACCTCTTTTTCACATCATCTAGAAGTCTGGCGGTCCGTCTGCTCGTGGCTCGACTCATCCCCGAGGTGTGAGGTCCACACTAGACGTGTAGATGATGAGTCGGCAGCTCATGCCGCTCGCTTTTCTTACTGTAGGTCACTGCGAGCACTGGCCTCCGTTTGAACCCACATAAAAGACATGCACTAAAAAAATATCACAGATCAATATCAGCCTCCAAAGTCCGGTCGGTGCGTCTCTACTTTTGACTCCAGCTTGTAGAGCAGCCCCTCCCACCCCGCTTCCCTGGGACTATCTCCTCTTGACTCCAGCTTGTAGAGCAGCCCCTCCCACCCCGCTTCCCTGGGACTATCTCCTCTTGACTCCAGCTTGTAGAGCAGCCCCTCCCACCCCGCTTCCCTGGGACTATCTCCTCGTGACTCCAGCTTGTAGAGCAGCCCCTCCCACCCCGCTTCCCTGGGACTATCTCCTCTTGACTCCAGCTTGTAGAGCAGCCCCTCCCACCCCGCTTCCCTGGGACTATCTCCTCGTGACTCCAGCTTGTAGAGCAGCCCCTCCCCTCCTACCCCGCTTCCCTGGGACTATCTCCTCTTGACTCCAGCTTGTAGAGCAGCTCTCCCACCCCGCTTCCCTGGGACTATCTCCTCGTGACTCCAGCTTGTAGAGCAGCCCCTCCCACCCCGCTTCCCTGGGACTATCTCCTCGTGACTCCAGCTTGTAGAGCAGCCCCTCCCACCCCGCTTCCCTGGGACTATCTCCTCGTGACTCCAGCTTGTAGAGCAGCCCCTCCCACCCCGCTTCCCTGGGACTATCTCCTCGTGACTCCAGCTTGTAGAGCAGCCCCTCCCACCCCGCTTCCCTGGGACTATCTCCTCGTGACTCCAGCTTGTAGAGCAGCCCCTCCCACCCCGCTTCCCTGGGACTATCTCCTCGTGACTCCAGCTTGTAGAGCGGCCCCTCCCCTCCCACCCCGCTTCCCTGGGACTATCTCCTCGTGACTCCAGCTTGTAGAGCAGCCCCTCCCACCCCGCTTCCCTGGGACTATCTCCTCGTGACTCCAGCTTGTAGAGCAGCCCCTCCCCTCCCACCCCGCTTCCCTGGGACTATCTCCTCTTGACTCCAGCTTGTAGAGCAGCCCCTCCCCTCCCACCCCGCTTCCCTGGGACTATCTCCTCGTGACTCCAGCTTGTAGAGCAGCCCCTCCCACCCCGCTTCCCTGGGACTATCTCCTCGTGACTCCAGCTTGTAGAGCAGCCCCTCCCACCCCGCTTCCCTGGGACTATCTCCTCTTGACTCCAGCTTGTAGAGCAGCCCCTCCCACCCCGCTTCCCTGGGACTATCTCCTTGTGACTCCAGCTTGTAGAGCAGCCCCTCCCACCCCGCTTCCCTGGGACTATCTCCTTGTGACTCCAGCTTGTAGAGCAGCCCCTCCCACCCCGCTTCCCTGGGACTATCTCCTTGTGACTCCAGCTTGTAGAGCAGCCCCTCCCCTCCCACCCCGCTTCCCTGGGACTATCTCCTTGTGACTCCAGCTTGTAGAGCAGCCCCTCCCCTCCCACCCCGCTTCCCTGGGACTATCTCCTCGTGACTCCAGCTTGTAGAGCAGCCCCTCCCACCCGGCTTCCCTGGGACTATCTCCTCGTGACTCCAGCTTGTAGAGCAGCCCCTCCCACCCGGCTTCCCTGGGACTATCTCCTCTTGACTCCAGCTTGTAGAGCAGCCCCTCCCCTCCCACCCCGCTTCCCTGGGACTATCTCCTCTTGACTCCAGCTTGTAGAGCAGCCCCTCCCACCCCGCTTCCCTGGGACTATCTCCTCGTGACTCCAGCTTGTAGAGCAGCCCCTCCCACCCCGCTTCCCTGGGACTATCTCCTCGTGACTCCAGCTTGTAGAGCAGCCCCTCCCACCCCGCTTCCCTGGGACTATCTCCTCGTGACTCCAGCTTGTAGAGCAGCCCCTCCCACCCCGCTTCCCTGGGACTATCTCCTCTTGACTCCAGCTTGTAGAGCAGCCCCTCCCACCCCGCTTCCCTGGGACTATCTCCTCGTGACTCCAGCTTGTAGAGCAGCCCCTCCCCTCCCACCCCGCTTCCCTGGGACTATCTCCTCTTGACTCCAGCTTGTAGAGCAGCCCCTCCCACCCCGCTTCCCTGGGACTATCTCCTCGTGACTCCAGCTTGTAGAGCAGCCCCTCCCCTCCCACCCCGCTTCCCTGGGACTATCTCCTCTTGACTCCAGCTTGTAGAGCAGCCCCTCCCACCCCGCTTCCCTGGGACTATCTCCTCTTGACTCCAGCTTGTAGAGCAGCCCCTCCCACCCCGCTTCCCTGGGACTATCTCCTCGTGACTCCAGCTTGTAGAGCAGCCCCTCCCACCCCGCTTCCCTGGGACTATCTCCTCTTGACTCCAGCTTGTAGAGCAGCCCCTCCCACCCCGCTTCCCTGGGACTATCTCCTCTTGACTCCAGCTTGTAGAGCAGCCCCTCCCACCCCGCTTCCCTGGGACTATCTCCTCTTGACTCCAGCTTGTAGAGCAGCCCCTCCCACCCCGCTTCCCTGGGACTATCTCCTCTTGACTCCAGCTTGTAGAGCAGCCCCTCCCACCCCGCTTCCCTGGGACTATCTCCTCTTGACTCCAGCTTGTAGAGCAGCCCCTCCCACCCCGCTTCCCTGGGACTATCTCCTCTTGACTCCAGCTTGTAGAGCAGCCCCTCCCACCCCGCTTCCCTGGGACTATCTCCTCGTGACTCCAGCTTGTAGAGCAGCCCCTCCCACCCCGCTTCCCTGGGACTATCTCCTCTTGACTCCAGCTTGTAGAGCAGCCCCTCCCACCCCGCTTCCCTGGGACTATCTCCTCTTGACTCCAGCTTGTAGAGCAGCCCATCCCACCCCGCTTCCCTGGGACTATCTCCTCTTGACTCCAGCTTGTAGAGCAGCCCCTCCCACCCCGCTTCCCTGGGACTATCCTAGGAGGTAGAAAATCACGATTCGAGCCAATAAACTTAATGACAATTTAATCAATTCAAAATGTAGGCTGCTACGGTGTTCCTTCGTAATTACAGTTTGAGGTAGATGCTTAGTTCACCTTTTATTAAAGAAGCTTGTTAAATACCAAGAACTGGAGGCTACTTCAGTCTAATAAGTAGGGATGCACCGATATGAAAATTTGCCACCGATACCGATTGTTCAACTAACACAATCGGCCGATACCGATACCGATATTTGTGGCATTTTTTTTTTTTTTTTTTATATAAATATAATTTTTTTTTTTTTTTTTTTATATGAAACTACTGTATATTTGTCTTACAAATTGTGCTCACCGATATGAACATAGGCCTCTTTACTTACTTAAAAAAAGGAAACATCAAGAAATAGCACTATCTCTCTCCTAGTATGTTCTGCAGGGCTGCAGCTAGATACTAGTTATCCCAGCATGGTCTACCTGCTGGGCTGCAGCTAGATACTATTGTCTCAACCAATGAAATTTTGATTGACAGTCGATTCTGCCAATTACGTCACACACCGCTTGCACCCGCCTCTGCTGTTACCACCAATCGGCAAGCGCGTATGCAACTTGTTCCTGTTTGCGGACGACTCAGCCCTGCTGGTCTCTGACAAGAACAAGTTACAGGTTGAAAAAGCCCTCAGCTCGGAACTAGGCAAAATCTGCATATGGCTCGCCGACAACAAACTATCATTACACATGGGCAAAACAGAGTCCATTCTCTTCGGTTCAAATAACAAACTCAGCAAGACTGACGGCTTCTCGGTTACAGTGGGTGACAATATTGTCACAAGGAAAGATGAAATTACCTACCTGGGTTCCATCCTAGAGGCTAATCTTTCCTGTGACAAAATGGCATCCAATGTAATAAAAAAAGTCAACCAACGAACGCGATTCTTGTACCGGATCTCCTCTCTGGTAAACAAGAATACCCTGAAGACTCTAGCAGGAGCACTCATTCAAGGGTACTACGACTATGCTTGCACCTCATGGTACCAAAGCACCTCAAAGGCACTAAAAAACAAATTACAAACATCTCAAAACAAGCTAGTCAGACTACTACTTGACCTGACTCCTAGAACCCACCTCACCCCTGCCCACTTTGACAACCTAGGATGGCTTAGAGTAGACGACAGAGTACAGCAACTTGCAATGGGCCTGGTCTACAAGATACACTACGCGACCAAGGTACCCATGTACATGTCAAAATACTTCCCAAAGGTCAGTGAATACCACGATCACAACACCAGAGGGAGCTCCACAAATCATGTAAAACCCAGATTCGGCTCAAACAAGGGACTAAACACGTTTCGCAATTATGCCACATCAATGTGGAACGCCCTGCCTAAAGCTGTAAAGGAATGTGAATCACTACCCACCTTCAAAAACACTCTCAAAAAACACCTACGTGAGACTGCAATTCGAAACTGGCCCCTACAAATGTCCTAACCTAGTTGTACAGTAAATGACCAAGTAAGGCTTTGTCAACATTCCAATGTACAGTGTAAAATGTGTATGTGTCCCCTACCCAACCCCCCCCCCCCCCCCCCCACCTCCAATGTACAGCCCTCACCCAACCCACCCAACCCCACCCCACCAACCTCCTCCAATGTACAGTTTCTACGCCAAATGTATATACACTCCTTTTCTGGACACTTTTGTATCACAAACAGTACTGTATTTGCAAATCTGATATGTCATAAATGTATAGATGTAGCAGTACTGTCTATCTGTATGTCATGTATGTCATATATGTTATGATGAATTGAAAATGGGGGACCCTGGTGGAAACAAGACGAAAGTCTTTCTCTGGTCTGCATCCCCTTAACAATTGTATGTATTGAGATGTACTGTACTGTACCCATTCTGCAATCTGTTAATAAACTTTTCAATCAATCAATCAATCAATACATTTTTTACTCCTGCTTTTGTCCGCCATTCATTTTGACGAGAGAGGTTTTCTAGAACAACAACACGGCGCGGCCGACGTTTAGCTTTTAGCTCCGCAGGATGACTTAAATGAGGCATAATGATTTTACTGCAACTAATGTTATAATAAAACAAAGCCTTTCTATACATGCGTCTAGTTCAAGTTTCAAGTTTTTTTAATAGTTGTCATACAGAAGTACAGAATACTTTCATACAAAATGCTTCTTACTGTTACGCTCCAGAGACTGTGCTAGACAAGATAGTATCAAATAACATAGTATAGCATGTAGGGGTGGACGGTATAAACGGTATACGGTATAAACGGTATTAATTTGCTCTACGGTATGGATTTTGACTATACCGTTTAACCGGTAGAGCAGCTCTAAAATAGCAATGACGTCATGTAACCACAGCGCGACTATTTCAATCGCATTTGCCCCTAAAAATAGATAGAATTAGTCATAGATAATAGATATGTGCAAACTGGAAAAAGTTATTTAGGAGGCTTCGCGCAGTGGGCGTGTCAACACGCAATTGTCATTTCATAATAAACACATATCACCGCGGCGCACAGCAAGTTTCAATTTCAGTTCCTGGCATTTTTAACCAGTGGAGAAAGGTAAGATATTTCCCTATCGTTTTTCTTATATGAATTATTCTACGTTAATAAAACATACCTGGTGATCAACTACAGTTTGCTGTAAACATTACGATATGTGTGTAGTGTTATGATAACGACGGCAGCAGCGGGAGCCGGGAGGAAGGCGTGCAGCAGTGGATTTGCGAATAGCATGCAGCTGCAGAGCCGCAGAGCCAGTGGCTCTTTCAGGTCTGGTCACAGGCCCGTCAAACAGCGCCCCCCCCACCCTTGCGCCGTTCTGACCCCCATCGTCTCTAAGCATTTTGTGTATCAATTTGTTGACACATGTGTCAATTTGTTGACACATGTGTCAATTTGTTGACACAATTGTCAATTCTTAAAGCTGAGGATGAGTGGCACCTTTGTCTCAATTCTTATTCAATTCAATTCGCTCTGCGGCTCTGCAGCTACATATGCTTCTAGCTAAATCCAGCCCCGCTGTTTGCAATGGGAGCAGGAGTCTCGACTCGGGATTTATTTTATTTGGAATATAATGACTTTATACGCAAAAGTAGCCTAGTTTTAAGTTAAAATATTATAAATCTACATGCCTTGAGGATGTCATTCTTTATATAGCCTGCCTATCAGGCAAAAAAAATTATTCTAACAGAAACACTGATACCGTGATATATACCGTTACCGTCTATGCTTCAAATTATACCGTGATATAAATTTTAGACCATACCGTCCACCCCTAATAGCATGTAATTTAGAAGAAGAAAATGAGGTCAGTGTTCGGTATAGACATATGTACAATGTTCTGAGTTACCATATAATATACAATACTATGCAGTGTACTAATGTACAGTACTATATAGTGCAAAGCAGAAATGGGATGAGGTACAATTTAGGTACAATTTACAGTAAGGTGTACGAGTTGTAGTGCAATCCTTCATCAATAAATATAAAGTGTGGGGAGTGGGTGCTACAGTGTGTTTGTTTAAAGTGGGTGTGTGCTATAAGTGTGTGGAGTGGGTGCTACAGTGTGTTTGTTTAAAGTGAGTGTGTGCGTGTGGATGTGTGTGCTATGTGCGTTTGGTGGTTGTTGTTGTGTAGTGTTCATTCATTGTTCGTTTAGCAGCCTGATGGCCTGGGGATAGAAGCTTCTTCTGAGTCTTTCTGTGCTCGCCTTGAGACTCCGGTATCGCTTGCCTGACCGCAGCAGTTCAAAGAGGCAGTTGTTCGGGTGACTGGAGTCTTTAATGATTCTCTTAGCCTTGCCCTTGCAACGCTTGTTGTAAATGTTCTGGAGGGTGGGGAGCCCCCCTCCAATTGTGCGTTCGGCTGAACGTGTCACTCTTTGTAGTCTGCTTCGGTCTTGTGCAGTGCTATTCCCAAACCAGGAGGTGATGTTGCCGGTCAAGATGCTCTCTATTGTACATGAGTAGAAGTTCTTAAGGATCTAGGGTCTAGGTCTAGGGATGGGAATTGATAGGATTTTATCGATACGATTCCATTAGCGATTCTGCTTATCGATTCGATACTTTATCGATTCCCTTATCGATACCTGATCAATTTATAATTTAAATAAATAAATGTGAAATGCAACAGAACTAAGCTAGTTAGAATAACATGCAACTTGACATTTCTGATTGTCATTTATTGTTGAGCCCCCATGTCAGAAAAATACAAAAACTGTAAAAAATAAAACATTAACTATAGCCTACACTTAAATAAAATAATGTATTTGAGATTCTCTTAAAATGTATTTATTTTTTTATTCTTAAACTAATTTAATCTATTGAATAACAGGTCGTTATTCCTCTGACTTCTGTCTCACACACACACACACACACACACACACACACACACACACACACACACACACACACACACACACACACACACACACACACACACACACACACACAGCTCCCTCCCCGGGCCCCTGTCCTGTAAGGTATTGGCTTGTGTTGCTACACGGACACATTTGTATGTTGCACCACGGTACTGCCTGGCTTACAGACTAGTAAACAAACACTCCGTCTCTTATTATATGTGAACTAAAGAGTACAAGGTTTACACAACATCCCCCACCCGCTGTTTTATTGTATTTGTACCTGCACCAACGGGAACCGGTTTTCGATTCCCATCCCTACATGTGTCTGATTGAAAACGTTATTAACAGATTGCAGAATGGGTAAAACTCAGGGCTCTGTGAGCAACGGAAGGAACTGAGCTAGTATGAACGCTTGCTACGTTCGGGTAAATAATATGCTGATGTTATTGAACGTGTAACACTAACTATATAACTTTAATGCCACAAAACGAATGCCTTGTTAATCATAAGTAGTAACTTTGATGCAGTAGCTTGTGTGTGTGTGGGGGACTGGGGACGGCGTTGTGCAGGTCGCGAGTGAACTTTTTTTTGTCTTGACGCTACACAAATTGATGGATATTTATCGGCTACTGCCATCGGCACATTCGAGCTTATAGGCCGATTGCAGTCAACAAGGCACTTATCGGCCGATACCGATACCCGACCGATACATCGGTGCACCCCTACTAATAAGCACTAGAGGTGGGAATCACCAGGCCCCATTATACGATATCACAATATATTGTGATTTATTACCTCTTTTCAACTACAAATTATATCAACTGAAAACGTAATAAAGAAATATATATACAATTAACTAAATTGATAATGAATAGACTCTTAACTCTCGCTCTCGGTCATTACACTGAAGCATAAAAATGGCAGAGAAATCTTTCAAAATAAAAGTTCAATCGAGAGATTATGTTCTGTCTGCTCCGTTACCACTCCCTCCCTCCCGACTATTTCTGTCTTCTCTTATTCTTCCTGCATTCTGGAACAGCTGCAAACCAAAACACACACACACACACACACACACACACACACACACACACACACACACACACACACACACACACACACACACACACACACACACACACACACATACAGACAGTCACATACAGAACATGGATATATTTATACACACACACACACACAACCTCCTATCTCTATTTATAGATGTGTCGGAGGATAATAAGTGACATCACTGTTTTGTTCTCACATTACTTCTGATGGATCTGACTCACAGGGACCAACTTAGACCACCACACACACACACACACACACCAACAGAGAACTCCATCCACACACACAAACTTAAAGCTCCACACACACACACACACACACACACACACACACACACACACACACACACACACACACACTGCAACAAAGCATGCACCAACTTAAGCAGGCATTTATAAACGCTGTATCCACTCATAAGCCCCCAACCCCACCAGCCCACATACACCACCAAACCACACACACACACACACACACCAGCAACCCATACAACCCTTCAGCGTTCCTGCACACACACGGGTGAGCACACACACACATAGACTTACAAGCTCACATACACGCATATAAACGGCTGCAACCGACACACTGCTAACACAAGTGTACACACTACCATGCATGCATGTGCCAGTGCACGCGCAGCCACACACACACACACACACACACACCCCCCCCCCACCCCCCCACCCCAGTGGCAGTAATGTTAATCCAAGGCGGAGCTGGTCGTGTTTTGACTTGAGCCACATTATCACTGACCTTTAGTAATCTAGGTACTGGGAGGGGCGGAGGCAACAGTATGGAATCTTACTCAAATACACCAGTCAGTCAGGAGCAGGAAGTCACTTCATATCACAGTTCACAGTAACTAATATGTGAATAAAGTCAAACAATAAGGGGGGGAAAAAAGGTCCCTGTATTTAGAATGAGGTGCAGTCAAACAATCGGCGGTACGACACTTTCGACCTCACGGTCAAAGTTCATGTTAATATTTGCAGTTGGTGGCGGTAGCGCACACCATCACCAGTCGCCACACCCGATTATCTTTTCTTCTCTCTTCATTATTACAGAGCATTTGAGGGTCACTTCAATTCATAGTCCTTAAATGTACCGATTTCCATACTTGACGCCGTCGACTGAAATCCATTTCTCTCCGTCGATATTGAGAGGGAAAGTGTGGCATAATAATAATTACAGCATCCATCTCTTCCTCAGCCTGTGTCACCGTGGGTTCAGGTCCCAGCAGGGGGCCTCTCTCTCTGTGTGGAGTTTGCATGTTTCCTCCCACACCATAAAAGACATGCATGCTAGGTATATCCTGCCATCGCCCTTGACCAAGGTACTGGCACTACAACCCGGGCGGATGTGTGGCTGCCCACTGCTCCTAAAGAGTTGGGATGAGTCGACATGCAGCGGACACATTTCCCCAAGAGGATTAATAAAGGTTCAACGACTTCAACAACAACAAGGAGGATTTTCAACAAAATATATTAGTTATATTGGTTGTGATAGCTCTGTATATATATAAAGTAAACAAATGAGAGCATTGCTGAAACAATTGGTAGCCTAATTCTCATGATGAGACCACATTTCCCATAAACCCTGACTTCCTCTTTTGCAGTTAGCTTCCGCCCAACTGTTTTGATGAGAAGAAACTGAGAAGCCTCGCTAATGGTGGACATCAAGTTATTTTTGTTGATGAAGCAAGTTGTGTTTGGAAAGGCTTCCTTTGCGCCGTAATGCCTTCAGCAGAACTCCTATGGATCCGACTCGGACACACGAAAATAAATCAGTCGATGGGAGTCGTTGCGTCGCATAACTCGCATTAATTACACTTAGTTGATTTCAACGTGTTTCTGCAGTAATCCTGCCAAGGTATGGACATTGACTTTATGATTATATATTGATGTTGAAATCTTCCTAGTAGCTGCTTTAAAAACTGTTGCCATTAAAAGTTGGTTTGGGGCTTTATCTAAAACCTTCGGAATAATCATACTCAAACCGGACGATCCAAAGCCCTGCCTTCTTTTTCTGGACCCTCCAATCATAGCCATTTCTTGCCTCAGTCAAGCTAAGACACATAACAAACAAGTCAAGAAGAAAAGAGGCCCATATTGAAGGTACATGACAACCACGTACAAAGGCTCTTACATTATACTGAAATTTGTGGGCGGGAAGAGAGGGAGAGAGAGACACACACACACACCTCCCGTCTCTCCAGGTCGTGATGGCTGTGTTGCTATGGAGATTCGTCGCTCGCTGTAGCTGCCCTCTCTAGTTTTCTTTCCTTTCTCTTCAATCCCTCCTTTGCCTTCTTCTCCTCCCTCCCTCCCTACAATCTCCTTCATCCATATTTTTTCTCTCTCTCTATCCTTCGTACATCTTTTCCCACTCTATCCTTCTGGTTTTTTTGCACATTGACCATAACTCTCATTGTGTTATGAGTTCTGATGAGGTGTTAATACCTATGAGTTCTGATGAGGTTTTGTGTTAATACCTATGAGTTCTGATGAGGTTTTGTGTTAATACCTATGAGTTCTGATGAGGTTTTGTGTTAATACCTATGAGTTCTGATGAGGTTTTGTGTTAATACCTATGAGTTCTGATGAGGTTTTGTTATACCTATGAGTTCTGATGAGGTTTTGTGTTAATACCTATGAGTTCTGATGAGGTTTTGTGTTAATACCTATGCACAGTTCTGATGAGGTTTTGTGTTAATACCTATGCACAGTTCTGATGGGGCTTCGTGTTAATATACCAATGCACAGTTCTAACAGTACTAACCTTTTTAGAAGCATGTTGGTCCTAAAAATACATTCATGCTGCTTAGAAAGCTTTGAGGGTGTGTGTGTGTGTGCCTACACCTACTCTACATGGTCTGGTCTGACTTGTCAGTTCCCTTTATACTCAGTCTGTTCACTGTTGCAAAGTGAACACACACACACACACACACACACACACCACACACACACCACACACACCACACACACACACACTAGAGCTGTCCCCGAAGCCTGTTTTTGGGATTTGAACTTGGGCAGGGTTTTTCGAACGGACATTTACGCAATAACGTTTGGATGGTAACCCATTTTGTGAATCCATTTGCTGAAACATCTTTGTTGGCCGATGGCTCCTGCTATCTTAACGTTAGCAAGCTAAACGTGCATAGCTTAACGTGCATAACATACCTGTGTAATGTTAAGTAACTTGTGTTCTGCTGGGAAAGTTCACCATCACTGCATATACTTGGTTTAATCCAAACGTCCATTTGGAAACGTATTATGAAATAAGACGGGTGAGTCTCTCTCTCTCTTTTGTATGATTGATTCATTTCCTGATAATGTATGACGGACGGTGACTCCTCATCTCGACTAGACTGTGTTGTGTCTTGTGTTCGTGCGTGACTTTCAAATTATTGTAAACACAACATAGTACTGTGATATTCTGATATCACATTGATATATATTTTGTGTAAAATAAATAACGAAAAATTACACACACACAGAGTGATTTCAGAACATTAATTGACTGCCTCCGTCAGCCTTTTATTTGTACTTATTAGAAATAAATATGAATAAATATTGAAAAATAAAAGGGAGCATGTTGCACATGAGATTCAAACTGGGGTTAGGCAGTTTAAATCATTTTCCTAAACGCTCTTTAGAGAAAATGTCCCCATATACGAGTGTATGAGTAGCACAGCACTGTTTCTCACACACAGCCCAGGATAATATCAGTTTGACACACAAATAGATTCCCCTAACTAATGAATCCATTAACTCATTGGACGCCAGTCACGATGATAGTCGGGTTAACTCGCCATTGCTTGAGCGCCAATCACAAGTAAAGTCGGGTTTTAATCGCTATTTCTTTTATTAGCGATATCCATTCATTTTCATCCATCCAGCCTGATGTTATCGTTGGGAATGGGTCTGAGCTCGCAAAAGGGCAAATACCGCCCCCCCTACGCCTTCCGGCTGGTATTGCACTCCACTGGGAATGGTATAGTTTATTCTCTGGGACAATCCAAGCCATGCGGGCGTGGTTTAAATACTCAGGCGAGGTAGGCAGATACACAGATGTATCTGCGAGTCCCCCCCCCCCCCCCCTCAATATGCAATGCTGTTGAACGTGGCACGGACCTTCCGCGCCCAGTACTTCAAATGGCGATGAGATAATTGGATTATTATTATTATATAAAACTATATATAAATTTGATCGTTGATCTGATGTTTTTCTACCGCAATCGCGGCTGTGTGTGTTGAAGAGGCTGCAGGGAGCCCCGCGGTCCAAAGCTCTCTTCATGTATGCACGACCAAGGATAATACTGATGGTCTAGCGTTGATTTCAGGAAGATAATCAGGCGAAAAATTACACTGTTTAGTGTATTCCACTAAAACGCTATTATCCGTCTTTCTCTGGAATTACTCAGAGCCACCCAAAGTTATACTCATATTCAAAAGGCTATCAAACGGAAATGTACAGATGAAAAAACAATCCGTTTCGTACATGTTGACTGGATGCAACTAACTGATAATCGACGGGTGTATTAGACCCATAGCTATACTTTAAGATATATTTTAAGGACTCGCAAATCTCACAGTCCCCCCATTGACTTAGAGCAGTGGCGCACTAGCGCCATCTCGTGGATTAAGCGGTGGCGCTGAATGAGTTAACATCAGGGGCAGACACTGGGGCAGACACTGGGGCAGACACTGGGGCAGACAGACACTGTGGGCAGACACTGGGGCAGACAGCAGACACTGGGGCAGACACTGGGGCAGACACTGGGGAAGACAGCAGACACTGGGGCAGACAGACACTGTGGGCAGACACTGGGGCAGACAGCAGACACTGGGGCAGACACTGGGGCAGACAGCAGACACTGGGGCAGACACTGGGGCAGACAGCAGACACTGGGGCAGACACTGGGGCAGACAGCAGACACTGGGGCAGACAGCAGACACTGGGGCAGACAGCAGACAGACACTGGGGCAGACAGACACTGGGGCAGACACTGGGGCAGACAGTGGGGCAGACACTGGGGCAGACAGACACTGTGGGCAGACACTGGGGCAGACAGACACTGTGGGCAGACACTGGGGCAGACAGACACTGTGGGCAGACACTGGGGCAGACAGCAGACACTGGGGCAGACACTGGGGCAGACAGCAGACACTGGGGCAGACACTGGGGCAGACACTGGGGCAGACAGCAGACACTGGGGCAGACACTGGGGCAGACAGCAGACACTGGGGCAGACAGCAGACACTGGGGCAGACACTGGGGCAGACAGACACTGGGGCAGACAGACACTGGGGCAGACAGACACTGGGGCAGACAGACACTGGGGCAGACAGTGGGGCAGACACTGGGGCAGACAGACACTGTGGGCAGACACTGGGGCAGACAGACACTGTGGGCAGACACTGGGGCAGACAGCAGACACTGGGGCAGACACTGGGGCAGACAGCAGACACTGGGGCAGACACTGGGGCAGACACTGGGGCAGACAGCAGACACTGGGGCAGACACTGGGGCAGACAGCAGACACTGGGGCAGACACTGGGGCAGACAGCAGACACTGGGGCAGACACTGGGGCAGACAGACACTGGGGCAGACACTGGGGCAGACAGCAGACACTGGGGCAGACACTGGGGCAGACAGACACTGGGGCAGACAGCAGACACTGGGGCAGACAGACACTGGGGCAGACACTGGGGCAGACACTGGGGCAGACACTGGGGCAGACACTGGGGCAGACACTGGGGCAGACATTGGGGCAGACACCAGGCTACAACAGGAACATTTCCCCAGTACTGAAAACCTGATGCCAAGCAACACTGTCGGAATTCAAATGCAAAAGCAGATGCCCACCCCGGGCGCTGGACACGTAGAAGCAGATGCCCACCCCGGGCGCTGGACACGTAGAAGCAGATTCGATCTCTATAATGGAGGGACATTGATTACATCCCAATGGTCCATCGATATGTGTTAAGTCGAAGTAATGGATCTGATCACTACATGGTAAATGGCCAGAGGGACACTTCACGAACAGATGTATTCTACACACATATCCCAATAACACTTTTGCACACACTCATTTCATTCAACAGTTACTGAGAGTTTTAAGTTTGAATATGGCCACGAGTGATCAGTCACCAAGAGGACACAGAGTCCTTGTGTTAATTCGGGAGATGGAAAAAATATCATAATTAGGACGGATCACTATATTTCGTATCCGTCGTTTCACAGAAATTGAATTAGCACCAACAAAGGAATTCTGCATCCTCTGATGACATCACTGGAGGACATAGTCAAATTCTCAATAACCTGCCTACATGTAAACATATTCATAGGGTATAGTTCCTTACTATAAGTATTTATAGGTATGCTAGACTTTCTTTTGGCAATGGAGTGGGTTTCTTCATTGAGCGCTTATCCTTCTCATTAGGGCACAAGTATCTTGTGTTTTATTATAAATAAAACACTTACTCTTAATACATCACTCCTGGGGTCACTTTGGTACTGTGTGTGTGGAACCCTTCTCTGTAGTCTTAATACATCACTCCTGGGGTCACTTTGGTACTGTGTGTGTGGAACCCTTCTCTGTAGTCTTAATACATCACTCCTGGGGTCACTTTGGTACTGTGTGTGTGGAACCCTTCTCTGTACTCTTAATACATCACTCCTGGCGTTACTTTGGTACTGTGTGTGTGGAACCCTTCTCTGTAGTCTTAATACATCACTCCTGGGGTTACTTTGGTACTGTGTGTGTGGAACCCTTCTCTGTAGTCTTAATACATCACTCCTGGGGTTACTTTGGTACTGTGTGTGTGGAACCCTTCTCTGTAGTCTTAATACATCACTCCTGGCGTTACTTTGGTACTGTCTAACCTAGGGCTGTCTTAAATACTTCAAAGCTTTGTTCGATGGCACGAGCTTCGAACATAAAAAAAAAATCGTTGTTTAAAAATCTTGCGCCTCCATTCCAATGAAACGAAAGTAAGCGGCGCCTCGACTCCACCTCTCTACAACAAGCACGTGGAGATTATCTGTGTTGAAAACAACAAGGACATGTGCAGCAGACATGTCGACGAAGAAGTCATCAGACGTGTGGTTACACTTTAAAATATGCAAAGACGGGGCGCCCTCGTGGCGCATACCATAGTGCCTCGCGCACCTACGCGGCCGACCCGGGTTCGATCCCAGCTCCCGTCGTTATTTGTCGCATGTCCTCCCCACCTCTCCTCCCGTTCGCCCTCTCCTCTATCGGTCCTGCGTTACCAATAAAGCTGTAAAAATGCTAAATAATAATGAATAATAAAAAAAATATGCAAAGACAATGCCCAAAAAGCCGAGTGCCAGATATGCCAGAAGAAAATGCCATATCACAACTCTACAACAACTTTGTCAAATCACCTAAAAAACGTAAGTATCGTTTAGGGCTGCACGATTTTGGGAAATAATCTAATTGCGATTATTCTGACAGATATTGCGATTGCGATTTGCGATGCGATTATAACATTTAAAAAAAAAATTACAAGAAGAATGTTGCTGCTTTCTGTAGTCGGGTCCCAACTGCAAAATTACTGTATTACCCTGTATTATACACTTTTACTATCATGTAGACTATTCTGCTTTGTGTTTTACATGTGATGTATTGTATACATGCACATTTATTATGTTCTTGTGTGATGTATCGCACATTTTATTGCTGTGTGATGTATTGCAAATGTTATTGCTGTCATCTTGGCCAGGTCTACCTTGCAAAGGAGATCTTGTATCTCAATGGGACTTCCTGGTTAAATTAGAAAAAAAAAAAAAAAAAAAAAAAATTAATTGCAGGCTTGGCGATTTGATAATTGCATCATTCCAAATCGCGATTTCGATTAAAAAACGATTAATCGTGCAGCCCTAGTATCGTTGTACTCGACGGCGACGCCACACAAAACATTAATAAGGCTATGCCTATGCCAGCATTTCAGTTAGCCGGTAATTACCGGTATTTGACCGGCAAAATCTGTTGAAGTCCGACATATTTAATCTCTCCGGTCTTAATGTCCGGTGAAAATAATTCCCTGAGTCTAAGCACAATTTGATTATTTGAATTGTATTAAAATAGGCTAAAATTAAATAGCCTATGCGATGAACGAAACAATCATTACATTTGTTTCATCGTTGCTTCTAATAATGACAACGACGTTGTCAGCGAGAGCTTAGTGCTGGGTGTGCGAGTGCATGTGAAGCTGCAGAGCCGGAGCAGCAGCGGCACAGTGCAGTACTCCAATTCAGCCATTGGCAATTCAGCTGTTGGGTGGGGGGCGCTGCTGTGCGGTCCCCAGATAGAGCCAGAAAAGAGCCAGAAAACAGCTGAATCTGCTGCTCTGCATCGACATACTCTCGCAAATAAGTCGTTGGGAGGTGGAGAGAGAGAGTCGTCACGCAAACCCACGATAATGTTGCCGTCTCTCTCTGCCAAATTTCTCAGTTCTTTGCTTGATATAATTAATACAAATGTCCAATATAACGGAATTCGTTGGCTCATAAAAATGTGATTATAACAGACTGCTGTTTATTAATGTCGGGCGACTGCCCACAGACACCTATTTGATTTAAAGTCGGCAGCAGCACGGAGTCTCGGGACTTATTTTATTTGGAATATAATGACTTTATACGCAAAAGTAGCCTAGTTTTAAGTAAAAATATTATAAATCTACATGCCTTGATGATGTCATTCTTTTGTTTTGTTGTCATTCTTTTGCCTATCAATTGTTTTTAAGCTCAATAAACTCTGACCGGAATTTCTCTCATTTGACCGGTAGATTGAAATCTACTGGACACTGAGGCCGGCAACAATTTTTTCTAACGGAAACCCTGGCCTATGCTGCTATGACTAATGTGTTACCAAGTTGGCTAATTTAATTGTAATCATCTGCTTTTGTAGGTGCATTGTCTGCTATAATTATAAATTATAAATTAAATATAATATAATTGTTTGCTTGATAGACGAAGGTTGCAACATAATTATGTCATGTCGTTGGCTGTGAGAGCAGCCCCACTGCACCCAGGCAGCGCAGCCGAGTGAAACCTTGTCGAAAGGGGCTACTTAATTAATTAATCCAATCCACTTTATTTATAGAGCACATTTAAAAACAACAACGTTTACCAAAGTGCTGTACAAGTCCCACAACATAAGATAAAAAAAAATTAAAAATATTATAATTAATATATATATATATATATATATATATATATATATATATTATTATTTTTCTCTCGAAGCTTCGAATTAAAATAGAAGCTCTGCCCCGAAGCTTCGATTGCCAAAAAAAGCTTCGAAGGTCAGCCCTAACCTTCTCTGTAGTCTTCTTAATACATCACTCCTGGGGTTACTTTGGTACTGTGTGGAACCCTTGGCTGTAGTACAATACATCACTGTGTATGGAGTGTTTTAGTTCATATAACTGGCCATTGACTATTTCCATTTCCTGTCGCACAACACTAAGAATAAGGAATACTAAGTAATTTCAGTTAATTAGTAATTCATGCTCACTGCATTTAAATCCAAAACCGTTTTGGTTTGTCCAGGTGCAGTGGTGAGTGCAGCTGTGTCAGCCAGTTTTTCTGGGAAATGGTTATTAGGCTACTGGTATGTGGACAAGACGAGTTGCATCACATAATATTCTCCAACATTGTTGAGGGCTCATTACAGATTTAGTTTAGTCTACAATAGAGGTGGTGATATGGGCCAGTTGGCATTGCCCCAGTCCGTTAACTGTCAGAATTGTCGAAGTTATCCAACACGTCCACTATATAGGTCTACACAGAGTTCCTTTTTTTTTTTATATTTTTTTTATTATTGCAAAACAAAAAATTATTAAAAGTCAGTACTCAACACACAATGCATAATGAAACTTTCAGTAAAGGTGGTTAAAATATATGCAAGTACAGAAACAGGATAAAACAAAAATAGTCTATAATAACATTAAAACCGTATACAGTGTATATCCAGCGAAAGTACAATTATATAAATGTTAGTATATAATATACCCCTAATACCTATTTTCTAAAACCCTACACACATATGCTCCAGCTCAAACCCCCCCCTCCCGGACCCCCTCTTGGATAGTACCTCCATTATCCCTCACTCCTAACCAGACACTACCATTATAAGCTAGCTTTTATTCTCTCCACTACTTCTAACCACATTGACATTTTGGATTCATTGAGCCCCAGAATTCTTGCTGTAGATATTTCTTGATATATCACATCGAGATATGTAAGAAACCACACTTTTCGGCACATTTTTTCCGGTTGAAACCAACGTGATGCGATCAGTTTTTTTAGCTACTGTGATACCCGATAAAACCAATCTTTTTAGTTGTGGATTCACTGCAAACTCAAAAACATAATTCAATAGTAATACCGCGGGGTGTACAGGTATATTCCAAAATACGAGTATTGATAATTGTTGGGACACATCTTCCCAGAATGCCTTAACTGGTGGGCAGTCCCAATACATGTGCATAAATGTTCCTTCGTCCCCATTTGTACATTGGGAGCATTTGGAGTCTTTTATAAGCCCCATTTTGCACAGCCTTATAGGAGTCAAGTATGTCCTGTGAATATAGTTCAGATTGATTTGTTGATGATCCGGGTTCCTTGATGTAAGTCGGACATTTGCCCAGGCTCCTTGCCAATCAAAGTCATATTCCAGGTCTGGTATATCCCTCCTCCAGACAGTGTCTAGTTGAAGGGTTTCATACGAGGACGTTAGTAATTGATAATAAAAACCTGATACAAAACCTCCCAATGTATCTCTTTCATAGAAAAATTTGTGGTATCTGTGGTGTTCAATTGGTATGAGTAATGGAACACCGTGAGATCTCATACAAAGTCGTAACTGTATGTAAAAAAGCCATGTGGACTCGGTGAGGTTAAACTTTATGCATATTTCGACATAACTACAGAGGCCCTTGTTATTAAAAATATCCCCTAATGAGTGTATGCCTTTCTCTTCCCATATAGGGAATCTTATAGGTCGTTTTCCCATTAAGAGTGCATTGTTATTGAATATGGGAGTGTGATTATGCCATTCTTGAGGGTTAGGATATTTCTTTTGTGTTTCCCGCCATGTTCTGATTGCATGGGTAATTATTGGGCCAAATTCTCGCTCACAATGCTTGATTGAAAGTTTAGTGTGTGCTATGTCTTTCAGTCTCTGTGGGGCTACTATGTTTTCTTCTAATTCTCTCCAAGATACCAAAGCCTGGGGGTCAAACCATATCTTCAATGGTCTTAATGTGAAGGCCTTAAAATATTGTAAAAAATCTGGGACTGCCATGCCACCGTCTGCTTTATTTCTCTGTGCGGTGGATCTTTTTATGCGAGGTGGTTTGTTATTCCAAATAAATTTGTATGTGGAGGTTTGTAATCTTTTCCAGTAGCCCTCTGGAGGAGGTAACGGAAGCATTGAGCTGAAGAAATTGATTCTTGGTAATACATCCATCTTAACTATTGATACCCTTGCCTGTACTGAGTTTTTAAGTTTTGCCCACCTGTCCAGGTCGTCTTTGATTTTGTTCTGTATTTTTGTGTAATTGTGCTTCACCGTTTGTCTTATGGTGGGAAATATTTCCACACCCAAGCATCTGAAATGTTTGACCATGGGTATCGCACCTGGGAGGGTTGTGTCTTTTTTTGCACTGGTGTTAAGAGGAAGAAAAGCCGACTTAGGCCAATTTATTTTAAATCCCGATAAATCACCAAAGTTCTCTATCAACTTGAGTATATGCGGCAATGTGTTGTTGGGGTTTTGCATGAACAATATTACGTCGTCCGCATATAAACTAATTTTATGATGTGTGCCCTTGATTACTATTGGTTCTATGTGTTGGGAATGTCTTATAAATTGTGCTAAAGGTTCTAATGATAGATCGAATAGTCCGGGACTAAGAGGGCAACCCTGTCTGGCTGAGCGTGATACCGGAAAGATATCGGAGATGAATGTGCCTGTTGTAATCCTGGCCGATGGGTCCTTGTATAGTACTTTAATCATATCAATGAATCCTTTTCCTAACCCCATCCTTTCTAATACTGCCCATAGAAACGACCATTCCAACCTGTCAAATGCTTTCATAGCATCCAGGGATAGTATCGCCTTAGGTGTGGTGTCCTCTTTGTCTGCATCTAGTACGTGCAGTATTCGCCTTATGTTATCATTGATCAGGCGACCTTTTATGAAGCCTGTTTGGTCCGGATGAACTAAAGACGTCATATGCTTTTGCAATCTGATGGCTAATATCTTAGAGTACAGTTTGACATCGGTTCCGAGGAGGCTTAAAGGACGGTAACTACCGCACTCAGTGGGGTCTTTGTCTTTTTTGTGAAGAACTGAAATGAGTGCGATATTTTGGTGTTTATGGAAGCTTCCCTCTTTGACTGAGTATAAGATCATATTTAGTAATAAGGGTCCAAATATGTCCCAGCAAGAAATGTACATTTCTGATGGGATACCGTCAATTCCCGGAGCCTTGCCGTTTTTCATTCCGGATATGGCCTTCTTGAGTTCTTCTAATGTGATCGGTACTTCTAACTGTTTAGCGTCGTCCTCCGTAAGTTTAGGGAGAGTAATTTGATTAAGATATGTGTCTAATTTGTCTTGATCAAAGGTCGTTTCTGAATTATATAAATCGGAGTAGAATTCTTTGAATGTATCGTTTATTATTTTGGGTTCTGTTACTAGAGCTTGTTGTTTCCTAATGGCAGTTATATCTGCAAATTTTGCATTAATTCTTAGTCGCATGGCTAATAGGTGACTAGGTTTAGAGCCTTGGAAGTACTGCTGTTGTCTTGTGCTGCGTATTTGCAATTCCGATTTTTGTCTGTATATTGCTTTGATCTCTGTCTTTAGAATGTTAACTTGGTTTTCTAGTCTAGTAGAGTTGTTGTATTTTAAAGAATTAAAAAGCGCTGAGTAAAGCGTTTCCATTTCAGACAGTTTTGTGTTTTGATTTTTGCGCAATATGGAGGAAAATCTATCCGTGAAATCCTTGATCATAGTCTTTAGCGACATCCATAATATTCTGGGATCTTGCACCGAGTTAGCATTATCCCGTAGGAATACTGTGAGAGCTTCTTTAATTTGTGTAATGAATTCCTTGTTGTTAAGCAGCATAGAATTAAAACGCCATCTTGGGGCCCGGGAAGATAGTGTACCAAATGTTGCTTTCAGGATTAAGTAGCAGTGATCTGATAGCGCATTGGGTGTCATTTCCACTTCATATTTATCAAATATTCTCGGGGATGCAAAGACGTAATCAATTCTGGATAGTGTGTTGTGTCTCGCCGAACGACAGGAGTACTTGCGGGTCATGGGGTTAAGTGAACGCCATAAATCAGTTACCCCTGTTGATTTCGACCAATCTTTTATTGCTTTAGATGAATTTTTTTGTTCGCTGGAAAAGGTAAGGTAAGTTTTGTCCATCCTTGGGTTCCAAATGTCATATACCGCTGCCAATGCAATTTTCCTGTTATTGTGTATAATCCTAGCTATAGTTATGCGCCCCTCAGCATCCGACCATACCCCTTTCAATTCGATATTTAACTCTTTCAGTGCCACGCCTGGTTTTCCATTTTACCGCTTGAATGCCACCATCCGCGCCAATGTTAACGTTAATATCGCCTAATCTATGTTTTAAATTATGGCTATGTGTCTAATCTGCCCATCGCATTATCAAAGACTATTTTCCAGACAGTGCTGTGAAGGCAGATTGTTTTTTTATCGCGTCGTTGCCGTTTCAGAGCAGTTAGAAAAGCCCCTGTTTTGATATAAAAAACAGCTCATTCTGGAGCATTCTATGAAAATCGTCTTTTAGTGGAATATTCCACAACGTTGATATTCGTCGGCCTTTTTATGAATCGTTTTCAAATAAACGCTAGATGATCAATATTATACGTGCACGCACGCACATTACGGCCGCGCGCGGATAATCGCCTCGTTGATTTCCTCTCGGAGTTTTACATTGAAACCAAAAGAAGACATTTCACAAAACAGCTTATAACTTCATCAAACTTACTCTGATTATCCTACCACTGATAACATAGAGTCCTTACCTGACATCAGATGGTATCCAACTGGTATATTCCAATTCCTGATCACCATTCGAAAAAATCGATACGTGTATGGATCCAACGCGACACAGTGGATCTCCATGATCCGCGGGGATCTGAGGCTCCAGAATGAACTCTAGTAACCCCTGCTGGATCAGTGAACTGGAAAATGTGGAGTACCGGATTTTTTCCCCCATTCATTTTCATTGAGTCCATTCCAAAATCACTTATGTCATCTGGGAGACGACAGGGGGCGCTTTTTTCCACAGTGATCACCGGCGCAGCTCGGCAATACTCGGGTAGGCTCGGGTGATGCAATAATTTTTCAGATCGCAGAAAAAAAAAAAAAAAAAAAATCCGAGAAATCTCGTGAGTGGCTAGCAACCACCTATAAAAAAACACGAGAAATCTCGTGAGTGGCACTGAAAGAGTTAATTTGCGTCTGACGACTATGGCTACCCCTCTAGTTCTCGTAACAAAAGAAGAGTGACTAATATTATGGTATATGTTATCCGCTAACGTATTTATGTCTTCCTCTAAAATGTGCGTTTCGCTTAATAGAGCCACGTCCACATGTTCTTTTTTCATCAGTGTGAGCACGCTTTTGCGTTTGTGTTGTTTGTTTATCCCACCGGTGTTCCATACCATTATATTCAAACTAGCCATAATCTGTGCATGTTTTTGTGTAGTTTTTGGTAATGCTTCTGGAGTGTGAAGCTACAATAGATGTACATCCAATTAATGAGGTCCCGTTGAGAGCTGAGCTTAAAAACATATATATATACAAATAAAAATCCCCTATTTTCCCCTCACCCAGAAAGTCGTACAGGCCTGTGTTCCAAGAACACATCCTCCGCGATTGACTTTCTCCCATGGTCCACCGGATTGCCCAAACTGAGCATTGTAATCTTAATCTTCCTATGCTAATTGCCATAGGATCTAACATTTCCATTCTATTGCAATAGAATGTCGCTTTTGGTCTTGCACCTTCCCTTACTGTAATGAAGTATTGTGATAAATGACAAAAAAATAAAATAAAAAATAAAAAAAGAGAATAAACTTTCATCGACATATTCATTTGAACCCTCTACTAACGTGTGGGAAAAAAGGAAAAAAGGAAAAGATTGTAGAGCAATATTGACACCTTAACGTGAAGAACATTGGAAAAGAACAATGTAAGTTAAAATATATTTAAAAAATATAGAGTAATGAGAAGAAAAAATTAAATAAAATAAAAATCAAAGGAAAGATATAGATAAGGAATGAGAGATAGAATAATTATCAACGTGGAGAAGCCACTAGAACCGAATTAACAGATTAGATAAGATAGAAAAGCAGCGCCTTTTAGAGCTTCAATGTGCCTTCAATGGAGTGATTACTTAAATTGTTAGAATAACCTTGTGGTGTTCATACGTTTAGGTGTGGTTAATTTTTAAAGTATTATTAAGGACTGATTGAACTTCATTTAATTTATTATCTGCTATGTGTATACACACCGGATGTTTATTGTTAGAGTTGTAGGCTTCGTTGTCATGGTGCCTTATATTCTAGAACAGTCGTGCCCAACCAGTCGATCGCGATCGACCGGTAGGTCGCGCGCTGGTTTCAAGTAGGCCGCGAGATTATTTTGGAAAATCATTTAATTTGATTTGATTTGGAGGGGAGGACAACACACGTTCGAGCAGTCCTGTGTATAAAAGGCAGCCTGCGCCAATCGATACCGTCTACATTCCGGACAGCGAGCTTCACCATAGGGATGCAAATTGATGCCTTTGTTTTCATGGAGTGGCATGAGTGGGGGTCGGGCCCATCACCTGGCAGGTACAGTATAAACGTGGCTCTGAGACCAGTCTTGAGTCACTCGAAACTGCAAGATGAATGGAACACCACCAGCTAAAAAGAGGTTCATTCAGAGGACGCTAGTTTTCAACAACGCAAGCAAGACTTCACTGCCGCCGCCGCCAGGACCCTCCGACGAGCTGCCGCCGCCGCCGCCAGGGAGCAGCTCCAACGCCGGAGCAGCCAAAAGACCAAAAACATATCATTTCCATGAAGAGTGGGAGGAGGCTTACTTTTTTGTTTATTTCAACGCAAAGTCAGTATGTCTGATTTGCAAACAAACTGTGGCTGTGCCGAAAAAGGGTAATTTGGAGCGGCATTATACAACGATGCACAAGAAACACAGCGCGGATTTTCCTCCAAAAACAGTCCTACGAAGAACAGCACTCCAGCAGCTGAAGTCTTCACTAGTGGGACAACAGTCCACTTTTACGAAGCCCAGCACCAAGGCAAAAGCTGCAACAATTGCTTCTTATCGTGTCAGTCACATTCTCGCTAAAAAGAAAAAATCCTTTAAAGACGGCGAATGTGTAAAAGAGGCATTGACTGCCGCTGCCGATTCACTCTTCGGTAATTCCAAGTATCACACAGAGATTATGGATGCTGTTAAAGACCTTCAGCTGTCACGTAATACTGTGACCCGGCGCTGTGAGGAAATGTCCGAGGATGTCCACCAGCAACTCATGAGGGACATTAATACATGCGAGTGTTATTCCCTGCAGTTCGATGAATCGACTGATATGGTAGATGTGGCACAGCTATGTATTTACATTAGAATGGCCTTTGACGACATGAGCGCAAAAGAAGAGCTGCTCACCATATTGCCTCTTAAAGGATACACTAAAGGTGAAGACATCTTTCAAGCCTTCATGGAGTTCGCTAAGCAGAGCAACCTACCCCTCCATAAACTCATCTCTATTACAACCGATGGGGCACCAGCCATGGTTGGCTGTAATAATGGGTTCATCGGACTGTGCAAAAAAAGCGACGCTTTCCCGGACTTCCTTAATTACCACTGCATAATTCACCAACAAGTGCTGTGTGCAAAGATTTTAAATATGAAGGACGTTATGGACATCGCTATGAAGATTGTGTGCTCTGTCAGGGCAAGGAGCCTACAGAGGAGGCTATTTCGTGCACATATGGAGGAGACGGGGGCGGAGCACACAGACCTGCTGCTGCACACAGATGTAAGGTGGCTGAGCAGAGGTAAATTTCTGGAGAGATTCAGCGAGTTGCTGCCTGAAATTAAAGAGTTTCTCAAGCTTGCTAAACATGCTGAATATACACATCTAGAGGACAACAACTGGCTTTTGAATTTGGCATTCATAACCGATGTCACTGGCATGCTGAATAACCTGAATTTAGAGCTGCAGGGAAAGGATAAATGTGTAATAAACATGATCAGCTCAGTGAATGCTTTTAAAGCAGGGCTGTACGCTAAGCTTTTTCACTAGGGGCACACTTGCCCCTAAATGAGAAATTTAGGGGCAAAGAATATTTTTTAGGGGCAAATTTTTAAATAACTATTTTACCATTATAGTAGGGCTGGGCGATATGGCCTCTAAATGATATTGCGATATTTTTTGGCCATATCACGATACACAATATATATCGCAATATTTTGACATTTCCTAAAGCACTTAAAATGCTTGATTTAACCCTTTGATGCATACAGTCACGCCAATATGATGATTATAATAAGTCCCTGCAACATATGTTTGCATTATTAAACCATGAAGATGCTTTAAAAAATAATTTAATGAAAATGTACTAAGAGTAGTCTACTGACACACTAATAAAAAAATTTATTTACATCTAAGACTATTTATATAAAAACTCTTGGGTGCCCTTTTTTTGCACAGTACTGTGTTTTCTATCCACTTTAGCCAAACACACACACACACACACACATATATATATATATATATATACTACTGTGAGAAAATAATAATTACACACAAAGGGATAATGGCTTATAGCAGACTTAATGATTTTAGAATATTTCAGATAATGAAATTAAATGTTTATCATCAACTATCCAGTTAGTATTTATACTGTCTGTAACGTTTGGCTACTTTAAATCATTGAATGTAGAGAGAGAGAGAGAGAGAGAGAGAGAGAGAGGGGGCGAGAACGCACAAGAGAGCCAGCCCCCCCCCCCCCCCCCCCCCGGGTTTTGTTCTAGGTTCGCGTTTTGATCGTCTAAGCTGCCGTAGGTGATGACGTCACACTCGAATGTAAACAGGAAGAGTCTAACACGGAGATGGAAAGTGGATGATATACAGAAACGAATAACTAATAAATATTAAGTTATGTTTAAACTTCTGTTGTCAAGCGTTGTCATATTGTCAATATAACCCACCCCCTTTCCTCACTTTTCCACCGTCCCTGCTTCACTCGGGACCACCAGCTAACGTTAGCCTATAGCTCCGCCGTCCCTGCTTCACTCCGGACCACCAGCTAACGTTAGCCCATTGCTCGTGTCAATTAAATTGCATGTTATTAAATGTCCGCGCTGGTCTGTCTAATGAAATTACAACCGCAACATTATGTCGCCTGTACAGCCCTGCTTGTAGGCTAATGTTAGTGTAGTGAAATGCGAATGAAGGGGTGAAATCACTATTCGCAAGCTTGCGAGTAGATATAATTTTTCATTCGCACCGGCCAAATTAGGGGGCAATTTGCGACGATCTCGTCGCAGCGTACAGGCCTGTAAAGGCAAGCTCACCATGTGGGCGAGAAGGCTGCAACGCAGTGACCTACGCGACTTTCCTCACATGCAAGCAGAACTTCAACGTCAGGGTGAGGACACCGCACAGTTTGATTGCACACATTATGAGGAGCAAGTTCAAAGCATCTTGTCAGAGTTTGATAAGCGCTTCACAGACTTTTCAATACTTGAACCTGTTGCAAGCTACATGTGTTTTCCATTTGGAACTGTAGATGTGGATGACATCACATCCAAAGTGGCCACACTGTTTAATCTGGACAGCCATGCTGTGGAGAACGAGATCCTCACACTTCAAACTGACATTGAGATTAAAGCCAGGGCAACACAAGGGATGAAGGCAGAGTTCTGGGAGCTACTGCTGCCTGAGAAGTACCCCAACCTCAGAAGATGTGCCATGAACTTAACAGCATGTTTTGGATCAACCTACCTGTGTGAGTCTGCTTTCTCTCACATGAAGATCATCAAGTCCAAGTACAGAACCACATTAACAGATGACCATCTTGTGGACTGCCTGAGGCTTGCAACCAGCTCCTACAACCCAGACATTGAAAAACTAGCTACCTCTTCCCAGTGCCAGCGTTCTCACTAAGGTAGAGACATTTAATTAAAAAAAAAACAGATAAAGGAGAACTATCAGTGACTGTTGACAGACCTTTTTGTGGAATTGTTTTTTGATTGTATTCCATTTTGCAATGTGACAGCTCTGTTTACACATCATTCCTATTCCTTTTTTTATTGTACATATATTTTTATTGTATTGTTCCACTTTTGCTTTGGCAATGTAAACACATGTTCTCATGCCCATTGAACTGAGTGTGTGTGTTGTCAGTGTGTATGCAGAGTGTGAAATAAACTTGAGAAGTTACAGTTACAGTCTTGTCATTCTTGTAAGTCCTACACTACACTGTTACAATGATATATAAAATAGCATATTATATTATATACCCATTCAATATGCACATGACAGAAAATATTATATGCCATATAATATTTTCTGTTGTGTGCATATTGAATGGGTAATACTATTACTACTAATACTAGCCTTATGCACCTTATCACACTGAATACTGTGAATATATTTTTCAGTTAGTTAGAATCTAACTAACTGAAAAATATATTCACAGTATTCACAGTGTCATAAGGTGCATAAGGCTAGTATTAGTAGTAATAGTATTACCCATTCAATATGCACATGACAGAAAATATTATATGGCATATAATATTTTCTGTAGCCTTATGCACCTATGACACTGTGAATACTGTGAATATATTTTTCAGTTAGTTAGAATCTAACTAACTGAAAAATATATTCACAGTATTCACAGTGTCATAAGGTGCATAAGGCTAGTATTAGTAGTAATAGTATTACCCATTCAATATGCACATGACAGAAAATATTATATGGCATATAATATTTTCTGTCATGTGCATATTGAATGGGTAATACTATTACTACTAATACTAGCCTTATGCACCTTATCACACTGAATACTGTGAATATATTTTTCAGTTAGTTAGAATCTAACTAACTGAAAAATATATTCACAGTATTCACAGTGTCATAATGTGCATAAGGCTAGTATTAGTAGTAATAGTATTACCCATTCAATATGCACATGACAGAAAATATTATATGGCATATAATATTTTCTGTCATGTGCATATTGAATGGGTAATACTATTACTACTAATACTAGCCTTATGCACCTTATGACACTGTGAATATATTTTTCAGTTAGTTAGATAGTAAATTATATTGACATTTGTGTTGTTTTTACTACCTGTACCCCCCCCCCCCCCCTTCCCCCATGCTGCTATTATGCCTGAATTTCCCCAAGGGGATCAATAAAGGAATATCTTATCTTATCTTAGCCGAGAGTAGGACAAATTTGGGCTGGTAGCTCTCGGCTAGGTGGCAAATTAAAAAGTAGATCTTGGTTCAAAAAAGGTTGGGCACCCCTGTTCTAGAAGGTTGTAGAGTATACTAGTGCCTAGACTATTTTATGTTCCAGAATGATCTAAGAGACCCAGGGCATTTGAGCGATAAACCCAGAATATTCCAGATAGATCTTTTTGCAATGATATGTATTTGTCTCCTCAGAGACCAGAGACTGAAATTATAATGTATTATGAAACGTATTATACACAGTACACATTGTTATAGACAGCTTGCATATCGTCTGCTACCTTGATGAACACAATAAAGTCATTCTAACACTGGTATACATTGAGAAAGAGGCTTATCTGTTTCCGGCATTTTCGTCCTGCCTTGGGTTATTTGCTCCATTTCGATTCAGAAAATCCTCAGCTTCAATAGGTGTGTATACACCTGACCTGCGGCCGTCACTGCCCAAGAATGATAACAGCGCCGGGTATGATAGCCTTGGCTTGTAACCGGCTTTGAACAGCTTTTGCATCACCTCCTTGTATGGTAGACGTCGGATGATGGCATCTTTGCTCAAATCTTCGTAGATAAATATTGGTTTATCACCATAATTCAGATTCCCACGTTGGTTGCGAGCAAATTTGATGATGTCATCCCTTGTTGTAGTCTTCCGCAGAGTGACAATGATGACTCTTGGCCCGTTGATTCTTTGCCCCCGAGAACCGATTCTGTAAACTTGGTCCACTTCTGGCACTGTGTTTGGATCGATGTTACCCAAAATCGTTGATAACACTGTTGGAAAGTTGGGATCTTCGCAGTTTACTGCTTCATCAAGCCCTACAATGCGGATGTTATTCCGCCTGTGGTAGCGTTGGGATTCTAGTAGCCTCTCCGTCGCTTCGTTTTTAAGCCCTTGTATTTCCCTCCGGTATTCTTCTTTCACACTTTCCATCTCTTTTCCCATCTCTGTCATGCCACCTTCGTTCGCCTTGACTGCCCGTGTAATTTCTGTCACCGTATTCTCCACTGTCGTGATTCGCATGGACTGTAAAGCGACCGCTCTCATAACCTCTTCGAATTTAGTATCGATGTGTTCAACGTGTGCTTTGAAAGCGACCATCTGTTCTTTTATCAGGATAGTCAGAGAGTTGAAGTCGGGTTGTGTAATTGAACTGCTTGTGTCAGTTGATGTTATTGGAGCAGTGAGGGATCCGATGGATGTTTTTGCTATTATCTTCTCAAAATCGCCTGCTTTCTCCTTCACGGTACTTTTTTCTGATGTTCCTGTTATGTTGTCATCTATTGTCTCCCTCTCGGGGCCAGTTGTCCTTGGTCCCTGTGTATTCTCCTCTATATTCCCCGCGTCGGGGCTTGTCACCAACGGATCTGCCACAGCGTCGCCTGTCATTTTCCTTGAACGTGTTTCAATCGGCGCCGTTAGAATTGCTGTGTCTTGTTTCCTTCCACCCTTTTTCTTATCCTTATCCATGTTGTCTTTTGATATAGTTAGTAGATGGTCTTATCAATACATACGATGTGGTCTAATCTCTTTTGGTATTGTCCAAATAAGGTTTTTAAACGAAATTAACGATAACGGGAGCGGAGCTGTAACCAATTGCGTGCGCTACATATTGCAGCTAAACCGGAAGTCAAGAGAGTTCCTTATGTTTTCAACTAATGCATTGAAGGCAACACTTGGTCATTTTTTAAATGTATTTTTATTTTGTGAATTTGCAATGGAATTTATTTTCCCGCTGAACCATACTGAACCCAAAACCGTGTCCCCAAAACAGCGATATGAACCGAACCGCGATTTTTGTGAACTGTTCCAACCCTAACACACACACACACACACACACACACACACACACACACACACACACACACACACACACACACACACACACACACACACACACACACACACACACAGATTAGGACTTTCTTCACTCATACATTTGTGTGTGTTTACTAGGGCTGTCTTAAATACTTCGAAGCTTCGTTCGATGGCACAAGCTTCGAACATTAAAAAAAGAAAATCGCAGTTTAAAAAAAAATATCAACTTTTTTTTTCAATTTTTATTTTTACTTTGTGTGTGTGTGTGCATGGGGCCATTGGGTGGGGCCGGGGGACAAATACACTGGAGGAAAGGAACCCAGCTCAGCACTGCCCAAATTATATCATCACTATTGCCTGTTTGAAGGATATCATCCTCAAACACATACACCACCTACACGCAGGGACCGAAACTAAAGCCCGCCGCCCGCCAGGGGCGCTCAGTTTTTACCTTTGGCGCTTGACACTTAGAGGGCTGCCCGCCGTGTGGCGTGTAGACGTGTAGTTCATAACGATACTCTTATTTTGATTGTGCGAGTACAGATTATAGCCTATCTCGTTTTTTTTTTCTCCGCTGCGAGATCGTTAAAAAACTACAAGTCCCACATTGCACTCAAGTCAACGGTCCAATCACAGTAGAGTGACGTGACTGGTTTCATGAGAAAGAAAGCAAATGACCAATCGGAAGCTCTCATTTGGCTTGTTTACTTCCTGAAACGCCACCATTGCGATATGCGGGCAGTCTGCTCTAGTCTAGATCGGACCTCCATGAGCTACCGTTACTGTTTAAACAATGACCCAGTCAACTATTCACTTTTAGTTTAATACATGACGAGGCATTGTCTAACGGTATCTAGCTGGCTAGCTACTGATATCAACAAATGCTCCAGCAATAGTCGACTCGAGTGCATAATACCGCCGTTCCCTCGTTAGCTAGCTCACGTTAGCTAGCTCACGTTAGATCTATATGTCCCAGTAAACTAAATTGTCTTAACGTTACCTAGCGGGCTAGCAGTAGCTACAGATAGCTCCTGATATCAATGTCTTATAACATTGATTCAATGCGTATTGTAGCTGAGGGCTTTATGAATGTGATTTGACCAAAGAACCCCAACATTATACCAATAGGGTCCAGCTGCAGCGCCGGAGAATCCTTGCATGCTGAATGTAGAGTATTAGGCGGCGGTTACACCTTTCGTATCATCTTCGTATTGTTTTCATATGCGTATCGCCGCGACGTCGTGCGCCTCGAGTCACACTTTCGTTTTTTTTTCCGTTTTTGTCACCCGAGCACACTGATGTAGTACACTGCCAAAGCAGTAGGTGGCAGTAGGTGGCAAACATGAAGGCAATTTCAACCAATCAGAACGAATGTGCCAATACACTTCCTGGAAGCTCCAGCAAAGAAAATGTCAATAAGGCAGGCGCCTATGCCGCGCCACCATCTTGCCTATTTACTCAATGCAGCAATTCTTTTTCAGCAAAGCCTAATAAAAGTGCAATAAACAAAACGGATACATTCACTGTGTTCTGCCTGTCATTTGTTGATGAAACAAAACTAACATCAACACAAGTGACCACCAAGAGCGGATAGTTTAGTCTAAAAAACGATCGGTAGCATTGTTAGCTGCATGCTAACGTCAATGGAGTATGCCATTATAACAATATAGCATTGTGGCTAGAAGCTAACGTTAGCTCACGCTACTTAGCCAGCACCAAAACTGATGATATCGCGAGCTATCAGTAGTTAGATAACATTAGAGACAACGCTGTGTGTATTAAACAAAGGTGAATAGATGACTGGGCCATTTTGTTTAATGCTTGTTAAGTTGAAAGAGGAGCTCTGAGCTAACAGGGTCTGAATCCTGATAGCTCACGTTAGCCAGCTGCTCATGCAATCGGTAATGCTAGCAGAATGAATGGATGTAAACTTTATTTAACATATTGCATATGGGTACAATACAATACGGCTCAATACAAACAATTGTTAAGGGAATGCAGACTGTTGTAGCTTGGACTGGGGTCCTTATAACAATAACTTGACAACACATGGTAGCTGAAGCTATTTGGGACACACACACTGTTGTCACCGGAAGGGCACGCAGATGGTATCTACTGCGCATGGGCGTTTTCGCAACAACGGCTAGCGTGCTGACTACACGCTGTTGTCGATTCGTTTTTTTTGCGTATCTCCAAACGCAAACACAATTTTGCGTTTCAGCCGTATCCTCAAAAAAACGCATTTCTGTGTAATAGGGACATCAAACGTCGTCAAAAACGTATAAAAAAACGCCAGGAATGTGACTAGTCTAACCATGGCCTTAGTATAGGGTCCCGCTGCAGCACAGGAGTACACACAGACAGTGGAGCTGTTTGCAGATAGCGAGCATTTTGACTTATTGCGTGGTGGCGATGTCTCGCAGATAATACAACTACAAGTATGATTATATAATATATATTTTATTTAAAAAAAATGTTTTATATAAAATATATATATATATATATTTTTTTAATCAAAAAAAATTTGGCAGGTAAGAAATATGCTTGGCGGGTAGATTCTTCCCATCTACCCGCCACTGGCCGGTGAGTCAAAACGTTTATTTCGCTCCCTGCCTACACGCCTATTCTCAGTCCTTGCCCCACAATGGTGGAATGAACTACCCACCCCAGTTAGGACAGCCGAATCCCATCCAATCTTTCGCCGTCGACTAAAGACTCACTTCTTCAACCATTATCTGAAATAAAATAAAAAAAATAAAATAAAAAAAATCTAACCCTAACTAACCTTACTGTCATGCACTTGTCCTAATAAACTAACCTACACTGTAACACGCAACACTTTGATGACTATTGTTACTTGTTAAACGACAACAGCGATCCACCTTGAATTAAATCACACAGCCGTGTTGGCTGCGTCACAGTCACGAAAGGCCCTTCGGTTTTAATCCCAGCATTATTTCTACTAAACCGTCTTAATCTGTGTCATTAATCAGTGGACCAGACCTGTCAGCATCAGGCAGCACACACCTATCCCTGGTCTTCCATCTGCTCTGTGTTTCCCTCCTAAATGTTATTTCTGGAGGTCCACCACATTATCAAGACAGGCCCATCACAACTAGGGATGCCCCGATCACGTTTTTTGCCACCGATACCGATCACCGATCGTCGTGATCCATATCGGCCGATACCGATCCGATACCGATTGTTTTTGATTACAAAGAAATTAAAAATTATTTTATATAAAAAGTTTTTTTTTTCTTTTATAAAATATATATATTATATAATTAGACTTGTACTTGTATTATCTGCGACTGCGAGACATCGCCACCACGCAACAAGTCAAAATGCTCACTATCTGCAAACAGCTCCACTGTCTGTGTGTACTCTAGTAGCAGGGTTTCCGTTAGAAAAAATTGTTGCCGGTCTCCGTGACCTGCAAGATTTCAATCTACCGGACAAATGAGATTAATTCCGGTCATAGTTTATTGAGCTTTAAAACAATTTATAGGCAGACTATATAAAGAATGTCATCCTCAAGGCATGTAGATTTATAATATTATTATTTAAAACTAGGCTACTTTTGCGTATACAGTCATTAATATATTCCAAATAAAATAAGTCCCTCGATACTCCGTGCTGCTGCTGACTTGAAATAAAATAGACCGCGTATGTGGGCAGTCGGTCCGACACTAAACAGCAGTCTGTTATAATCACATTTTTATGAGCTAACGAATTCCGTTATATTGGACATTTGTATTAATTATATCAAGCGAAGAACTGAGAAATTTTGCAGAGAGAGACGGCAACGTTATCGTGGCCGGGTTTGCGTGATGTATTTCTCCACCTCCCAACGACTTGGTGCTGGTCATAATGTCCGGTGAAAACAACTCCCTCCAAGCACAACTTGATCACCCGAACCGTACCAAAACAGGCCAAAATTAAATAGCCCATGCGACGAACGATTCATTACATTCGTTTCATCGTTGCTCCACCAAGCAGCCGGTCCAACAATGAAAGCTGTTATCAGCGCGAGCCGGCAGCAGTTAGTTTGCAAGAAGCATCCAGCTGCAGACCCGCAGAGCAGCTTTCCAGGTCTGGGGACCGCACTGTGCCAGCAAAGCTGGTGGGTTATGTGGGTCTGCAGCTGCATGCCTTCCGCAAATCCAGCAGCAAGCTCTCGCTGAGCGAAGCAACGACAACAAACGCAATGATTGTTTCGTTCACCCAACTCCAGCCCATCCAAATACAATTCAAATAATCAAACTGTGCCCAGAGGGAACTATTTTCACCGGACACTATGACCGGAGAGATTAAATATGTCGGACTTCAACAGATTTTGCCGGCCAAATACCGGTAATTACCGGCTAACGGAAACGCTGTCTAGTAGCCCAGCTCAAAAGGATTCTTCGGCGCTGCAGCGGGACCCCATTGGTAACGTTAAGTGCTTTGGTCGTTTCACATTCAGCAAGCCCTCAGCTCGAATACGCATTAAATCAATGTTATAAGACATTGATATCAAGAGCTATCTGTAGCTACTGCTAGCCGGCTAGATGACGTTAAGACAGAACTTTAGTTCAATGGGACATTTCGTTTTGAACAGTAAACGAACGTCAGCTAACGCAAGCTAACTGAGGTATGAACATGAACTACTAGACTTTCTGGATCATTTGTTGATATCAGGAGCTATCGGTAGCTAGCCGGCTAAATACCGTTAGACAATGCCTACTAAACGTGAATAGTTGACTGGGTAATTTTGTTTAAACAGTAACGATAGCTAGGTAGGTAGCTAACGTTAGCGCAGGTCGAATGCAGTGCACTACAGACTCGAGCAGAGGAGCCGCACCTCTTTGTTTACAAACTCTACACGGGGGCGGGCGGGGCTAGGGAGGAGGAGCAGCGGCAGTTTGCAGGTCGTGTGTGTCTGAGACAGACAGCGAGTGAGAGCTTCGCTTGATCGGTTTCCGCTATCGGCGAATATGACTAATTATCGGAATTCACAGATTGCATATTTATACTGAGTATCGGCCGATAACGATCGGTGGCCGATCGATCGGGGCATCCCTAATCACAACTACACTTCTCTTAACGCTGCTGACTATGTGGATCCATAGTTTTCCACCACTAATAACTTTGGAATGGAAACCCTGTTGTAAACACTGGACATGAATACCATGTTATTCATATATCTGGTTTCCAGGAACCAACCGATGATGGAGGAGGAGGTTATTGTACTGATTTATACAATCAAATGCGCTTCATTTATCAATATTTTCCTATGTTTCAAAGGTTGTAAGTTGTGACCCGGCACAGTCTAGTCTAAGGTCGCTTTCACACAGGGGCTGTTTGGTCCGGACTATCGGACCAGAATTCGATAGTCCGGTTTTTCGGGTGTGTGTGAATGCGCGTCGAACTCGGTCCGTGGACCAAGCAGGCGAACTCTGGTCCGACCAAAAGCATAGGTCTCGGTTCGCTTCATCGGACCAAATATAGGAAGTGCTTATTATTACCACTGCTCGCAGCATTCACTGCAAAACAAGCACACTGCATCTATCTATCTATCTATCTATCTATCTATCTATCTATCTATCTATCTATCTATCTATCTATCTATCTATCTATCTATCTATCTATCTATCTATCTATCTTGGGAAGAAGGAAGAAAAAACGCGGCTTATTATATTATTACCGAGGTGAACGGCATTCACTGCAAAACAAGCACACTGTACACATATGGGCAGAAGACCAAATAAAACAGCTACTTGTGGGCACTCATAAAAACAACGTGGTGTACAAGTTGTTTAGCGAGAGGATGGTGGTAATGGGCTTCAATTAGTGATGCACGATATATCGGCCGCCGATATAATCGGTATCGGTCCGATATCAAGATAGGGCCGATATTAATTTTTTTTAACATGTTTTGGCCTTAAATAGTTTCAAAATATCAGTCATTTCTGAAAATAAGTTACAAAAGTAAAAAAATTATGCGTTTTGGAAAATAGCTCTTTATTTGATTATCATAAAAAAGTGTTTTCTATACAGAGATATCGACATCGGTAAATATCGGTATCGGCCAGAACAGCAATATTAATATCGGTTATCGGTATCGGCCACAATTTTCACATCGGTGCATCACTAGCTTCAATAGAACAATGGATCAATGCCACGTCAAAACTCGCCTCCGCTGATCTGGAGGGCTCGCAGTCCACACACAGACACACACGCGCGCGCACACACGGGCTCGCAGCCACACACACACATTTCCACTGTCCAATAGACGAGCGCCCTTTTCGACCGCGTGACATTGTTCAGAAAGTTCGGTGCGCCTCACAAATTGCTATGTGAACGCAGACGAACCAAATGAAGAATGCAACAATGTTGCAACTTCACCACCAGAACCGCACCGAGTCAGCAAAACTATATGTGAAAGCGACCTAAGGAGCTCACGATTCCTCAGAAAACCCCAAAATGTTGCGCAATTCAGAAATAGGTTGAAATGGAGATATTGGCCATTTTGAGTGCTTTGAAATGTTCTCTAAGTCTCCTTATTTGCAAAACTTAATAGGACTTGTAAATGTGTTAATTATTGTTAGATTGTCCGTCAGTATTCATTTCTTTGCTGTGTGAAAAACAGGCCACTGGCTAAGTACTTTCTGTCTCGGGTATCGGAGAGGAGAAGCACAGAAATGAGAGGAGGGGAGACTCACCTAAATCCATTCCGAAACAACAGGGCCCAGTACTTTGTTGGCGGTGTGAAAATATGCAGAGAAACATTAATATCTTTTGAACCGTTTGTGTTCAATTGTATCTGAATCGGGAGATGATCTTCTCTCCGTCACAATTTAAATTGTATTTCTCCGTTGCACAAAAGCTGGCTGCCAGTCACATTGAATAATGTACTCCAGTACGCGCTCCACAAGTCTCTAAGCTAGCGCATAACGGAGTATAGAGAGAAGGCTCTATAGCAGATGTCCCCAACCTTCGGGTCGCGGACCGGTGCCTGGCCGTGGATCATTTGGTACCGGGCCGCAAAGAAAGAATAAAGTTGTTTAAAATGACATTTATTTTATTTATTATTCTTCCTGCTATTTTACTTTGAAAAATTGCCACTTCCGCCCTCGCTTCACTCTTTTTCATAAAATAAGTCTCCTGCCATAATGCGCCCCTTCGCGTAATTCACTCACAGCTCGCGCTGTAGTTGTGGCAGAGACATGATTATTCGCCCGATTTGTACGTGATGGCTTATTTTGTAGGTAAGAACTTGTACTTTGATATAATGTTAAACGAATGTATTTGAAGCTTGCTTAACAAGACCCTATTATCTGTGCCAACTGTTTCCGAGGACTCATTATAATCTAATTTAAGCGGAAATTGTTTTATAGAGAGCGAGGTTGCCAACACAATTGTCTTAAATAGGTTTTAAATAGGACATGTTTGGAGAATGTTTGTATTTACAGTTATAGGAGCGGTAGTGAAAGAGAGAGGGGTAGAGAGATAGGGGCGGGGTAGTGAGAGAGATGGAGAGAGGAGGGGTAGTGAGAGAGGAAGAGAGGGTGGGTAGTGAGAGGAGGGGGAGAGAGAGGATGGGTAGTGAGAGAGATGGAGAGAGAGGTTGAGAGAGAGGGACGGGGTAGTAAGAGAGATGAAGAGAGAGGATGTGTAGTGAGAGGAAGAGGGGATGGGTAGTGAGAGAGAGGAAGAGAGGAGGGTAGAGAGAGAGGGGAGGGGTAGTGAGAGAGATGGAGAAAGAGGAGGGGTAGTGAGAGGAAGAGAGGAGAGGATGGGTAGTGAGAGGAAGAGAGGAGGGGTAGTGAGAGAGATGGAGAGAGAGGAGGGGTAGTGAGAGGAAGAGAGGAGAGGATGGGTAGTGAGAGGAAGAGAGGAGAGGATGGGTAGTGAGAGGAGGGGTAGTGAGAGAGGGGAGGGGTAGTGAGAGAGAGAAGGGTTAGTGAGAGGAAGAGAGTGGGGAGGGGTAGTGAGAGAGATGGAGAGAGAGGGGAGGGGTAGTGAGAGAGGAAGAGAGAGAGGATGGGTAGTGACTAGTGAGTGAGAGATAAAGGGAGGAGGGGTAGTGAGCGAGGAAGAGAGAGAGGAGGGGTAGTGAGAGAGGAGGGGTAGTGAGTGAGAGAGATAGAGGAAGTGAGAGGAGGATACACAGTGAGTATGTAAACTTCACTCTGCAGTGGAACTGTGTGAATTTCACTGGCGGTCCTGTCTGGTGTCAGATATCCCTAGAGGGGTGTGTGTTTCTGTCTGCTTGGTTGCGAGTGTGTGTGTGTGTGTGTGTGCAGTGCAGTGCACAGACATGCATGTTGTGATGCCTGTGTGTGTTTCTAAGTGTGTGTGTTTGCGTCTCGTCACCCTGGAGCCAGTCATCCTCTCCTCTGACCCTGATCCCTGTCACCTGTCCGCTTAGATCACACACATACATACGCACACACACTTAAACACACACACACACACACAATTGCTTTGACCCTACCCAGGAGTTGAAACCCTACCATGGTTGTCGTCCATGCAAAACATGCCACCACAGCGCACATTTCTGCTCTCCGAGTGTGTGTGCATTCCGCGCAACATAAAATGTTGAATAAAAAGTGCTATTTTTTTGCTTAATTAACCAGCCTTATTAGACATTAAGAATCTCTTTTGCAAGAGACCTGGTCAAGACAGCAGCATTTAAAACATACAGATGCTACACATAAAACAAATGCAGATTAAATACAGAATAATATCATACAAAACACATACAAATAATAAATACATAGACTAATATACAAAACACATACAAATAATACATACATAGGATATCATACAAAACACATTAAAAGAATACATACATAGAATAATATCATACAAAACACATTCAAAAGAATAAATACATAGAATAATATCATACAAAACACATACAAATAATAAATACATAGACTAATATACAAAACACATACAAATAATACATACATAGGATATCATACAAAACACATTAAAAGAATACATACATAGAATAATATCATACACAACACTTTCAAAAGAATAAATACATAGAATAATATCATACACAACACATTCAAAAGAATAAATACATAGAATAATATCATACAAAACACATTCAAAAGAATAAATACATAGAATAATATCATACACAACACATTCAAAAGAATAATTACATAGAATAATATCATACACAACACATTCAAAAGAATACATACATAGAATAATATCATACAAAACACATTAAAAGAATAAATACATAGAATAATATCATACACAACACATTCAAAAGAATAAATACATAGAATAATATCATACACAACACATTCAAAAGAATAAATACATAGAATAATATCATACACAACACATTCAAAAGAATAAATACATAGAATAATATCATAAACACATTCAAAAGAATACATACATAGAATAATATCGTACAAAACGCATTCAAAAGAATAATTACATAAAGTAATATCATTAACACATTAATTGCCAAAAATGAGAATTCTCGTGTCTGTGCCCCAACCGTTCAGCGCCATAAACGAAGATTCTTGTTTCAGGGTCGTTTTTCCTTTTTTCAGATTTGAATACCCTCTTCAATCTCAGGGAGCTGTGTGTTGGCTGAAAAATGCATAGTGGGAATCCTAAGGTGCAGTACCGGCCGCATCCTACCAGGCGGCGGTATCGAGCTACATTTCTAACATTGTATCCTGGGCTGTGGAATGACCCCAGGTCTTGGATTACATTTCTTGTTCTCGGGGAGGCGCACAGTTCAGCCGGTTACATCGAAGCACGTCAACTATGCTTGATCCGTATGTTATGGTCGTTTATAACGTTGAGCAAATGGGGATTGGATCTACCAGATGGCGATCAAGAAATTGGAATATTCTTTTTTGATTACTTTCGGCCAAAGGTAAGGGCGATTTGACGTCAATTCTAGCTCGATCCAGCAATGCTTTCATAGCGATCGGGCTGATAACTGTTTTTAGTAGGGATGCTCGATATTGGCTTTTTTACCGATACCGATATTGTCCAACTCTTAATTTCCGATACCGATATCAACCGATACTGATATATGCAGGGTTCCCCCCCCCTGAAAACCGATACCAATATTTTCCGATATCACATTTTTATGCCAATATCGGCCGATAATATCGGTAGGCCGATAATATCGGACATCCCTAGTTTTTAGTGTTCAATGCGAATGCCGTTACTGACGCTCGAATAATCAGAAACGACCCCCCCCCCCTTTCATGTATTCATGATGGAACATAATACCGATAATGTGGATTTGCATCCAGAACAATAGCGGGTTCAGGCGAGAAACGCTACAGTCTACAATGTAATCGACGTGTAGGACTATAACTCAAGCATTTCATGGATTACGATAGACTGCTCTAAAACCATACTTATATTCACCACGGTATAACACGGGAACGTATGGATGGAAAAATTATTTCTTTTTTGCATCTTGACCGGAAGAAACCCAGTGTCAAATGACTATAGTACTGTATCCATATCTATAATATAGAATATGGTTATAGCTCTACAAACAAGGTGATCGATTACATGGGTCTAATGGTTGGCATGAGGCGATAACTTCCCGGAAGAGGCGTGGCACCCAAAGTGTTAAACGTCAAGTGTTCAGGGCCAGGGTTAAAGGAAGTGAGATATATTCAGATCAGAAGCACAGACAGTTCCTGACTAAATTCATCAAAAGGAATCAGATTTTCCAGCCGCAAGGTAGCTTGTAGTGTATTCCAGGAAGAGGGAGCGGAACATCTAAAAGCCAACTCGCCTAGTTTGTGTGGACCTTGGGTACAGATCATAAGTACAGGTCAGACGGGCGTCGGGCATAGCTATACTGCCCTGTAGAAACAAACTTTTTCAAAATGTTGTTATAAGTGAAATTGAACTTGTCTTGTGACAAAGTTTCAGAGTTCAATCTTGCTCTGTTTTTAGAGAAAAGTGCTATAAAGAATTGCAGTAACTACAAAATCACTGGATAGTCAAAGAACTTTAAAGCCACTTCTCTCAGTTTCACTGTTTGCGTCGTTCCTGCGGTTAGCTTCTGCAGGGAAGTATAGCTGCTAATGTTGCGTGATATGAAAGTATGAGGGGAGCATACCAAGAATGGACCTGTAAATACACGAGAGCCAATGGGTGTTCCTCTGTGTAGACAAAGAGGCGCAATTAGCCTTAGTGTACAAACAGTGATGTGTGAGAGCTGTACAGCCAGTCACCTTATTATTAACTAGACACACCATGAAAATGTGATATTTTAAAGGTCGCCTCAGTAATTTTTTTGTAAACTTTGTTTTGATTAGCTAACCTGCACTTCTGATACATGGCCATCTCTAATTAGCTTACCTGAACACCTGGTATATAACCAGCTCTAATTAGCTTACCTGAACACCTGGTATATAACCAGCTCTAATTAGCTTACCTGAACACCTGGTATATAACCAGCTCTAATTAGCTTACCTGAACACCTGGTATATAACCAGCTCTAATTAGCTTACCTGAACACCTGGTATATAACCAGCTCTAATTCATTGACCACATCTGATTTGTTTAGAACAAAAACCCAATTTCACAAATTAATTTAACATATTGAATGAGACGTCGAATAACAAGATATACTAGCAAATAAATGTTTTATTCAGCGTCAACGTTGCAAGTATGCTTATTTGGTATGTGGGCTTGAATGGTACACATATCCTACAAATAATAGTCCTACGTTTTATTTGGAAGCACTTTTCAAGAAACACTGCACAAGAGAACCTGTAAATCAAAACAAGGGAATGTCGTTGGTATAATAAATGCAAAACGTGTTACTTTAGTGCCCCTGGTTACAGACAATGTTCCTTTGGCTGTTACTGTATGGAGCCCAGTCTGAGCCCACAGGCAACCGAGTAGGTGAAGGCACAGCGTGGGCTACAGCGAGTCCGTCTTTGCTCATGAGTCATCTTCCAGTGTATTCTGGGTGCAATTATGAGTAGGGTTGGGCACAGAGAACCGGTTCTAATAAGAACCGGTTCCTAACTTCCGGTTCTGGAACCGGAAGTAACATGTTTGCATTTCGATACTAGACACACCATGAAAATGTGATATTTTAAAGGTCGCCTCAGTAATTTTTTTGTAAACTTTGTTTTGATTAGCTAACCTGCACTTCTGATACATGGCCATCTCTAATTAGCTTACCTGAACACCTGGTATATAACCAGCTCTAATTAGCTTACCTGAACACCTGGTATATAACCAGCTCTAATTAGCTTACCTGAACACCTGGTATATAACCAGCTCTAATTAGCTTACCTGAACACCTGGTATATAACCAGCTCTAATTAGCTTACCTGAACACCTGGTATATAACCAGCTCTAATTAGCTTACCTGAACACCTGGTATATAACCAGCTCTAATTCATTGACCACATCTGATTTGTTTAGAACAAAAACCCAATTTCACAAATTAATTTAACATATTGAATGAGACGTCGAATAACAAGATATACTAGCAAATAAATGTTTTATTCAGCGTCAACGTTGCAAGTATGCTTATTTGGTATGTGGGCTTGAATGGTACACATATCCTACAAATAATAGTCCTACGTTTTATTTGGAAGCACTTTTCAAGAAACACTGCACAAGAGAACCTGTAAATCAAAACAAGGGAATGTCGTTGGTATAATAAATGCAAAACGTGTTACTTTAGTGCCCCTGGTTACAGACAATGTTCCTTTGGCTGTTACTGTATGGAGCCCAGTCTGAGCCCACAGGCAACCGAGTAGGTGAAGGCACAGCGTGGGCTACAGCGAGTCCGTCTTTGCTCATGAGTCATCTTCCAGTGTATTCTGGGTGCAATTATGAGTAGGGTTGGGCACAGAGAACCGGTTCTAATAAGAACCGGTTCCTAACTTCCGGTTCTGGAACCGGAAGTAACATGTTTGCATTTCGATACTAGACACACCATGAAAATGTGATATTTTAAAGGTCGCCTCAGTAATTTTTTTGTAAACTTTGTTTTGATTAGCTAACCTGCACTTCTGATACATGGCCATCTCTAATTAGCTTACCTGAACACCTGGTATATAACCAGCTCTAATTAGCTTACCTGAACACCTGGTATATAACCAGCTCTAATTAGCTTACCTGAACACCTGGTATATAACCAGCTCTAATTAGCTTACCTGAACACCTGGTATATAACCAGCTCTAATTAGCTTACCTGAACACCTGGTATATAACCAGCTCTAATTCATTGACCACATCTGATTTGTTTAGAACAAAAACCCAATTTCACAAATTAATTTAACATATTGAATGAGACGTCGAATAACAAGATATACTAGCAAATAAATGTTTTATTCAGCGTCAACGTTGCAAGTATGCTTATTTGGTATGTGGGCTTGAATGGTACACATATCCTACAAATAATAGTCCTACGTTTTATTTGGAAGCACTTTTCAAGAAACACTGCACAAGAGAACCTGTAAATCAAAACAAGGGAATGTCGTTGGTATAATAAATGCAAAACGTGTTACTTTAGTGCCCCTGGTTACAGACAATGTTCCTTTGGCTGTTACTGTATGGAGCCCAGTCTGAGCCCACAGGCAACCGAGTAGGTGAAGGCACAGCGTGGGCTACAGCGAGTCCGTCTTTGCTCATGAGTCATCTTCCAGTGTATTCTGGGTGCAATTATGAGTAGGGTTGGGCACAGAGAACCGGTTCTAATAAGAACCGGTTCCTAACTTCCGGTTCTGGAACCGGAAGTAACATGTTTGCATTTCGATTCTTAAAAAATAAAATATATATATAATTTTTTTTTACTTTGTTAATTAATACCCTAGTTACAGTACAGCAACCAAATTAAACTGTATCAAGGCAACTGACAATGTGAATAGTATGAAACAAATTAAAGGTTTTTCTAAAAAAAAAAAAAAATCTCATGCGAAATAAGCTGTGACCTGTTTTGACCTGCACCTCAAAGAATTGGAATCGAGAATCGTTTAGAACAGGAATCGAGGCGGTTAGGTGGCCGAGCGGAGATTGCGTTCGTCACCAGCCCCGGAGCTGAGCTGGATTTGCCTGTTCGAATCCAGCTCACAGCTCCGGGGTTGTCACCAGCTTGGCTGGCCGTCTGCACTGATACAATTGGCTGTATCAGAGGGTGGGAGAAGCTGGCGGGGTGGGTCCGGGTCGTTGTAAACAGCGACTCCTACAGTTCGGTCGGGGCGCCTGCTAAGCGCGGATTGGACGTGAGGGGGATAGTGTGGTCCTCCCACACGCTACGCCCTCTCAATGAGAATCCGCGCTGCCAGGTGAAAAGAAGCGGTGATTGGCTGGACGTGTGTCGGAGGAAGCACGTGGTAGCCTCCACTCTCCCAGATGATCTGACTGTGGGGGGTAAGTGCGCAGCGACCAGGAAGGGACTGGGAATTGGCATACGACTAACATTGGGATGGGAGAAAATCGGAGGAAAAATGGAGAAAAAAAAAAAAAAAAAAAACAGGAATCGAAATGGAGAATCGGAATCGTTCAAATCCAAACGATGCCCAACCCTAGTTATGAGTGTAACGCACAGATGCTCAGCTTTTTCAATATGGGTCTTTATTGCTCTTCTGGTTGAAATAATAATCATGGTGCGTCACTGTGCTTTTGATTAGTATATATTAGGGATGTCCGATATTATCGGCCGACCGATATTATCTGCCGATATCGGCAGTAAAATGTGATATCGGAAAATCTGTTAAAAAAAGAAGAAAAAAAGAACAATAATTTATTTATTTTTTTAAACATTTATTTAACCTTTATTTACCCAGGCAAGCAAGTAAGAACCAATTCTTATTTTATTTATTGTCAAAAGTATGCATGTTGGTTTAATTCAACAACAAGAGATATGTAAGTTTTTTAATGATCATATTTTGCACAGATAATGCTTACATTTAGAAAGCCTTTTGAATGCATCCAGTGAAATTATTAGTTACCTTAAATTATTCCGTTTTTTTGGGGGGAAACCCTGCATATATCGGTATCGGTTGATATCGGTATCGGAAATTAAGAGTTGGACAATATCGGAATATCGGTATCGGTAAAAAAGCCAATATCGAGCATCCCTAGTATATATAGCAGATCATCATGCTTATTTGTAGATTCTGGTGATTAGGTTATATATCGGAGCACCATGCTTGCTTGTTAGATTGTGGTGAATGTAGTGTTGATTGTGAAATATTTTCACTTTGAGTACCTCAGACAAAGAACCATATGTCAGAGGAACAACTTGGGCAAACTTTATTATCTAAAGATGAGTTAGTGTTGTGTTCATTCATTGGCTGAGTACTTTCTGGTGATGTATCACATTCACACTCATTGATTTATTTTAAAGCTGCAAATACATGAGCTGTCCAAAGAATTTCAAAACAGACTTATGTTTATTCAGTGCAAGGGTTCATTTCATCCTATTCCTATCATCAGGTTTGCAAAGAAGAGTCGTCTGCATATTTAGTCGTTGCTGTTTTTCATTGAAAGCATTGGTAGAGGGCAAGGAAGGAAATCTTAGGATTTATTTTGTCTAATTGTTAAATCAGTTATCAATAAGTATAAAAATCGTGTTGCACCCAACCTGTGCGTGTTTCTTTCTTTTTTTTTGGTGTGGCCATGACTTCCATTTTTTGTCCTTTTCTTTTCTTCATATCAACATTTGTTTCTCTCTCCTCTCAGGACTCCAAGTCGTCGTCGGGGCGTCCCAGCATGCCGCGCTGTCGGAACTCTGTGGCCACCACGGCGGAGGACCAGCCCCACATCGGCAACTACCGGCTGCTGAAGACCATCGGCAAGGGCAACTTCGCCAAGGTCAAACTGGCACGACACGTCCTCACTGGCAAAGAGGTGGGTAGTCCTATGCACACGCACACACACACACACACACACACACACACACACACACACACACACACACACACACACACACACACACACACACACCTGTATTTGACATTAGGGGGGAAATGCGCTCACTGTCTTCTCCAGATTCAGATTCAGAGTTTTATTTGCCACATGGAAACAATACAATCATGGAGTTTTTCATACAAAATCATAAATACCATACCATGGGCAAAAGGAGCAGGAAGAAGAATAATTCTTATAGCCCCTTATTCCTAAACTAAACAAGTATTACTTGATGGTCGGCGTACAACCTAATTTACACAAAATAATAATTTATACCATATACAAAGAAACAAACAATCCACAGTTTAAACAAGAAAAAATTAAATGATAATAATAATAATAAAGAATAAAAGAAAAAAAAGAAAATATCCCACTATTCAGATCACAGTTGACTTTCATACTGACAAATTTTTTTTCTTTTTGAATTGACAAACACTATTACATCCCTTAAGCTCGCTATGGAGAGAATGGCCACAACTTTACACCAATAACTGAAGGACACATCTGTTTAAGTGGTACGTGCAAACTGATGTTTAAAATTTAATTTCCTCCTACTAAACTCTCTTTCTAAATGAAAAAGATTTAGTAATTTTTCTGGCAGTTTATTATTTCTTGCCCTAAACATAATTAACATTGTTTGAAACTTAACCATGTCTTCAAGTTTAATTATTCTAGATTTAATAAATAATGTGTTTGTGTGTTCTCGATAATTCACTTTGTGTGATTCTTACAGCCCTCTTCTGTAGTATATATAATGGTTTTATATTGGTCCCATAAGTATTCCCCCATACTTCAACACAATAACTGAGATAAGGTGAGATGAGTGAACAGTAGAGTGTTCTCATTGCCTCATACTCTAACATAGGGCTGGGCGATATGGCCAAAAACGTTATCGCGATAAAATTATACAATTATTTTCATATAACTCGATATCGATAATTATCGTCGATATAATGTCTGTCAAGTTTAATTAACTTCTTATGCCCGGCGGCGATGGACGGGCTATTAATAGCATAGATATATATAATAGACTTGTTTTGCTGCTGCGAATGTTGATGTCGTCATCAGTCCGCGCACGTTAGCAGTTAGCCGACAAGCGGAGTATCTCATGACAATGTACTAAATATTACCCTAAAATACTCTCTTCCGCCCCAATATATTGAAACGACGTCCACTGTATACCCCACACTACTATAAACGTGGCCTCAGAATTCACGCCACACACATACTCGGCACGTAAATATATAAAATAGCGCCGTGCAAGCTAGTTATCCTAGCCAGCCTGTTGTTTCTAAGCGGTGTATTCCATGACGATGTACTAAATATTACCCTAAAATACTCTCTTCCGCCCCAATATATTGAAACGACGTCCACTGTATACCCCACACTACTATAAACGTGGCCTCAGAATTCACGCCACACACATACTCGGCACGTAAATATTTAAAACAGCACCGTGCAAGCTAGTTATCCTAGCCAGCCTTGTTTACTACTAGAGTCCTACCTCTCTACCCAGAGGTGCACCGCGGGTCTCCTTCACTGTCGGCCATCTCCTTCACTGATTGGTTGTTAGTGCGTGTGCTCATATCCAAGCTTGGAAAATCGATATATCGAAACTTTGCGACCACGTTTCATGTTTATTTCGAGGAAATAATTTATCGCGATAGTTATCGTTATCGTTTTATCGCCCAGCCCTACTCTAACACATCCTTTACTTTATTCATAACAAAAATACTCTTGGACATATTTTTTTTAACATGTGCTATGTGAGATTTCCATGTTTTTTTTTTGTTATTATCTTTCCCCCCCCCTCCTTTTTCTGATTTTTCTCCCATCCCACTGTTAGTCATTATGCCAATTCCCAACCCCATTCCTGGTTGTTGCGCACTCCCCCCTACTGTTGGTCCGGGAGGCCGGAGACTGTCACATGCTTTCCTCCGACACATGTGCAGCCAGCCGGCAGCCAGCCTGGCCATGCAGATTCTCACCGGGAGAGTGTAACGTGTGGAAGGTCACACTACCTTTCTCCAGATCCTACCCTCGCTGTGCAGGCGCCCCGACTGAACTGTAGGGGTCGCTGTCCACAACGCCCAGGACCCACCCACGGCTTCCCTCCCCCTAACTCAGCCAAACGAGTTAGTATAGCGATCAGCCCAAGCCAAGGCAATGCTGACTCTCCGGGAGTCGAGACCGCAGCCTCTTGCATTGGTGACGAGCACAATCTCCGCTACGCCACCTGACCACCGAGATTTCCATGTTAATTTATCATCCATAATTACACCAAGAAAACTAAATTCATTAACTCTCTATCAACTCCATCTATGGTCAGTACTATATTTTCATCTAGTTTTTGATTGCCAAAAATCATAAATTTAGATTTTTTTCAGATTCAGTGATAGCTTATTTACAGCAAACAATTTTTTTTTAGCTTTGTCATTTCATACACAATATATTCAGCTAGTTCCTTTTAAATTATTTCCAGAGCAAAGAAAATTGGTATCATCAGCAAACAAGACAAACTGTAATAGTTTTGAAACATCACAAATATCATTAATATATAAAAGAAAGAGTTCAGGCCCCAAAACCGAACCTTGCGGCACCCCACATTCAATTCTCATGAGCTCAGATTTGACATCTGCCAACTGCACATATTGTTGCCTATTGTGGAGATAACTACTCAACCATTCAAGAACCATTCCTCTCACACCATATGAATGTAATTTAGAAATTAAAATATTATGATCTAAGGTATCAAAATGCCTTTTTTTTTTTTTAATCTTTTTTCCTCTCCTTTTTTCCGATTTTTCTCCCATCCCACTGTTAATCGTTAAGCCAATTCCCAACCCCCTTCCTGGTTGTTGCGCACTTTCCCCTACTGTTGGTCCGAGAGGCCGGAGACTGTCACATGCTTTCCTCCGACACGTGCAGCCAGCCGGCAGCCAGCCTGGCAGCTCAGATTCTCACTGGGAGAGTGTAACGTGTGGGAGGCCGCACTACCTCTCTCCAGATCCTACCCTCGCTGAGCAGGCGCCCCGACCAAACTGTAGGGGTCGCTGTCCACAACGCCCAGGACCCACCCGCCAGCTTTCCCCACCCCCTAATACTGCCAATTGTATTGGTGTGAACGGCCAGCCAAGCTGGTGACAACGCCGGGAGCTGGATTCGAACATGCGAACCCAGCGTCTCCAGCGTTGGTGACGAATGCAATCACCGCTACGCCACCTGACCGCCCTTCAAATGCCTTTTTTAAATCAATAAACACCCCTATTGTTAATTTCCTTTTATCTGTTGCTGTTGTTATTTCTTCAATAATATTCAATATTCATATTTTGCCTAAAGCTATACTCCAGAGTCTGACAAGAAGATAGATACCAATCTCCTCTCCGTATTCAGTAGAAAGCTATCTGGCTGTAAGCTAGGCTAGCTTAGCACAAATTAATGGAAGCGGATACAGACCACTAGCCTGGTTTAACATCTAGGCTAGCTGGTCCGTATCAGCTTCCATTAATTTGTCCTAGGCTAGCTTGCAGACGGAGAGCTTTTTGCTGAACGCACAGAGAGGAGATTGGTATCTATCTTCTTATCTGACCCCGGAGAAGAAGATAGATAGATAATTTTTTTATTGATTGAAAATTGCATCAACAGATTGCAGAATGGGTACAGTACAGTACAGCTCTATACATACAATTGTTAAGGGGATGCAGACCAGAGAGAGACTTTCGTCTTGTTTACATCAGGGTCCCCCATTTTCAATTCATCATAACATATATGACATACATGACATACAGGTAGACAGTACTGTTGCATCTAGACATTTATGACATATCAGATCTACAAATATACACTAGTACTGTTTATGATACAAAAAGAGTCTAAAAAGAGAGTATATACATTTGAGGGGGAAGAAACTGTACATTGGAGGAGGTTGGTGGGGTGAGGGGGGTAACTGTACATTGGAGGTGGTTGGGGGGGTGGGGGGCGGTTGGGTAGGCGGGTTGGGGGGGGGGGGGGGGATTGTACATAGGAGGGGGTTGGGTTTGGACATTTACACGGGCCAGTTTTGAATTGCAGTCTCCCGTAGATGCTCTTTGAGAGTGGTTTTGAAGGTGGGTAGTGATTCACATTCCTTTACAGCTGTGGGTAGGGCGTTCCACATAAATGTGGCATAATTGCGAAACGTGTTTGTTTAGTCCCTTGTTTGGTGTTGTGGTATTCACTGACCTTTGGGAAGTATTTTGACATGTACATGGGTACCTTAGTGGTGTAGTGTATCTTGTAGACCAGGCCCATTGCAAGTTGCTGTACTCTGTCATCTACTCTAAGCCATCCTAGGTTGTCAAAGTGGGCAGGGTTGAGGTGGGTTCTTGGAGTAAGGTCAAGCAGTAGTCTGACTAGCTTGTTTTGAGATGTTTGTAATTTAGTTTTTAGCGCCTTTGAGGTGCTTTGGTACCATGAGGTGCAAGCATAGTCGTAGTACCCTTGAATGAGTGCTCCTGCCAGAGTCTTCAGGGTATTCTTGTTTACCAGAGAGGAGATCCGGTACAAGAATCTTTTTTTTTTTTTTATACTTTATTGTGTCAAACAAAAACATTTTACATTTAGGTATAGTAAGTGTACCCACATACACATACACAACTGCACCTGTCCATACCTACATACGTACATACCCACACAAATGTACATACGCATATTCCAAATCTTGACACTTTTTTTTTTTTTTTTTTGTACCCATCACCCATACAAAAAACAGGAGACGAAAAACACAAACAAAGGGGCGAGCACCAGCATAGATCCCGGACCGGCACACATCCAACATCCATCCCTACCCGTCCCCACACACACACAAGAAAAACAACAAACAACAACAACAATAATAACAGCAAACAAATAAGAAATTAATAGAAAAACAAAACCAACCAAAAAACTAAAAATTTAAATAAAATAATAATAATAAGTAAAAAGGCTTGAATTTTCATTGTAGGTATACAGTAGCTGTAGGCCTAAGGGGTGTTCCCCAACAGTTGATCAGTAGATCATCACTGTTTCCTGTTACTTAAAATCTTCCTTAAAGACTGATCTGTCTGTCAACTAGTACCCCTCCATAGTTTAAAGAGACCCCATCTTTTTCCCAGCATATTTTCATTCTTATTGATTTTGTAAGTTACCTTTTCCATACTATATATGTCCTCTACAGTTTCTAACCATTTGTTTACTTTCGGGGGTTCAAGTTTTTTCCAAGCTCTTGTAATTTGTTTAAGTGCTGCAGCTCTCAAAATAAAAAAAAGGTATAGTTCTTCTTTTTGTAGGTTTTTGGGGCGTGTTCCTAAGAGTATATCATGTTTTTCTATACCCACTTCCTTAAACATCTGTTCCATTATGTCTAGAATATCTGACCAGTAGATTTGAATTTTTTTACATGTAAAGAAAATATGTGTATGGTCAGCATTCTTCTCCCCACACTCCCTCCAGCAGCCGGGATCATTTTGTGCGTATTTGGACATACTCGATGGTGTTCTAAAGTACCTCATATTTATTTTCCAAGCATACTCCTGCCAAAAGGGTGATTTTATGTAATGGAAGATATCTTTAAAGCTTTGATTCCACTCCTTATCTGGTATGTTTGTTTTCAGTTCCTTCTCCCATTTATTTTTAATATAGCTTAAATCTTCAATTTTGTTTTCTTGGAGCATTTTGTAAATTTGTCCAGTTGTATTTTTGAGGTTATGGCTTTGTTGAGTCTTTATCATGTATTTCAGTAGGGGGTGGAGATCTTCAAGAGTTTTAATTTGGACTTTTTCTCTTAAGTAGCTTCTTACTTGCAGGTATCGGTGAAAGTGATTACTAGGACAGGCATATTTATTAGCTACATTTTCAAAAGAATCCACTCCTTCATTGTACATTTGATAGAAACGTATGAGGCCCTTAGCTTCCCATGTCTTAAAAAAACCGTCAATACTGTTTGGAGAAAAATCTGGGTCCCATGCTATTTGTCTTAAGCAGATCATTTCTTGTTCCTTAATTTTATTTATTTTACATATTTCCCTCCAGATTTTAAATGTGTTATATATAGAGTAATTGTGTATTTTGATCTGTGCTTTTTTATATCTGGAGAAGATCAATGTGCTGAGTGATTCCACTAGATTCAACTCAATTGACTTCCATTTTGGTCTCATCTCGTTTTTCATCCATATTAGAATCGGTTTTACCTGTGCTGCGTAATAATAATTAATTAAATTTGGTAATGCTAGTCCCCCTCCTTCTTTTTTTTGTTGCAAGATTTTGAGTTTGACTCTAGGTTTCTTTTCATCCCATATAAATTTTCTCAGCAGCCCCTCCCAAACGTTGAAACATTTAGGTGTTATGTATAATGGCATGTTTTGGAATAAAAATAGAAAACGTGGCAAGATGTTCATTTTAATAATATTAATTTTTTCAAATAAAGTGAGAGGTACAATTTTCCACCTATTCAGATCTTCCTTTACAGAGTTCTCCAAACTTCCATAATTACACTGATGTAGATTGTCTAGGTTATTCGGTACAAGAATCTAGTTCTTTGGTTGACTTTTTTTATTACATTGGATGCCATTTTGTCACAGGAAAGATTTGCCTCCAGGATGGAACCCAGGTATGTAATTTCATCTTTCCTTGTGACAATATTGTCACCCACTGGAACTGAGAAGCTGTCGGTCTTGCTGAGTTTGTTATTTGAACCGAAGAGAATGGACTCTGTTTTACCCTGGTGTAATTATAGTTTGTCATCAGCGAGCCAGGTGCAGATTCTGCCGAGTTCCGAGCTGAGGGTTTTTTCAACCTGTAACTTGTTCCTGTCAGAGACCAGCAGGGCTGAGTCATCCGCGAACAGGAACAAGTTGCAGTCACAAGCTGACTACATGTCATTTGCATAAATTAGGAACAGTAGCGGTCCTAGTATGCTTCCTTGTGGAACACCACAGCTCACTGTGAGGGGGGGGGATAGAGTACCGTTTACCTCCACCATCTGTTCTCGCCCCTCCAAGTAGGATTGCATCCAGCTCACTGATAGACTATCAAAACCAATTGCGCTTAGCTTGTCAATCAGAATGGAGTGATTGACAGTGTCGAAGGCCTTTCTGTAGGTCCAGCATGACCATGCCGCAGTATTTGCCCGCGTCCACCTCTTGTTTGATGTGGTCGTTCAAATAGAGAAGGCATGTGTCAGTGGAATGGGATGTTCTGAAGCCAGATTGGAATTCGTAGATTGGAATCCGCAAGGTACTTTTCGACCTGTTCGTATAAAAATCTTTCCATGACTTTCGAGATGGAGGTAAGAATAGAAACAGGGCGGTAGTAGCCTGGGTCCAATTTGCTGCCCTTTTTTCTCGCAATTTTGAAGTCTTTGGATACGTCAGCGTTTCCGTTAGCCGGTAATTACCGGTATTTGACCGGCAAAATCTGTTGAAGTCCGACATATTTAATCTCTCCGGTCTTAATGTCCGGTGAAAATAATTCCCTGAGTCTAAGCACAATTTGATTATTTGAATTGTATTAAAATAGGCTAAAATTAAATAGCCTATGCGATGAACGAAACAATCATTACATTTGTTTCATCGTTGCTTCTAATAATGACAACGACGTTGTCAGCGAGAGCTTAGTGCTGGGTGTGCGAACTTTTGTGAAGCTGCAGAGCCGGAGCAGCAGCAGCACAATGCAGTACTCCAGCAGTACTCCAATTCAGCCATTTTCAATTCAATGTTGGGTGGGGGGCGCTGCTGTGCGGTCCCCAGAAAAGAGCCAATAACTGCTGAATCTGCTGCTCTGCATCGACATACTCTCGCAAATAAGTCATTGGGAGTAGGAGAGAGAGAGAGTCGTCACGCAAACCCACGATAATGTTGCCGTCTCTCTGTCAAATTTCTCAGTTCTTCGCTTGATATAATTAATACAAATGTCCAATATAACGGAATTCGTTAGCTCATAAAAATGTGATTATAACAGACTGTTGTTTATTAATGTCGGGCGACTGCCCACAGACACCTATTTGATTTAAAGTCGGCAGCAGCACGAGTCTCGGGACTTATTTTATTTGGAATATAATGACTTTATACGCAAAAGTAGCCTAGTTTTAAGTAAAAATATTATAAATCTACATGCCTTGATGATGTCATTCTTTTGTTTTGTTGTCATTCTTTTGCCTATCAATTGTTTTTAAGCTCAATAAACTCTGACCGGAATTTCTCTCATTTGACCGGACACTGAGGCCGGCAACAATTTTTTCTAACGGAAACCCTGGGATACGTGTCCCTGTTTTATGGAGAGGTTTATTATGTGTGTGATGACTGGGGTGATGGCGGCTCCTGAGTCTCTTAGACATTTGGAGGGGATATTGTCATGGCCAGTGGCCTTGTTTGGTTGGAGGACACTCAGTTTTTTTTATTACCTCAGCTGTTGTTACCATTACTAGTTTGAAATCATCTTTGCGGACCCCTAGGTTATTGTAGTAGGCTAGGATGTGTTCTGCCCCAAAATGCCCTGAGTGGGAGGGTAGTTTATTTACCAGTGTTGTGGCTATGTTTGTGAAGAAAATGTTTAAGTAATTGGCCACATCCAGCTGGTCTGTGATGAGCGTGTTAGGTCTTTATGTTTATATTTGAAAATCTTGTTTTAAGTTTTTTACTGCAGCCTAGTTGATTATTGATTAATTTCCAAAGTTCACAGGGTTTATTTTTGTTTTCCTCCGTTTTTTCATTGATTAAATTCTTTTTTGGAGTTTACGTCATTTCTTAGTCCGTTTCTTTGCAGTTTGAGTTCAGTCACGTGGGCTTGGAGTTCACTGCTCAAGCTTTTGGCAAGCTTTGACTGACTTTTACGAAACTCTGAGCATTTTTTGTCTCTGGTTTTCATAGTGGTCAATATTTCGGAGTGCATCCACGGCTCAGCGCGATTTTTTACCCTGGTGGTTCTTAGGGGGGCCATGTTGTTTAGTATTGATGTGAATTTGGTTTTGAAACCAAGCCATGTTTCTTCAACCAGTATACCACTGAGCTCCTCTGACCAGACTCTCCAGTTCTTGGTTAAAGGCCTCGCTAGAGTAGGTTTTGAAGTCTCTAGATGTGACTGTTTTGTGATAGCCGGCCTTTTGTTTTAGCTTTTTGTGGGTACAGAATATCATGTAATGATCACTTAACCCGCATGCTATCACCCCTTTATTGGAGATCCATGTCCCATAATGTTAGTGTTCCTTTTTAAAGGAAAGCAAGTTTACAAAACAATAGGGGTGCACCGATATGAAAATTGGCCACCGATACCGATACCGATTGTTCAACTAACACAATCGGCCGATACCGATACCGATACCGATAATTGTGGCAAAAAATA
>NC_140165.1:114318220-114341613 GCF_963971535.1 Notolepis coatsorum
TCACCAGTTCACCAGTCTGAGTAAAGAGAGGCAGCAGTGACCAGTGGAGTCACCAGTTCACCAGTCTGAGTAAAGAGCAGCAGCAGAGACCAGTGGAGTCACCAGTTCACCAGTCTGAGTAAAGAGAGGCAGCAGTGACCAGTGGAGTCACCAGTTCACCAGTCTGAGTAAAGAGAGGCAGCAGTGACCAGTGGAGTCAGAAGTTCACCAGTCTGAGTAAAGAGCAGCAGCAGTGACCAGTGGAGTCACCAGTTCACCAGTCTGAGTAAAGAGCAGCAGCAGTGACCAGTGGAGTCACCAGTTCACCAGTCTGAGTAAAGAGAGGCAGCAGTGACCAGTGGAGTCACCAGTTCACCAGTCTGAGTAAAGAGAGGCAGCAGTGACCAGTGGAGTCACCAGTTCACCAGTCTGAGTAAAGAGAGGCAGCAGTGACCAGTGGAGTCACCAGTTCACCAGTCTGAGTAAAGAGAGGCAGCAGTGACCAGTGGAGTCACCAGTTCACCAGTCTGAGTAAAGAGCAGCAGCAGTGACCAGTGGAGTCACCAGTTCACCAGTCTGAGTAAAGAGAGGCAGCAGTGACCAGTGGAGTCACCAGTTCACCAGTCTGAGTAAAGAGAGGCAGCAGTGACCAGTGGAGTCACCAGTTCACCAGTCTGAGTAAAGAGAGGCAGCAGTGACCAGTGGAGTCACCAGTTCACCAGTCTGAGTAAAGAGCGGCAGCAGTGACCAGTGGAGTCACCAGTTCACCAGTCTGAGTAAAGAGAGGCAGCAGTGACCAGTGGAGTCACCAGTTCACCAGTCTGAGTAAAGAGAGGCAGCAGTGACCAGTGGAGTCACCAGTTCACCAGTCTGAGTAAAGAGAGGCAGCAGTGACCAGTGGAGTCACCAGTTCACCAGTCTGAGTAAAGAGAGGCAGCAGTGACCAGTGGAGTCACCAGTTCACCAGTCTGAGTAAAGAGAGGCAGCAGTGACCAGTGGAGTCACCAGTTCACCAGTCTGAGTAAAGAGAGGCAGCAGTGACCAGTGGAGTCACCAGTTCACCAGTCTGAGTAAAGAGAGGCAGCAGTGACCAGTGGAGTCACCAGTTCACCAGTCTGAGTAAAGAGAGGCAGCAGTGACCAGTGGAGTCACCAGTTCACCAGTCTGAGTAAAGAGAGGCAGCAGTGACCAGTGGAGTCACCAGTTCACCAGTCTGAGTAAAGAGCAGCAGCAGTGACCAGTGGAGTCACCAGTTCACCAGTCTGAGTAAAGAGCGGCAGCAGTGACCAGTGGAGTCACCAGTTCACCAGTCTGAGTAAAGAGAGGCAGCAGTGACCAGTGGAGTCAGAAGTTCACCAGTCTGAGTAAAGAGCAGCAGCAGTGACCAGTGGAGTCACCAGTTCACCAGTCTGAGTAAAGAGAGGCAGCAGTGACCAGTGGAGTCACCAGTTCACCAGTCTGAGTAAAGAGAGGCAGCAGTGACCAGTGGAGTCAGAAGTTCACCAGTCTGAGTAAAGAGAGGCAGCAGAGACCAGTGGAGTCACCAGTTCACCAGTCTGAGTAAAGAGAGGCAGCAGTGACCAGTGGAGTCACCAGTTCACCAGTCTGAGTAAAGAGCGGCAGCAGTGACCAGTGGAGTCAGAAGTTCACCAGTCTGAGTAAAGAGCAGCAGCAGAGACCAGTGGAGTCACCAGTTCACCAGTCTGAGTAAAGAGAGGCAGCAGTGACCAGTGGAGTCACCAGTTCACCAGTCTGAGTAAAGAGAGGCAGCAGAGACCAGTGGAGTCAGAAGTTCACCAGTCTGAGTAAAGAGAGGCAGCAGTGACCAGTGGAGTCACCAGTTCACCAGTCTGAGTAAAGAGAGGCAGCAGAGACCAGTGGAGTCACCAGTTCACCAGTCTGAGTAAAGAGAGGCAGCAGTGACCAGTGGAGTCACCAGTTCACCAGTCTGAGTAAAGAGAGGCAGCAGTGACCAGTGGAGTCACCAGTTCACCAGTCTGAGTAAAGAGAGGCAGCAGTGACCAGTGGAGTCACCAGTTCACCAGTCTGAGTAAAGAGGCAGCAGTGACCAGTGGAGTCACCAGTTCACCAGTCTGAGTAAAGAGGCAGCAGCAGTGACCAGTGGAGTCACCAGTTCACCAGTCTGAGTAAAGAGCGGCAGCAGTGACCAGTGGAGTCAGAAGTTCACCAGTCTGAGTAAAGAGAGGCAGCAGTGACCAGTGGAGTCACCAGTTCACCAGTCTGAGTAAAGAGCAGCAGCAGAGACCAGTGGAGTCACCAGTTCACCAGTCTGAGTAAAGAGAGGCAGCAGTGACCAGTGGAGTCACCAGTTCACCAGTCTGAGTAAAGAGAGGCAGCAGTGACCAGTGGAGTCACCAGTTCACCAGTCTGAGTAAAGAGCAGCTGCAGTGACCAGTGGAGTCAGAAGTTCACCAGTCTGAGTAAAGAGAGGCAGCAGTGACCAGTGGAGTCAGAAGTTCACCAGTCTGAGTAAAGAGAGGCAGCAGTGACCAGTGGAGTCACCAGTTCACCAGTCTGAGTAAAGAGAGGCAGCAGTGACCAGTGGAGTCACCAGTTCACCAGTCTGAGTAAAGAGCAGCAGCAGTGACCAGTGGAGTCACCAGTTCACCAGTCTGAGTAAAGAGAGGCAGCAGTGACCAGTGGAGTCAGAAGTTCACCAGTCTGAGTAAAGAGAGGCAGCAGTGACCAGTGGAGTCACCAGTTCACCAGTCTGAGTAAAGAGCAGCAGCAGAGACCAGTGGAGTCACCAGTTCACCAGTCTGAGTAAAGAGCAGCAGCAGAGACCAGTGGAGTCACCAGTTCACCAGTCTGAGTAAAGAGAGGCAGCAGTGACCAGTGGAGTCACCAGTTCACCAGTCTGAGTAAAGAGAGGCAGCAGTGACCAGTGGAGTCACCAGTTCACCAGTCTGAGTAAAGAGAGGCAGCAGTGACCAGTGGAGTCACCAGTTCACCAGTCTGAGTAAAGAGAGGCAGCAGTGACCAGTGGAGTCACCAGTTCACCAGTCTGAGTAAAGAGAGGCAGCAGTGACCAGTGGAGTCACCAGTTCACCAGTCTGAGTAAAGAGAGGCAGCAGTGACCAGTGGAGTCACCAGTTCACCAGTCTGAGTAAAGAGAGGCAGCAGTGACCAGTGGAGTCACCAGTTCACCAGTCTGAGTAAAGAGCAGCAGCAGTGACCAGTGGAGTCACCAGTTCACCAGTCTGAGTAAAGAGAGGCAGCAGTGACCAGTGGAGTCACCAGTTCACCAGTCTGAGTAAAGAGAGGCAGCAGTGACCAGTGGAGTCACCAGTTCACCAGTCTGAGTAAAGAGAGGCAGCAGTGACCAGTGGAGTCACCAGTTCACCAGTCTGAGTAAAGAGAGGCAGCAGTGACCAGTGGAGTCACCAGTTCACCAGTCTGAGTAAAGAGAGGCAGCAGTGACCAGTGGAGTCACCAGTTCACCAGTCTGAGTAAAGAGAGGCAGCAGTGACCAGTGGAGTCACCAGTTCACCAGTCTGAGTAAAGAGGCAGCAGAGACCAGTGGAGTCACCAGTTCACCAGTCTGAGTAAAGAGAGGCAGCAGTGACCAGTGGAGTCACCAGTTCACCAGTCTGAGTAAAGAGGCAGCAGAGACCAGTGGAGTCACCAGTTCACCAGTCTGAGTAAAGAGAGGCAGCAGTGACCAGTGGAGTCACCAGTTCACCAGTCTGAGTAAAGAGAGGCAGCAGAGACCAGTGGAGTCACCAGTTCACCAGTCTGAGTAAAGAGAGGCAGCAGTGACCAGTGGAGTCACCAGTTCACCAGTCTGAGTAAAGAGAGGCAGCAGTGACCAGTGGAGTCAGAAGTTCACCAGTCTGAGTAAAGAGCAGCAGCAGTGACCAGTGGAGTCACCAGTTCACCAGTCTGAGTAAAGAGCAGCAGCAGTGACCAGTGGAGTCCCCAGTTCACCAGTCTGAGTAAAGAGGCAGCAGTGACCAGTGGAGTCACCAGTTCACCAGTCTGAGTAAAGAGAGGCAGCAGTGACCAGTGGAGTCACCAGTTCACCAGTCTGAGTAAAGAGAGGCAGCAGTGACCAGTGGAGTCACCAGTTCATCAGTCTGAGTAAAGAGCAGCAGCAGTGACCAGTGGAGTCACCAGTTCACCAGTCTGAGTAAAGAGGCAGCAGAGACCAGTGGAGTCACCAGTTCACCAGTCTGAGTAAAGAGAGGCAGCAGTGACCAGTGGAGTCACCAGTTCACCAGTCTGAGTAAAGAGAGGCAGCAGTGACCAGTGGAGTCACCAGTTCACCAGTCTGAGTAAAGAGCAGCAGCAGTGACCAGTGGAGTCAGAAGTTCACCAGTCTGAGTAAAGAGAGGCAGCAGAGACCAGTGGAGTCACCAGTTCACCAGTCTGAGTAAAGAGCAGCAGCAGTGACCAGTGGAGTCACCAGTTCACCAGTCTGAGTAAAGAGAGGCAGCAGAGACCAGTGGAGTCACCAGTTCACCAGTCTGAGTAAAGAGAGGCAGCAGTGACCAGTGGAGTCACCAGTTCACCAGTCTGAGTAAAGAGAGGCAGCAGTGACCAGTGGAGTCAGAAGTTCACCAGTCTGAGTAAAGAGCAGCAGTGACCAGTGGAGTCACCAGTTCACCAGTCTGAGTAAAGAGCAGCAGCAGTGACCAGTGGAGTCCCCAGTTCACCAGTCTGAGTAAAGAGAGGCAGCAGTGACCAGTGGAGTCACCAGTTCACCAGTCTGAGTAAAGAGCAGCAGCAGTGACCAGTGGAGTCACCAGTTCACCAGTCTGAGTAAAGAGAGGCAGCAGTGACCAGTGGAGTCACCAGTTCACCAGTCTGAGTAAAGAGAGGCAGCAGTGACCAGTGGAGTCACCAGTTCATCAGTCTGAGTAAAGAGCAGCAGCAGTGACCAGTGGAGTCACCAGTTCACCAGTCTGAGTAAAGAGGCAGCAGAGACCAGTGGAGTCACCAGTTCACCAGTCTGAGTAAAGAGAGGCAGCAGTGACCAGTGGAGTCACCAGTTCACCAGTCTGAGTAAAGAGAGGCAGCAGTGACCAGTGGAGTCACCAGTTCACCAGTCTGAGTAAAGAGCAGCAGCAGTGACCAGTGGAGTCAGAAGTTCACCAGTCTGAGTAAAGAGAGGCAGCAGAGACCAGTGGAGTCACCAGTTCACCAGTCTGAGTAAAGAGCAGCAGCAGTGACCAGTGGAGTCACCAGTTCACCAGTCTGAGTAAAGAGAGGCAGCAGAGACCAGTGGAGTCACCAGTTCACCAGTCTGAGTAAAGAGAGGCAGCAGTGACCAGTGGAGTCACCAGTTCACCAGTCTGAGTAAAGAGAGGCAGCAGTGACCAGTGGAGTCAGAAGTTCACCAGTCTGAGTAAAGAGCAGCAGTGACCAGTGGAGTCACCAGTTCACCAGTCTGAGTAAAGAGCAGCAGCAGTGACCAGTGGAGTCCCCAGTTCACCAGTCTGAGTAAAGAGACCAGTGGAGTCACCAGTTCACCAGTCTGAGTAAAGAGAGGCAGCAGTGACCAGTGGAGTCACCAGTTCACCAGTCTGAGTAAAGAGAGGCAGCAGTGACCAGTGGAGTCACCAGTTCACCAGTCTGAGTAAAGAGCAGCAGCAGTGACCAGTGGAGTCACCAGTTCACCAGTCTGAGTAAAGAGGCAGCAGTGACCAGTGGAGTCACCAGTTCACCAGTCTGAGTAAAGAGAGGCAGCAGTGACCAGTGGAGTCACCAGTTCACCAGTCTGAGTAAAGAGAGGCAGCAGAGACCAGTGGAGTCACCAGTTCACCAGTCTGAGTAAAGAGAGGCAGCAGTGACCAGTGGAGTCACCAGTTCACCAGTCTGAGTAAAGAGAGGCAGCAGTGACCAGTGGAGTCAGAAGTTCACCAGTCTGAGTAAAGAGCAGCAGCAGTGACCAGTGGAGTCACCAGTTCACCAGTCTGAGTAAAGAGCAGCAGCAGTGACCAGTGGAGTCCCCAGTTCACCAGTCTGAGTAAAGAGGCAGCAGTGACCAGTGGAGTCACCAGTTCACCAGTCTGAGTAAAGAGAGGCAGCAGTGACCAGTGGAGTCACCAGTTCACCAGTCTGAGTAAAGAGAGGCAGCAGTGACCAGTGGAGTCACCAGTTCATCAGTCTGAGTAAAGAGCAGCAGCAGTGACCAGTGGAGTCACCAGTTCACCAGTCTGAGTAAAGAGAGGCAGCAGTGACCAGTGGAGTCACCAGTTCACCAGTCTGAGTAAAGAGAGGCAACAGTGACCAGTGGAGTCACCAGTTCACCAGTCTGAGTAAAGAGAGGCAGCAGTGACCAGTGGAGTCACCAGTTCACCAGTCTGAGTAAAGAGAGGCAGCAGTGACCAGTGGAGTCACCAGTTCACCAGTCTGAGTAAAGAGAGGCAGCAGTGACCAGTGGAGTCACCAGTTCACCAGTCTGAGTAAAGAGCAGCAGCAGTGACCAGTGGAGTCACCAGTTCACCAGTCTGAGTAAAGAGAGGCAGCAGTGACCAGTGGAGTCACCAGTTCACCAGTCTGAGTAAAGAGAGGCAGCAGTGACCAGTGGAGTCACCAGTTCACCAGTCTGAGTAAAGAGAGGCAGCAGTGACCAGTGGAGTCACCAGTTCACCAGTCTGAGTAAAGAGAGGCAGCAGTGACCAGTGGAGTCACCAGTTCACCAGTCTGAGTAAAGAGCAGCAGCAGTGACCAGTGGAGTCACCAGTTCACCAGTCTGAGTAAAGAGAGGCAGCAGTGACCAGTGGAGTCACCAGTTCACCAGTCTGAGTAAAGAGAGGCAGCAGTGACCAGTGGAGTCACCAGTTCACCAGTCTGAGTAAAGAGAGGCAGCAGTGACCAGTGGAGTCACCAGTTCACCAGTCTGAGTAAAGAGAGGCAGCAGTGACCAGTGGAGTCACCAGTTCACCAGTCTGAGTAAAGAGAGGCAGCAGTGACCAGTGGAGTCACCAGTTCACCAGTCTGAGTAAAGAGCAGCAGCAGTGACCAGTGGAGTCACCAGTTCACCAGTCTGAGTAAAGAGAGGCAGCAGTGACCAGTGGAGTCACCAGTTCACCAGTCTGAGTAAAGAGAGGCAGCAGTGACCAGTGGAGTCACCAGTTCACCAGTCTGAGTAAAGAGCAGCAGCAGTGACCAGTGGAGTCACCAGTTCACCAGTCTGAGTAAAGAGAGGCAGCAGTGACCAGTGGAGTCACCAGTTCACCAGTCTGAGTAAAGAGAGGCAGCAGTGACCAGTGGAGTCACCAGTTCACCAGTCTGAGTAAAGAGAGGCAGCAGTGACCAGTGGAGTCACCAGTTCACCAGTCTGAGTAAAGAGAGGCAGCAGTGACCAGTGGAGTCACCAGTTCACCAGTCTGAGTAAAGAGAGGCAGCAGTGACCAGTGGAGTCACCAGTTCACCAGTCTGAGTAAAGAGGCAGCAGTGACCAGTGGAGTCACCAGTTCACCAGTCTGAGTAAAGAGAGGCAGCAGTGACCAGTGGAGTCACCAGTTCACCAGTCTGAGTAAAGAGAGGCAGCAGTGACCAGTGGAGTCACCAGTTCACCAGTCTGAGTAAAGAGAGGCAGCAGTGACCAGTGGAGTCACCAGTTCACCAGTCTGAGTAAAGAGGCAGCAGAGACCAGTGGAGTCACCAGTTCACCAGTCTGAGTAAAGAGCAGCAGCAGTGACCAGTGGAGTCACCAGTTCACCAGTCTGAGTAAAGAGAGGCAGCAGTGACCAGTGGAGTCACCAGTTCACCAGTCTGAGTAAAGAGCAGCAGCAGTGACCAGTGGAGTCACCAGTTCACCAGTCTGAGTAAAGAGCAGCAGCAGTGACCAGTGGAGTCACCAGTTCACCAGTCTGAGTAAAGAGAGGCAGCAGTGACCAGTGGGTTCACCAGTCTGAGTAAAGAGAGGCAGCAGTGACCAGTGGAGTCACCAGTTCACCAGTCTGAGTAAAGAGCGGCAGCAGAGACCAGTGGATTCAGACGTTCACCAGTCTGAGTAAAGAGAGGCAGCAGTGACCAGTGGAGTCAGAAGTTCACCAGTCTGAGTAAAGAGAGGCAGCAGAGACCAGTGGAGTCACCAGTTCACCAGTCTGAGTAAAGAGCGGCAGCAGTGACCAGTGGAGTCACCAGTTCACCAGTCTGAGTAAAGAGAGGCAGCAGTGACCAGTGGAGTCAGAAGTTCACCAGTCTGAGTAAAGAGCAGCAGCAGAGACCAGTGGATTCAGACGTTCACCTGTCAGTTTTAATTCCATAGCAGCCAAAGTAGTCCTTAGATGTGAAGCTCCTCATCTATGACCATCGTAGATGTCACTGACTCACTCACTCACTCACTCACTCACTCATTAATTTACTATCCAAAGGAAAACTAGACATACCATGAACATTTTATCTTTTGTAATGTAAATGTGATCGCCTCAATAATGATGTTTCTTGTAAACTTTGCTTTGACTACCTAACCTGGCGCTTAATACATAACCAGCTCTAATTAGCTTAACTGAACGCTTAATACATAACCAGCTCTAATTAGCTTAACTGAACGCTTAATACATAACCAGCTCTAATTAGCTTAACTGAACGCTTAATACATAACCAGCTCTAATTAGCTTAACTGAACGCTAAATACATAACCAGCTCTAATTAGCTTAACTGAACGCTTAATACATAACCAGCTCTAATGAGCTTAACTGAACGCTTAATACATAACCAGCTCTAATTAGCTTAACTGAACGCTTAATACATAACCAGCTCTAATTAGCTTAACTGAACGCTAAATACATAACCAGCTCTAATTAGCTTAACTGAACGCTTAATACATAACCAGCTCTAATGAGCTTAACTGAACGCTTAATACATAACCAGCTCTAATTAGCTTAACTGAACGCTTAATACATAACCAGCTCTAATTAGCTTAACTGAACGCTTAATACATAACCAGCTCTAATTAGCTTAACTGAACACTTAATACATAACCAGCTCTAATTAGCTTAACTGAACGCTAAATACATAACCAGCTCTAATTAGCTTAACTGAACGCTTAATACATAACCAGCTCTAATTAGCTTAACTGAACGCTTAATACATAACCAGCTCTAATTAGCTTAACTGAACGCTTAATACATAACCAGCTCTAATGAGCTTAACTGAACGCTAAATACATAACCAGCTCTAATTAGCTTAACTGAACGCTAAATACATAACCAGCTCTAATTAGCTTAACTGAACGCTTAATACATAACCAGCTCTAATTAGCTTAACTGAACGCTTAATACATAACCAGCTCTAATTAGCTTAACTGAACGCTTAATACATAACCAGCTCTAATTAGCTTAACTGAACGCTTAATACATAACCAGCTCTAATTAGCTTAACTGAACGCTTAATACATAACCAGCTCTAATTAGCTTAACTGAACGCTTAATACATAACCAGCTCTAATTAGCTTAACTGAACGCTAAATACATAACCAGCTCTAATTAGTAGGGATGCTCGATATTGGCTTTTTTACCTATACCGATATTGTCCAACTCTTAATTACCGATATCAACCGATATCAACCGATACCGATATATGCAGGGTTTCCCCCCCAAAAAACTGAATAATTTCAGGTAATTAACTTGCATACTTTTGACAATAAATAAAATCTGAATTTGTTCTTACTTGCTTGCCTGGGTAAATAAAGGTTATAGAAATGTAAAAAATGTATAGTCCTGTGATTTATTGTGGATATTTACTGTTAATGCTTGTGTGTCTAGTTTTATGTCATGTCAAAAAATAAATAATAATAATAATAATAATAATAATAATAATAATAATAATAATAATAATAATGACAAGCTAATCAATTAAATCAGAATAATGCAAATAAAGTTATAATATAAATTAAATATATAAAAAAATAAAAAATATATATATACTATAAGGTGAGACTACTTGGAATATACCTGTACACCCCTCGGTATTACTATTGAATGATGTTTTTGAGTTTGCAGTGAATCCACAGCTAAAGAGATTGGTTTTATCGGGTATCACAGTAGCTAAAAAGCTGATCGCATCACGCTGGTTTCAACCGGAAAAAATTTGCCGGAAAGTTTGGTTTCTTACATATCTCCATGTGATTTATCAAGAAATATCTACAGCAAGAATTCTGGGTCTCAATGAATCCAAAATGTCAATGTGGTTAGAAGTGGTGGAGAGAATAAAAGCTAGCTTATAATGGTAGTGTCTGGTTAGGTGCGAGGGATAGTGGAGGTACTACCCAAGGTGGGGTCCGGGAGGGGGGGGTTCGAGCTGGAGCATATGTGTGTAGGTTTTTAGATAACGGGTATTAGGGGTATATCTTATATAAGACCATTAACTAAAATGTGATTTCATTGGATGTGCTCTGACAACTAATGCTTGTATATCTTATCGTGTGTTGTCATGTTTGTTTATGTGTTTGTTTAAAAAATAATAAAAAAATAAAATACAAACAAAATAAAAGGTGAGACTACCTGAGCACCCATCATCCCCAGTCTCGACAACCACGGCCCCCACCCCGTGAGGACCCTGAATCCGGCTCCCCAGTGAACCAGAGCATCATGCCTCTTTAACACTCCGGCTAGTTTGATCCAAGTTTCTTGAGCCAGGCGACTAAAGGTGCTCCCATGGTCGCGCAGACTCGACTCCGGAGCTAAATGGGGAATTGTTTAAATGTATACATTGTTTAAATATTGTTTAAATGTATAATTTTTTTTAATATTGTTTAAATGTATACATTGTTTAAATATTTAAATATTGTTTAAATCTATACATATTAAATTTCTAATATTTTTTTCAATAGAAATTAGCCCATGGAGAGAACGTATACGAATGAATATTATGACCATAGGTTTCACTGTCTCCGCACTCACTCCCCCACCTACAGTGTAGGCTGTTATGGAAGTCAAATGGTCCCTGGGAAAACATCCTGGGCTTTCACGGCCTATTATCTATCGATGTGGGGCTCTTTGACATGGAAAGGTTTTCAGAACCAGTGGTGTAAGACACATTAACTCCACATCCTGTTGGACAACACAATCTGCAGCTCCCCGCTTTGACGCCTGCATCACTGCACATCTATGCCACTATGTGTCCTTGTTAGAAGACAAAAGACTAGGGGTTGAACTAGGGATGCACCCATACTACCTTTTCACTGCTGGCTGGTACAGAGTTGTGATCCTTTAGTTTTACAGAACAGTATTGACTTTTTGACCATTAGCTTGTAGGGTCTGAGTTAGGGCTGGGCGATATGACCAAAAACGTTATCGCGATAAAATTATAAAATTATTTTCATATAATTCGATATCGATAATTATCGTTGATATAATGTCTGTCAAGTTTAATTAACTTCTTATGCTGCTGCGAATGTCTCAAGTCGTCATCAGTCCGCGCACGGTAGCAGTTAGCCGACAAGCGGAGTATCTCATGACAATAAATATGACACTAAAATACTCTCTTCCGCCACAATATATTGAAACGAACTGTATACCCCACACTACTATAAACGTGGCCTCAGAATTCAAAACACACACATACTCGGCACGTAAATATATAAAACAGTGCCGTGCAAGCTAGTTATCCTAGCCAGCCTGTTGTATCTAAGCGGTGTATTCCATGACAATGTGCTAAATATGACACTAAAATACTCTCTTCCGCCACAATATATTGAAACGACGTCCACTGTATACCCCCACTATAAACGTGGCCTCAGAATTCACGCCACACACATACTCTGCACGTAAATATATAAAACATCGCCGTGCAAGCTAATTAGCCTAGCAAGCCTTGTTGTTGAGTGAGTCCTACCTCCTTCCGGGTCTACTTCGCTCTCGGCCATCTCCTTCACTGATTGGTTGTTAGCTGTTGTGCGTAAGCACGTCATCACGTAACGTTGGTTGTTGTTAGTGAGTGTGCTGAGCCGAGGCTGAACGGAGCCAAGCTTGGAAAATCGATATATCGAAACTTTGCGACCACGTTTCATGTTTATTTCGAGGAAATAATTTATCGCGATAGTTATCGTTATCGTTTTATCGCCCAGCCCTAGTCTGAGTCCTAAAGGTTTAACCTGTTCCACCCCAGGTGAAAATCTGCATAAAATGTATACCTAGGTAAATGGAATATTGCTCCACTTCTACAAGGGCTATTTGCATATTCTTGGTATCTAGGTACATCTATGGACCTCAGTGAATGTATTCTCAGTGTCAGAAGTATTGTATCTATTACTAGGCTTGCTTAAATTGTGATGAAACAAAGGAAAATATGAATTATGATTTTTCTTTTCATCTTTGACAGTGAATAACACTGATAATAATGACCAGACTTAAAAAACTGCCACTGACCTCGTTCAGTACCCTCTTCAGATCATGTGTACAAAAGATCTAAGGAAATTAATAAAGGGAAGATGATAAAACCGAAGGTTCTGTATATACAGTACTGAATTCTCCCATCCGGACCAATGCAATTTGAAATATTATTATAGAATATAGAATATATGCTTATACATTACCTTATTATAGCCAATTCGCACATTTATATATATATATATATACATATAGTATCTTTGAAATGCCCGAGTTCAATTTGGATTTAGTATCACAAGTCATGCATAATAACAGATAATAATATCTACTGTAATCGACTGTACTTTTTTATTTTCTCATAGTGCAACCATTTTGAAACTAATTTCAGATCTAGTTGTTCCTATATGCTAACAATAGGGAGGAGAAACTAACTGCGTTTCAATATTTGTCAAATCGTTACCTTTTGTGGCTTATTATCAAGAATAATAACAGTTATTGACATTATTCATAATTCAACTCTGAACTTTGAACCCCCATAGAACTTGAAGGGAAATGTAGTTTGGAATAATTTCAACACTGATCGACAGCTCTGAGTGCCCTCGAAAAAATGGCTGCAAAGAAACTACAATTTGCGTTTTTTCTAAATTTCCAAAATGGTCGCCAGCTCGGATTATACTTCTTCAAAACGAGAAGGTAAAACCATATTATGCCACTTATAACCTATTGCTAACCTATTGCCAACCTAACGTTTTACATTCTACATGTTTTTATGTCATGTTTGTGATGTTAATACTTGAAAACGGTTGAATCGCAAATGATTTTCATCACTCATAAAAATATGGATCTATGATCATAATGGCAAAAAGGGTCGGTACCGACCCTGAGGGGTGGAACAGGTTTTAGTAGGGATGCACTGATACTGATGCCGATTCCAGACTGAAATAGATACTGATATCAGATATCGGTCTGATTCCAGACTGAAATATGTGTTGAGAATTTCTCCAGTACTAAAACCTCATACAATGAACCATATGTAACATGCCATGAATCAAAGCAAAGAAACTTGATTTGCTGCAATTCTGACACATAAGCAGGGCTGTACGCTGCGATGATCTCATCGCAAATTGCCCCTTTAATTGGCCATTGCGATTGGTAAATAATATTTGGGGGCGGGCTTGCGAGTAGGGATTTCAAGCCTTGCATTCGCATTTCACTCCTAAATGATCCAAGGCGTGTGATGACGCTGAGCACTCAGGTATGATCAGCGGGGAAAATCAACTGAGCACTCACTCTGATAGACTGGCTGACTGTCTGATTTAGCTATGAAGAAAAGTAAAGTTAGTAGTAGGGATGGGAATCGATGGTTCCTAACTGGGTTTTGGCCATATGCTCCCGAAATTCTCCCGCTGTTTGGCTGCTTCTATGTGCAGTGAAAACTACTCGAAATGATGTCAAGACATTGATTTAGTTCAGGGTTAGCCGCGGAGCTAACGCTAGCTAACGTGAGCTAATCAAGCTCACAGAGAGAGATAAACAGCTGACAGCAGGTAGTACAGGTACAAATACAATAAAACAAGGGGTGGGGGCTGTTGTGTAAACCTTGTGTCGCGTCAATCTGGTCCACACGTTACTCGTTCATATCTCAGCCTGTGCTGAGATATGCCCATTCCGCGGTCTGTTAATAAAGTTTTCAATCAGACAGATGTATGGAAAGGCTTTTATTATAACATTCGTTGAGGTAAAATCATTATGCCTCATTTAGTCATCCTGCAGAGCACTGGTCTCCTACTCGACGTCCGCGGGGAGCTAACGTTAGTAGCTTTGTTGATGTTCAGCACACGGGGCATTCAGGAAGTCAAAAAAAACGAATGCGCTTGCCGATTGGTGCTAAGAACAGCAGGGCGGGTGCAAGCGTTGTGACGTAAATTGGCAGACTCTACTGTCAATCAAAATTATTCTGTTTTCCGTCAGAATGAATGAATGAGAACTTTATTAACAGATTGCATAATGGGTACAATACAGTACAGGAGGATGAAGACCAGAGAAAGACTTTCGGCTTTTTTACATAAGGGTCCTCCATTTTCAATTCATCAAAACATTTAGAGACATACAAATATACAGTAGTTTCATAAAAATGCTAAAATGCTATTGATTGATTGATTTAAAACTTTATTAACATATTGCAGAATGGGTACAGTACAGCTCAATACACACAATTGTTAAGGGGATGCAGACCAGAGAAAGACTTGTCTTGTTTACATCAGGGTCCCCCATTTTCAATTCATCATATTTCATATCTAAATCATATAATATCTCATTGCTAAATATATGCAATATATAATCTAATAATCTAAATCTAATATATAATATAAAAATGCTAAATGCATGGGTATTTTATTTTGTCTTTAATGTTGGCTTGCAAACTCATACTGTCTTGGTAAGCCTCATAATGAATTGTTTGGGGTAAAAAAGAAAAACATTGTGATGTGTATCGTGTATCGCCGAAAGGTCCGAAAATATCGTGATATCATATTTAGGCCATATCGCCCAGCCCTAGTTGGTTCATTATAAAAGATACAAACCTGACAACAAAAGCACTTAAATGTTAAATAAAAGGACCACAGTAATGAGGCAGGAGGAACATATTTTTTTGCACTATAATGGTAAAATTGTTATTTAAAAATGTGCCCCTAAAACATATTTTTTACCCCTAAATTTCTAATTTAGGGGCAAGTGTGCCCCTAGTGAAAAAGCTTAGCGTACAGCCCTGATAAGCATGTTAGATGTCTGTAATACAGAAATGTTTTATTATATTATATTATATTTTTTGTCCAATGAGCCCAAACGGATGCTCTTAAATCTATCCTGTTCAGTAAAAGCGATGGATTAGATTGGTACTTGGTATCGGACCATACTGAAAGTTTAACACTCTGTATCGGCAGTGAAAAAGTGGCATCGATCCATCCCTAGTTTTTTGTATCTCTCATACAGATACCCTATTTGAGCCTAGTATCAGCCCGATCACAGTCATAGACTGTATCGCCATCGGTGAATCCCCCAATTGAACACAGATTGGCTCCCTGCCAAAGTGCCCTGTGACATTGAAAACACAAACTTAACAGCAACAATCTGCATTGAGCAGCATTTACCCGGTGTCTAGTGTGTGTAGATCTCTGCTTGACTTCATAGCACAACATTATATCACAACCAGGGACAAGTAAGTCATCGATTACTTGTTTTATTACCCCCCACTGGACTGTTTAAATATTAAAGGGACATTTGCATATTGGCTTTTGTTTTGACTGAGACTGATCCAGAACAAACAGCCTCACTATGAAATAACTGGAAAAGCCTTTCCCTAAATCACAGCATCAGAGTCTAATAGGGGTGGAACGGTATGCATTCGAACCTAAACCGTTCGGCATGACCTCCGCGGTTCGGGGCGTGTATGTATTGTTCGGTTATAACGTTAGCCGCAAGCTAACCGTGGAAACGCTCAAAGCGAAGTGACTCCACAACCAGTTCCATTATTAGTGGGGAAGGGGGGGTATTGACGAGGCTTGACAACAGGTTCAAAGATAACTTCACGTTTATTGGCTGTTCGTTTATATTATATCATCAGGGCTTCTCCAGGTTCCAACGCTGTGTGTTACTGTTGACTATTTACTTCCTGGTGTGACGTCACTTCAAATACGGCTACCAGGACACTCGAATAGCAAAAGCGAGTCGAGTCGATTAGGTACCATGCAGTGAAAAGCGGATACTTCATAATGTTTCATGCAATTAAAAAGTAAATATATATTTAGTTCAGCCAGTTTTGAGCATCGATTCTTGCGTATTTGGGAGGAAAAGCTAGCAGTGAAATCCTTGATCATTCCCTTTGTCGACATCCATAATATTCTGGGGTCCTGCACCGAATTCACATTTATCCGTAGGAATACCGTAAGAGCTTCTTTGATTTGTGTAATGAATTCCTTGTTATTAAGCAGCATCGTGTTAAATCGCCATCTTGGGGCTCGGGATGATAGTATACCAAATGTTCCTTTTAAGAGTAAATAACAGTGATCAGACAATGCATTGGGTATCATTTCCACATCGTAGTTATCAAATAGTCTCGGGGTTGTGAAAACGTAATCTATTCTGGATAATGTATTATGTCTCGCAGACCGACAAGAGTACTTCCGGGTCATGGGGTTGAGTGAACGCCATAAGTCATTTACACCTGTAATCTTCGACCAATCCTTTAATGCATTAGATGCATTTTTTTGTTCATTGGAAAAGGAGGGGTTTGATTTGTCCATCCTTGGGTTCCAAATGGCATTAAAATCTGCACCGATTATAAATGAGTATTCGGGAAGGTCTAACATTGCTCTGGTAAGTGTAGTGAAGAAACTAACTTCTTATAAATTTGGGGCGTATACCGCTACCAACGCTATTTTTCTGTTCTTATGTAAAATCTTAGCTATAGTTATCCGACCATCTGCATCAGACCATACTCCCTTCAATTCAATATTCAACTTCCGTCTAACGACTATGGCTACTCCCCGAGTTCTCGTTCCAAAGGAAGAGTGACTGATGTTATGATATGTGTTGTCCGCTAACATATCTATGTCTTTCTCTAAAATGTGCGTTTCGCTTAGCAGAGCTATGTCCACCTGTTCTTTTTTCATCAGTGTGAGCACGCTTTTTCGTTTGTGTTTATTTATTCCACCAGTGTTCCATATCATTATGTTCAAACTAGCCATAATCTATACATGTTGTTGTATGGTTGTTGGTAATGCAATATTTTTTTGACGCTTCTATTGAGGCTAATGTGGGCAGGTCTCTAAATGGCTGGAATAAGGGGGGGGTGAACGGAGGGGGGAGGGGTGTGAAGTACATAAAACAAAATACCCTAACGTCTTGCACAGACGGGTTACACATAAAACACATATGGCCCATCCCTAATGGATGGGCTAAAATGATTAACAGAGCATACAAACAATAACCCAAGGCACTCCATTCAAACCCATTAGCCCAAGGTCTGGGTGAGTAGCCCAACGTTAACCGCATTTCCCTAGACAAAGATGAGGGAATAATATGAGAGAGAGAGAGAGAGAGGAGAGAGAGAGAGGAGAGTGAGAGAGAGAGAGAGAGAGAGAGAGAGAGAGAGAGAGAGAGAGAGAGAGAGAGAGAGAGAGAGAGAGAGAGAGAGAGAGAGAGAGAGAGAGAGAGAGAGAGAGAGAGAGAGAGAGAGAGAGAGAGAGAAGAGAGAGAGAGAGAGAGAGAGAGAGAGAGAGAGAGAGAGAGAGAGAGAGAGAGAGAGAGAGAGAGAGAGAGAGAGAGAGAGAGAGAGAGATACGTACATAGTTCCATCAATATAAAGTTTATCCATGAACATACGAGCATTCCGTTTGTTTTTCCTCGCATCCGCCATGACCGGGTAGAGCAGCCTACGTCTACTCATGATCTCTGCCGGGAACTGGTCACTGATGGAATATTTGGATCTTTCAACTCTCTTCCGTTGGACATAATAGCAGATTTCATCTTTGAATCGATGACTTTGGCCACGATGGGACGGGGCCTCTGCTGGTCGACTTTGGCTTTCCCCAGGCGATGGACTCTGGAAAAGCGGCTAGCTTCGGTTTCAGCCGACTTCATTTTCAGGTTATCTGACAGGAATAACCTAAAAAGTTCCTCGGATCTCTGGTGAGTTTCATTTTTAGTTTCAGGAAGACCGTGAATTATTAAGTTGTCTCTCATGCTTCTACATTGTAGGTCAAGAATGTTATTAGCCATGTTGAAATTTTCTTTTTGGAGATTACCCGTCAGACGTTGTCATTTGTTTACGTCGATCCTGAGTGAGGCATTGTCTGCCTTTAGTACCTCGATGAGTGAGTTGTTGTACTCCACAGAAGCTTTTAACTCCTTGACATTGTTTGTCAGCTGTTCGAGTAGATCAAGCTTCTGGAGTTGATGTTTAATAGATGTTAAAGACTCACGGATGTCGCTGGTTGGGTCATCCGCATCACTCGAGCCCAGCTCACTTCGGTGCGTTTGGTATCGGGTTTGGTGCCCCGCCATAGCGTTTTCTTTATAAAACGCGTCAATATAGGCTTCCAGTCCCCTCCACCGTCTCGTTAACAGGTGAATCCAGGTTGGAAAAAGTTCAGTTTATCTCTGATCAAAGCATATATAATGGCATTTTAAAGGGAAGTTTGGCACGGGGTGCAGCTCAGCACTTCAATCAGCAGCCATCTTGTTGCGCAGCACAACACTTTACTCAACGTTATTTAATTCTTTGCAATACAACAACTCGGTTCAACTGGAAAATCAAGTCAATATACTAAAAAAAGAGATTAACGCCATATACAGACAACAATCTGAATTGCAAATACGTAGCACAAGACAACAGCAGTACTCCCAAGGTTCCAAACCAAGTCACCTATTAGCTATGCGACTAAGAGTCAACGCAAAATTTGCAGATATAACTACCATTAGAGCACAACAAGGACTTGTTACAGAACCCAAAGAAATAAACACGACATTCAAAGAATTCTACTCCAACTTATACAAATCAGAAACGACCTTCGATCAAAACAAGATGGACACATATCTTAATCAAATTAACCTCCCTAAACTTTCAGAGGATGACGCTAAACAGTTAGAAAACACCGATCACACTAGATGAACTTAGGGAGGCCATATCTGAAATGCAAAGTGGAAGGGCCCCTGGAAGAGACGGTATCCCACCAGAAATGTACCTCTCTTGTTGGGACATAATTGGACCCTTATTACTAATATGATTTTATACAGTCAAGGAGGGGAACTTCCATAAGAATGACAATATTGCACTCATAACAGTCCTCCTCAAAAAAGACAAAGACCCCACCGAGTGCGGTAGTTACAGACCTTTTAAGCCTCCTCGGAACCGATATCAAACTGTACTCTAAGGTATTAGCCATCAGACTACAAAAGCATATGACGTCTTTAATTCATCCGGACCAAACAGGCTTCATAAGAGGCCGCCTGATCACTGATAACATAAGACGATTACTACACGTACTAGATGCTAACAAGGAAGACAACACACCTAAGGCGATGCTGTCCCTGGATGCAATGAAAGCTTTTGACAGGTTGGAATGGTCGTATCTATGGGCAGTGTTAGAAAGGATGGGGTCAGGAAAAGGATTCATTGATATGATTAAAGTATTATACAAAGACCCATCGGCCATGATTACAACAGGTACAATCACCTCCGAAATCTTTCCAGTATCACGGTCTTCCAGACAGGGTTGCCCCCTTAGTCCCGGACTATTCGATCTATCATTAGAGCCTTTAGCACAATATATAAGACAATCCCAATCCATAGAACCAATCGTAATCAAGGGCACACAACACAAAATTAGTTTATATGCGGACGACGTAATACTGTTCATGCAAAACCCCAACACCACATTGCCTCATCTTCTCAAGTTGATTGAGGACTTTGGAGATTTATCGGGATTTAGGTTAAATTGGCCGAAGTCGGCCTTCCTCCCACTTAACGCCCCTGCAAAAAGAAATATAACCCTCCCAGAAGAGATACCGATGGTAAAACACTTTAGATGTTTGGGAGTTGAAATATTCCCTACCATAAGCCAAACGGTGAAGCACAATTACATAAAAATCCAAAACAAAATCAAATACGACCTTGTCAGGTGGTCAAAACTTAAAAACTCAGTACAAGCACGGATATCAATAATTAAGATGGACGTCCTACCTAGAATCAACTTCTTCAGCTCAATGCTACCGTTACCCCCTCCAAAGGGTTACTGGAAAGAATTACACTCCTCCACATACAAATTTATTTGGAATAACAAACCACCACGTATAAAAAGATCCACCGCACAGAGAAACAAAGCAGACGGTGGTATGGCATTTCCAGATTTCCACCACTATTTTAAGGCATACACTTTAAGACCACTGACAACATGGTTTGATCCCCAAGCATCAGTATCCTGGAGAAATTTAGAAGAAAATATAGTAGCTCCACATAGGCTGAAGGACATAGTGTACACCAAATTATCAATTAAGCAATGCGAACGGAAATTTGGCCCCATAATCACTCATGCAATCCGGATATGGCGTGAAACACAAAAAAAAAGACTCTATCCCACATAAATGGCATAATCATACTCCCTTATTCAATAACAATGCACTCTTGATTGGAAAACAACCTATAAGATTCCCTAGATGGGAAAAGCAAGGCATACACACATTAGGAGACGTTTTCAACAAACAGGGTTTTTGTAGTTTTGATGAGATATGCAAAAAATTTAATCTCACCAAGTCCTCATATTATTTTTACGCACAGTTATTGGCATGTTTGAAGGCTCACGGTGTTCCATTAAGGATACCAATTGTACACCACAGATACCACAAATTCTTCTATGAAAGAGAGACATCGAGAGGTTTTGTTTCAGATTTTTATCATCAATTACTAACGGCCTCGTATGAAACCCTACATCTAGACTCAGTCTGGAGGAGGGATATACCAGACCTGGAGATAGACTTTGACTGGCAAGAAGCCTGGGCAAATGTACGCCTTGCATCAAGGAACCCGGACCATCAACAAATCAATCTTAACTATATTCACAGGACATACTTAACTCCTATAAGACTGAACAAAATGGGTCTTAAACAAGACTCCAAATGCTCCTTATGTACAAATGGGGACGAAGGGACATTTATGCACATGTACTGGGACTGCCCACCAGTTAAGATATTTTGGAAAGAAGTGACCCAGCAATTGTCAAATCTCTTAACTCTGGATATACCTGTACACCCCTCTGTATTACTGCTGAATGATGTCTTTGAGCATGCAGTACCTCCACAGCTAAAGAGATTGGTTTTATCCGGTATCACAGTGGCTAAAAAGCTGATAGCATCACGATGGTTTCAACCGGAAAAAATGTGCCGTAAGGTCTGGATTCTTACATATCTCGATGTGATTTATCAAGAAATATCAACAGCTAGAATTTTGGGTCTCAATGAATCCAAAATGGCAATGTGGTTAGAAGTGGTGGAGAGAATAAAAGCCAGCATATAATGGTAGTGTCTGGTCAGGAACAAATTATAATGGTTGGATTATCCAATGGGGGGTCCGGGAGAGGGGGGTACGAGCTGGAGCATATGTGTATTTGTATATCCTATTGTGTGTTGTCATGTTTGTTTATGTGTTTGTTAAAAAAAAAAAAAAAAAAAAATACAAAATATATATTTAGTACACATGATTTATTTATTTTAAATAACGGTGACTTTTCCTTTTTGATAAGAAAGTCTAGTGCTGGTTGAGCATATGCAAGCATACTCTGTGCATCCCCTTAACAATTGTGTGTATTGAGCTGTACTGTATTGTACCCATTCTGCAATCTGTTAACATTTTCAATCAATCAATACTTTATGTTGATGGCCTTTGTCTATAATGTGGCCACAAAAATAGAATTATTTTGTTTGTTTGCACTAAGTTAATACTTTGACAAATGTTGCCTATATTTTTCAGTCAGTTCGGTCTTTGTGTGCCAAACATTATTTAAGGCAAACCGCTGTAAACTTTTTTTTTACCAAATAAATGAGAAGCATGTTTAAATCAGCAATGCCTCCCCTCTTGCTGTACCAACATCTCTCCTAGCTCTAACCGGTCACTGTCAAAACAATGTGCCTGATGTCGAACTGCCTCATTCTTTCAGTTTTTGCATGACTACGTCCTTGAGAATAACTGAAAAGTTGGATTATTTTTAGGCTATATATCTTATGCTGATGTAGGGGTGGACGGTATAAACGGTATACGGTATAAACGGTATGAATTTGCTCTACGGTATGGATTTTGACTATACCTTGTAACCGGTAGAGCAGCTCTAAAATAGCAATGACGTCATGTAACCACAGCGCGACTATTTCACTGCATTTGCCCCTAAAAATAGATAGAATTAGTCATAGATAATAGATATGTGCAAACTGGAAAAAGTTATTTGGAGGCTTCGCGCAGTGGGCGTGTCAACACGCAATTGTCATTTCATAATAAACACATATCACTGCGGGGCACAGCAAGTTTCAATTTCAGTTCCTGGCATTTTTAACCAGTGGAGAAAGGGAAGATATTCCCCTATCGTTTTTCTTATATGAATTATTCTACGTTAATAAAACATACCTGGTGATCAACTACAGTTTGCTGTGAACATTATGATATGTGTGTCGTGTTCTGATAACGACGGCTGGGCAGCGGGAGCTGGAAGCTGGATTTTGCGAGAAGCATACGCAGCTGCAGAGCCGCAGAGTAGGGGCGCTTTCAGGTCCGGTCACAGGCCCGCTCAACAGCGCCCCCCACCCAACGGCTGAATTGCCAATGGCTGAATTGGAGTATTGCACTGTGTATTGCACACTGTTGGGAGCAGCACGGAGTCTTGACTCGGGACTTATTTTATTTGGAATATAATGACTGTATACGCAAAAGTAGCCTAGTTTTAAGTTAAAATATTATAAATCTACATGCCTTGAGGATGTCATTCTTTATATAGCCTGCCTATCAGGCAAAACAAATTATTCTAACGGAAACACTGATACCGTGATATATACCGTTACCGTCTATGCTTCAAATTATACCGTGATATAAATTTTAGACCATACCGTCCACCCCTATGCTGATGTATGGTATTTTTGGAGTGTTACATTTAAAAAAAAATTAAAAACAATGTATATCGAACCGAACCGAAAACCGAGACACCAAAACCGTGATATGAACCGAACCGTGAATTTTGTGAACCGTTCCACCCCTAGAGTCTAACATGATCCTTGCATCTAGTACCATACATGTATATCAAAACCATTTGTTAGTATTGGGGCGTATTAGTATTGTGCTTTGTGTGTTGATGTATCTGTGACTGTATGTGTGATACTTATCTATCTATATCATTAATCAATGTGTCGGTGTTTTTATTCCCAGGTGGCTGTAAAAAATCATTGATAAGACACAGCTCAACTCCTCCAGTTTGCAGAAGGTGGGTAACACATGCACACATGCACGCACGCACGCACGCACACACACACACACATTTGACATTTTTATTTATGTCCACATGAACAGAAGTA